>NC_134276.1:191140624-191444760 GCF_949628215.1 Phalacrocorax aristotelis
GACTAATTGTTAATACTTCTGTCCGGTTAGAACATAAATAAATAAAATAATAAAATAAAATAATAACATTCAGCATCATCTGGCCCTTGAAAACATGACAAGCCGTTTCTGCTGCTGTCCAAAAAGCATGAAAAGAGAAGATTACATTTTTTTTAATCCTGCCGTTTACACTTTTATTTCTCTTTTCTCTGATTAAAAAACAAGAAAAATGGTCAGAAGCAAATCCTGGTTTAGAACCTTTATTCTGTCACTCGGTATCAAAATATTTTAAATGTCAAATCAACTCTCATTCAGCCATCCTGGTTTTTCTTTTTGCTTTCAACAGCAGTCAGAAGGGCAATAAAAGATAGTCCGAGGGCCATTGTATAAACAGGCATCTGCTTATCGCCTCCTGAATGCAGGGAAAGACAAACAGCAGGCGATGCCGGCCTGTAAAGGGGGATAAGGCAGCAGGCGATGCACAAACAGCTGCTAACTCTGTGGCGTGTGATGAGCGGGGAAGGAGTATGGAAAGCAAAAACCCCGTGAAGTGTCCGTGGGAAGGGTTGCGCTGTGGTGGGGTAGCTGCTGTATAGTCATGCTCAGTGTTTTCCATCGGTCACGTGTCCTCTTTGTAATCCCCACGGGAAACGTATGCACCAGAGACCCTTCATCTTTGGTGCTTTTGTGCTGATCCACTTGCAGCAGCGCCACTGGGGTGGTGTCTGGGGGCTGGATGCATGGGGGGGGCCAGCTTTCCATCCCACTCCACCTCTCCAGCTGACCTGACAGATTTATTTATCTGCTCCCCGTAATTGTTTCACATTCTGTAGGGGGTAAATAAAACTTGGTTTGATAAAGCTTTGGGTTGAGAATGAAGTCTTTTTGAAGGTGAAGTGCTTTTGCAGCCCTGCACTGAGGTGGGCAAGTGGTGAGGCCCTGAACAAGTGACGAGCTGGTCCCTGCGAGAAGGACAGCCTCAGTTCAGGGAGAAGAGATAACCCCAAGCCTAGGGGAAATAACCAGCAAACATCCCTTGTCTAATTCATAATACTGGCAGTTGCAGGCCTACAGGAGAGACAACACAGGCACAAATGAAACCAAAATGTGAGAGCAGCCACAGTTGGTGGTGCTCCCCAATGCTGGGGGAGGTCAGGGCAATGTGGCTGCACCAAATCTGCCTGTGTTTTGGGAAGGAATGGGGCAGAGTGCAGTTCAGAGCCTGTAAAGTGAGCAAAGAGGTGCTCGGCGAGTCATTTCATGCATGTCTGAGAACGTGCATCATGTGTGCTTCAGATACCCCAGACAGAGTAACCCAGTAGGAAGCTGCAAGGGGAATCACACACACGCGTGTACGCTGCTCACCCCAGTGCTGTTGAAAGGACCCAGATGCGTGCTGTGAAAGTCTGAGATGATGTTTTCAGTACTGTTGCATTTGTTCATGCCAGGGTATTCTAACCTAGCAGTAACGCTGAACCGTCGGGGTTATATGGGAGGTTGTCTGGGAGGTGCTCTTCCAGCCTGGGCTGCTCAGGGAGATGCTCGTGGTGGTCCCTGTCTGGTAGATCAGCAGCTGCAGTCTGGAAAGCAGAGAGACTCTGGACCAAAGGAGAGCTGTCCAAAAGGTGGGAGAAATGCAAACCCCAAGGGCAAGAGGAGCTTTCCTCTGTCACGAGGCTAATGCTGGAAGGCTGCTCTCTACAGGGAGGCTGGGGAATGCTCTGGAGAAGGGGAAACCTTGCCCACTTAAGCGTGCCAGGGAAAGCTGCTGTGTTTGTCCTAGGCTTACAGTACTGTCTTCTGCTCTGTCTGTTCAGAAAGTGCTTTTTTTCCTGGGCATATTTTTTTCCAAAGACTCTTCCAGCCAGAATGCAATGAACGGGAAAGGTTGCACCAAGTTAATTGATTTTATGGCATCAGAAAAGTAGTCTTAAAAACCTCTGCAAAACAGCAGCAGCCAACAGTGGAGAAATGAGAGATCTTAGCATCAGATACTAAGAGAAAGGATGATCCGATTGGCACGGGTGCTGCCGTCCTGGGCTGCTGTGCCTGCCTCCCCCTTTCCCCAGCATTGGTACTCGCCCCCACCTGTGGGACAGCCAGCCAAAACCTCACCACTTCTGCAGGTAGTCAGTTTTGAGCATGTTGGCTCCCCAGGCTGGTTCGTGGGGTGATTAAATGAGCAGTGGCACAAGGGAGGGTGGGACAGGGCTGTTGAAACTCTGGTGGGATGGCAGCCTTGGCAAGGGTGGGCTCTGCTGAACCCGCAGATGACCAAAATGCTCCTTTTTTTGAGCATAAAGAGCCCGCTGCTGTCCCAAATTGCCAAGACCAGTAATAACAGTAAGCACAGGTACCTGGCGTCAGATGACAGCCACAATTTTACAGTGATGTTATGCTGGTTTCTCAGGCAACAGTACGTCAGAGAGAGGTTACAAGAACGTACCAGAAGCTGTAACTTTAAACCAATATCTTTGGCTGCTGAGGTTCCCGCTGTTCCCCATAGAGTTGGGATTGTTGAGCAAATTGCAGAACCAGGTCAAAGAGAGGCTTGGCTACAAGCAGCATCAAATGCCAGAGTAAACCTGAATTATGAAAGGGATTGAAGTTGCAGGAGCTGTAATAAACTTGACAGATTCAGCAGTGAAACTTGAAGATATTTGGAGGGAAAATGTAGTCTCACCTCCTACTTTACAGTAGGTTTTGAGGATTTCTTCAGTGCTATTATGTTTTTTAAATAAATGTATTTTTTAAAAATACAAACAGGAGGTAAGAGAGGATTCTGCAGGTTCTGTAAACTCCTTTGGCTGTATTGCTTTGTTAGATGCCTGAGGTAATGTCTCCAAGGGCTTGACTGTATGTGTGCTCAGGAGAATATGGGCTTGAAGCTCAGCCCTCCTTCACAGAGAGCACCAATAGCAGTTTGAATTTGCTTTGTTGAGCTGTTTACAAGCAGGCAGGTGTTGGGAAACTTTAAGTGCACCTTGCTCTTTCTTCCTCCACAAGAAAAAGTGTTGCAGGCTCGATTTGACTCATGCATTTGACAGTCCTAGATGATTTGTCTCTTGCAGCCCTGGATCACCTTTCCTATCTCATTGGTTTAGAGGTTGCAAGGATCTGATGTAAAGTTGCTGAATACAGTGCTAGTCTCTGGCGTAGCTGTGTCCATACGTGAGCTTCTGGAATGGGCAAGAAACCTTGGGGTGCATGCAGTGAATAGGGTAACCTTTTTGTTCAGATTGTCAAATCGGTTCGTCCTTGCCATAGCTAAAAGCATGAGCTATATAATTAGCGGAGAGGTCTGTGATTGGTCAAAGGTGACAAAAGATCTTACAGATTTAAGACAATTTCTTAGAATTTCATAGAATAATTTAGGTTGAAGGATCCAACCCCTCCCTCAATGTAGGACCGATCTCCAAGTTAAAGCCAGTGAAAGATACCATCTCAATCCATCTGCATGTTTGCACAATGGTATGAGATCAAAACATGCTTCACCTTTGACCAGTTTAATTTACAGGACCAGAAATAGGGATAAATCTTTATGCCCAAGGATGATTGAAAGATTACTAGAGTCCCTTTGGGCCATGTGACCTGGATAAGAAGTGCAGTACATGCAATGAGGACTGTGTGGTATTGTTTGAGGTGGGGTAGAAGCATTACTTTCCCATAATTTGGGGGTAATTAATGGGTATGCTCAGCAAAAAAGCCTTATTCTCAGAACAGTCTAAGTTGTCGCTTTTCATCTTAGCTAGAATACACTGCTTGATCCCTGAAGCACCAGAAAAAGGTCTGTAAAGTGCTATGAAAAGAGCATGTGGGATTCAGAGAGAGTATTCCAGGTTTAAAGATTAATGGATATCTTTCCTGTTTGGTGAAAATGCTGATGTAACATTACTGTTTAGACCCATTCATATGAAGGTCACTATCTACAATGAGGGATTACACAATCTTAGAAATGCCATTATGCTCCCTATTGTAAAGGATAGGATGCTGAAGCTGTATATTAGGGAAATAAGCTGTACAACTACAGATAAAGACACTTGCTACCCAGAATCCAGTGTAGCTCAGTGGAAAATTGGCTGGCTTTGCTGTGTTTGATCAAGGTGAAGCTTATGCTGAGAGATAAACTTAAGATGCTCAGAAGCTGGGAGTGCAAGTGAACCCCTATTCTACCTAGAACAAGAAATGCGGTGTTGCTTCCCAGCATTAGATGGAATGTATTTTAGGAGTTCTTAGGGCTCTCTATGGGTTTCATTTGGAAATGGCATCTTGAGGTGTATCAAGTGTTTTGATCAGTACATGGGAAGTAGAAGGGAAATTCTTGAGAGACTACAAAGCAGCGATACAAAATTAAAGTCTGATATGTTTGGCCTCTTTTGAGAAACCTGGTGGCTGGGAAGATCTTTCCTTGGTGCAGTGAAACGAAGGATGCTGAGTTGACCCTCAAAGCATGCTAGGTAGTGTTGTGGCCTAAAGCAGGAGCCTAAGGGGAAAATGGTACAAAGTTGGCGAGCTTTTCAGAGAACATACATAGCAATAGTGGGGTCCTTCCAGGTTTGTGTAGCCCTTACATAGCTTTTGTAAAGGCTTGACTGAACAGGGAAGAAGGATGAGAGAGTGGTGGGAATGAGCTCTGGAGGAATGTCCCTTGTGCTCAAGAGGTCTGCAGCCTAAGAAGCCATGAGGAGGTTTTGAAGATGTCAACGGAAAGATCATCCATCTCCCTTGGCCGCTCATGTTTAATGTGGTACTCATTAGCCCAGTGACGATATTATTTCATATAGGTCATCACTCCAGCAAATGCCAACTTACATTTTACTTCCAGGAATGAGTCACAGAATCAGAGAATCACAGAATAGCAGGGGTTGGAAGGGACCTCTGGAGATCATCTTGTCCAACCCCCCTGCTTAGGCAGGCACACCTAGAGCAGGGGGCACAGGAACACATCCGGGTGGGTTTTGAATGTCTCCAGGGAAGGAGACTCCACAACCTCCCTGGGCAGCCTGTTCCACTGCTCTGGCATCCTCACAGGAAAGAAGTTTTTTTCTCATATTGAGGTGGAACTTCCTGTGTTCCAACTTGTGCCCATTGCCCCTTGGCCTGTCATTGGGCACTACTGAAAAGAGCCCAGTCCCATCGTCCTGACACCCACCCTTTAGATATTTATAGGTATTGATGAAATCCCCCCTCAGTCTTCTCTTCTCCAGGCTGAACAAACCCAAGTCTCTCAGCCTTTCCTCATAAGGGAGATGCTCCAGTCCCCTGATCATCTTGGTAGCTCTCCGCTGGACTTGCTCAAGCAGTTCCTCATCCTTCTTAAACTGGGGGGCCCAAAACTGGACACGGTACTCCAAATGTGGTCCCACCAGGGCAGAGTAGAGGGGGAGGATAACCTCTCTCAATCTGCTGGCCACACTCCTTTTAATGCATCCCAGGATACCATTGGCCTTCTTGGCCACAAGGGCACATTGCTGGCTCATGGTCAGCTTGTTGTCCACCAGCACTCCCAGGTCCTTCTCAACAGAGCTGCTTTCCAGTAGATGAACCCCCAGCCTGTACTGGTGCATGGGGTTGTTCCTCCCCAGCTGCAGGACCTTGCACTTCCTCTTGTTGAATTTCTTCAGGTTCCCCTCGGCCCAGCTCTCCAGCCTGTCCAGGTCTCGTTGGATGGCAGCACAGCCTTCTGGTGTATCAGCCAGAGTCTTGGAAAGCTGTTGTGAATTTGGATTTTCTGCTGTACTTACTTGCCTGAGTGTGCAAGTACTTGTCTTGTGGTGCATTAAGGAGTTTTAAGAGGATATGGTCTTGATTATTATGAGTTGCGGTTGTGCAAATGCAGCAAAAGGAAAATATACTCAATTACATATTTTAAAAGTTCCTGGATGGGAGTAGAAAAAGGAGATCAGATATTTTTCACTTTATGTGTTTGCTACATTTTTAAAAAGTAGTAAGGTATTGTATGATGAGGACATCACTAGAAGGCAAATTCTGAGGGGAAGGCTGTATATTACAGCTCTGTGGAGCTCAGAAAATGGCAGCTGACTCCACTTACAAGATCTCTACTACAAGAAAAGGAAAAACTGCTGTAAGAAGATAGTATCCCAAGCAGAACCTGAACTGCATAGATCTCTGGCTTACCAATAGTTATGAGTCACACTGACTCTGAACTGACTTAGTACAAAGAAAATACTGCTGGTCCCAAAAAAACAGGAAAAAAAAAAAAAGAAAATAAAAGCATCATAATTAGCAATACTGAAACATGCTAAAAAGGTAAATTTAACATTCAGGAAAAGAGCTGAATATGGAAAATATTAGCACCACTAACCTTTTTTCCTGTCAGCTGCGTTCATTACTGGCATTAGTAAGGTATCTAAGACTTGCAGTGGTAGTAAATTGTGCCGCTGTATTTGCACAGCGTTAATAACCAGCCACTCAAGCCATCCATCTGCTGATAAAATATTCTCAAGCTTTGATTTAGATTATCAAAGAGAATACACTAGATCAGAAATGTCAAATTATCTGGTAAAGAAACATGTTGAGTTGTGTGTGACGATCCCATGCTGTGCTTTGTTATCCACAAGGACATGAGCCCAAACAGTCCAACTAAAACGTCCTGGAAATTTTATAGGCAGTGAGTGGAGGCAAAGGTCTGCTAGAGGGTTGAGTAAGCTGGGGGAAGCGTTCCTGTAACTCAGCGATGTATATCAGCCTTGCTATTCTCTGTGTCCTCTGCTGCTTGGTGGTCCACAGTGATAACTCCAGATAAGCTGTTACTATTACGTACAGAGCAAAGAGGGTGATAGTCAGGCTGCCTGTGCAGATGGATGGAGGAAAGCTCCGAACGGTGGAAAAGAGCGCAGCCTGATAGAAAGCAGCAAGATCAGATCTGTAAGCGTTGCATTCAAGAGTGGAAGTTCCTCCATAAAACCACCCAAGCGTGAGAGGCCTAATGCAGGTTGTACGTGAGGGTACCGTACTCTTTGTCACAGGACAGAAGAGAGGCTCTGTGGCAGTACAAGCAGGAGCAGGTTCCTCTATGACTGCTGACCTGTTAGCGACGTCTTTCTGAGGCTTCAGCTGGAATGTTACGAGAGCACAAGGAGGTGGCATTGGGATGAAGGATTTCTCAAGTGTATTAAATAAGACACAGTATATCCTCTGTAACATCATTTACACATGCTATAGTGGGAGGACTGCTGGGTGTTGCCCCAGGCCATAGGGGTACAACAGCTACGATGGTGGTGAGATTAAGTTGCCTACCCAGGCCAAAGCGCTGGTGGTCTGTCACGGCAGAGAGGGCTCACACAAAGAACAGGCATTCAGAGGCCTTTACACGGGACCTTTTCTAGAGTTGTCTTCATAGGTATCAACATTTTCATGACTGGGGTTCTCGCTATGCTAGGATAGAGCTCCGCACCACGGAAGGTGGCATTGCTGTGGGCATTGCACATTGCAGCCTTCAGTGACCCGTCTAGATGCAAAGAGACATTAGCTTGGTCGCTCTGGGGCATTGCATGTATGCTAATGACTTAGAGTCTCTGCGGGTCTTGGCTGCATGTCAGAGAGGAATGAAGCTGTAGATTGAAAACCAGTGCCCTGTACTGCAGGAGTTCAGTGAACTACGTGCCTGGCATTTAGTTAGGTTATTTCTTGTTTGTGTGTCTATAGTGACATTGAATTAATTCTTCCATAAAATATAGATAAATACTCACACAAATTATGCAAAAAAGACAAGAAGAAAAGGCTCATGTTTGGACTTGTCATCCTTAACAGTATTGCATTAATAGCCTTAAACACAGAGGCTTCCCTGAGGGAACGAAGCGATGTGGCTCTCTAATCTGGAACGTCAGTGCAGCCACTGTCGCTGTAGAGCGAGGCACTGCGGGCAGCAGCTGCTGGCTGCAGTCTGGCAGCAAATACGCAGTGTCTGCATTTTCAGTTATTCTCCTTTAGTTCACTGTTTTGTACGTACTCCAAATGTGTTTTGATTTACACTAGGCGGAGGTGCCTACATGTCGTTGAACAATTTAACTATGGACTAAGGAGTTAAAAAAAACTTCCCAGGTTTTACTTGTGTATGTAGTATGCCTGTATATATTTTTTAATTTTTTTTTTCCTTTGACAGCTGTTGTGAGTTAAAACTCTAACTGCCTTATTTTTACTAGGATTTTAAACCAGACTAGTTGACCAAAGTTAAAGCAGTTTTTTCCTAGTGAAGGAAGGCTGAAGATGTCTCCCATACAATAGAGATACTGGTGTGAAGCTGTGGTCTTACTGCTTCTCTCCAGGAACTGGGAATTAAATACCATGGCAGCTAGTAACTTTTGCTGTTCCCCTGTGTGAGGAGCCCAAAAGTTTATATACAACTGGAAATTGAAGTGCCCTCTCATCTCCAGAAGAGACATACTGACAGAAGAAGGTGGAGGTATATCACAGGTGGCGTGGGCAAGGCTGCATTGCAGCTGACTCATGTGCTGCCTTATGTATAGGTGTTGTGGTTTAACCCCAGCCAGCAACCAAGCACCACACAGCTGCTCACTCAGTCCCCCACAATGGGATGGGGGAGAGAATAAAAGTGAGAAAACTCATGGGTTGAGATAAAGACAGTTTAACAGGTAAAGCAAAAGCCGCACACTCAAGCAAAGCAAAACATGGAGTTCATTCACTCCTTCCCATGGGCAGGCAGGTGTTCAGCCGTCTCCAGGAAAGCAGGGCTCCATCACAAGTAACAGTTACTTGAGAAGACAAACGCCATCTCTCTGAATGTCCTTCCTTCTTCTTCCCCCAGCTTTATATGCTGAGCATGATGCCATGTGGTACGGAATATCCCCTTGGTGGGCTGGGGTCAGCTGTGCTGGCTGTGTCCCCTCCCAGCTTCTTGTGCACCCCCAGCCTCCTCGCTGGTGGGGTGAGAAGCAGAAAAGGCCTTGACTAAGTAAGTATAAGCACTGCTTAGCAGTACTAAAACATCCTTGTGTTATCAATGCTGTTTTCAGGACAAATCCAAAACACAGCTCCATACTGGCTACTGTGAAGAAAATTTCCTCTATCCCAGCCGAAACTAGAACAATAGGTAAAGGAGGATTATGCTGCCAAGTTGGCTTCCAGAAACTGGAGTTTCATCTCTGAAAATCAGCTGCTGGAGGTTATTGATTGCTCCATTGGTTTTTCTCTCTTTTTTTGGGCTTTTTGTTTTGTTTTGGGTTTTTTTTTTCTGATAGGCTAAAATCTGGCTGTTAGTCCTGTCTTTATTTCAGAAGTTCAGTCTAGAAATACCTTTCAAAGGAAAACTATTAACTCCTAAACTTGAATCGTAGTCTGTGGGCCATGCGTCTGCTTTCTAGCACCCAATCTTACAGAACTGGTCTGATTAACTTATTTTGAAGAAGAAAATGAGGATGGCCAGTCAAATAATAGCAAAAGTTATCAGTGGATATAGTCAGAATGAAATTGACTCAAAATAAACTTGTTATCACAAATCTGAAACACTAAACTATAAAATAATTGGTGAATGAGATAATCATGATATGACAAGAAATATTTTAGAACATTGTAAAAAACCACCTACTTTTACAAAACTTCATTTTCTTTCACCCTTTGTAAGAAAAAATGGAGTGCTAGCTATGAGCAACAGTAGAGGCAACTTCCTTTTTTTTCTTTATGAAGCTGCTTTTTCCAGAGCCTCGTACATGAGCCCAAGGCAAAACATGGCTTTCTTGGACTCGAGTTTTATCTGATTGCCTCTGTGTAAGTGATTTGACACCAGCTACTTCAGGATGCTAATGTCCAAAAATAAGGGATCAACAGCAGTTAACTTGTGGTAGGAGTCACTGCAGTAGATTTGCAGTATTGGCCCTTTGCAGCTGGCCACCTTTTCTTTGCTAACAGCTTTGGAGCAATGAAAGGCTTGTCTTAAATAGGTGTTGAAAACCTTTGTGCTGGGCTCTTAAGAGCTTAGGCTCATTGATGAGATCAGTCTTTTCTGTGATTACTCTTCTCAGAAATAGCACATGATCTCTTACAAGGTTTGTCTGGATGTGTCCTTACTTAGGTTTAAATGAAAGTGTGATTTTTTTTTTTAACAAGGTTAATTAAGCTGGCACAAAAAACCCTACACAGATTCTCAGTTAGGACTATATTGAGTTAACAAGGTTTAAGATTAATTGAAATAAACTTTCTTAGCTGAAATAAGAATGTCCATGAACTATACTGTGTCAAAATGCGGGTGCAGACAGGTCAAAGTACTTTATAGTAATATTCATGTAAAAATGTCGACATGGTTTATTGTTTCTGTTTTTAATGTCTTTTGTAACACTCCTTGTAGTTTTCAGAAACTCAGAATAAAATATCTGCTTGTTTGCTGTGCTCTCACATTTCTTAACAAGCATGAATGACCTTTGTTAAAGGGTTTGAAGTTCACATCTGTTGAAGACGAGCTACAGTTTCTAAGCATAACAACTGAATAACTTTGTTTTCTTTGATCTTGCTGCCATGCAGTCGGCCCTTTGGTGATGTTTCTGCAAAGCTAGTGATATATATTTGGTAGATGCCAAGAAAATGGATACCAGGTAGTGTTAATTGCCTTACCCATAGATACGGCCATGCTTCCCTGAGATGCTTGCTTGTAGGAAGGCCTAGAGACATTTTATCGTTCCACAGCGCATCAACTATTCTGAGAGCACAAGGTGAGAAGGGTCTTCTTAAATTCATGAGGGTGTTATCTGTAATAGTTCAGCACTTAAGCCATTGTCCAAGGTGGTATAAAAGTTAAGTCTTTACAGCAGTCAGCCTACTCTTTATGTTCTGTTTTTGATCTAAATACTAAACTTGAGCTGGTTTTAAAACTCTTGAGATTCTGACAAAAACAGGAATCGAGCACAAAATATATTTTGCAAGCTGTTGCAAAATCAAGTATGGGCTAGATGGCAGATCTGTGGAGACTGAAATAAGCTGAAGAATAAGAACAGTTGGAAACCTGAAGAACAGATGGAAACCTGAAGGAGGAGGTCAGATCATATTCATTCTTGAGCAACAAGAAAATTGAGGAGGTGTAATGAGCTAGAGGGGAGAAGGAAGTCTGCAACATGGAAGGTCCTGGAATAGTAAATTCTCGAATTGTGGGGGGATTTGGAAAGTGTGAGAGCTAAAATCACATATGCTGAATAGGCAGCTGGAGTATGTATGGGTAGGAGAGCAGGGAGGATGAGAGAAGCAGTAGGAGCTGCAGAGCAGGTTTGATGGTGGAATGCTTAATCCTGCCCACCCTTCCTTCATGAAGACCTGCTGCCATTCCTGTGAAGAAATCAAGAGACATCCTTAAGGTGTAAAATGGAAATGGTGGAAAATGCTGCTGATTTTAGTAAATGAGGCCCTTTTAGAGACAAAAATCAAGACATCGGTCTCCCTTTACTCCAATGTCTAGATGAGAAGGTGGATAGTAGATAATTTGCCATACTAAATATTGTCACACAGTCCTTGACTGCTGTCTGAACAAGAGTTTATAGTGTTGTGGAGCCAGTCCCCTTGCTCCTGTGTGGGGTGAGAGAATAGGGCAGTATCTCTAGGACTGGGGTGGCGAAGCTGTGAGAACCAAGGTGATCCAGGGTTGAGAGGGTTGACATAAACGCTACTTTATTTCCAGATCTTTTCAGAGTTTGGAGTGGAGGCAGGCTCCTTTTTCCTTCCCTCACTTTCCGATGGCTGCTTTTGTGATTTTCTCTAGGTCTGTCAATCCCGACTGTACCCTGTTTTAATGAAAGCACCAATTAAGTAGCTGAGCATTTGCTCTTCCTCCCAGATGGTTCCCTCTTCAATACGGGAAGCAATCTGTGCTGTAACAAAATAGGCAGGAGCCCAAGCTGTAATCTTGTACACAGATCGGTGCAGCCTGCCGTTTGAAACGGAATTAATAGTGGGATGTGAGTTAACAGTGTAGCTAGCAGGAAAGAGCAGAACCGGGGCAGGGTGGGAGTGGGGGAGAGAAGAAACTGCCTGGTGCTGTTTTGTTTGAGCCTGGCTTGCTCCTAATCCTGCTAGCCATTCAGCCTTGATGTTAGCAATAAGCCTGAGTACCAGCTGTGCCTTCCCATGGGCTGCTGTGTTATTTTCAGCTCCTGTGAAAATGAGGCATTTCCATTTAATTTGCATCTTTTTTTCCCCTTCTCCTTCTCTAATGAGCAAGTGAGTACAGCACATACATTTATGCCCTTCTTAGTGATGCCTCCCCTCTTTTCAGCTGCATCTACTGTAAGACCCCTTTCAATCCATTGCTTGCTTTAGCTCTAGCATCTTGTGGTTCAGAGAAAATAACTGAAAGTCTCCGCTTATTGATAAAATCTCCTGCAGCTTCCAGCTGCTCTGCAGGCACTTTTGTTCAGAACTCGGATATCTGAGCATAGGCCTATTCACCCATTCAGCATCACCAGTGTGGCCACATGGAGATTTTTCCTGCTGGATGGTTTTCACTTTACTCTGAAAAATCTCATATTTTAATAATATGTATTGGGAATTTACTGGAAGAGCTACCTTGATTTTCCTCCCTATTTTTCAGAACTCTAAAGGTGGCAGTGGAGAAAATCACTGAACGTGCTGCTGTTTCATATGCTGTATGATCACTTCCAACAGTCAGTGTTTAAGGTTCTCCCTGGAAGCTTAGTCTTTACAGTCCTCAGCTGTAAAAAGCACGATTCTCTCCTTTCTGTTACAGCTTGTACAGCATGCCAGATAGGTTGCCTGAGCCTAAAAAGGTGCACTGAGTTAATTCAGTAAATCTAAAGAAGGCCATTTCTCAGTCTGTGGTGGACAGACCAGGTTTAAAGAGCTCGGTCTACTAGAGAGAGGGCTTAGCTAGGTCTCTGGCACGAGCAAGTCAAAGCGTCCAAAGTATAGGTAGCCAAAAGCTACGTATGTGTTTTCAATTAACAGATAGGCATTGAGTATTTTGAAAGTGGGTATAAATCTGTTCTGAAACTAAAACACTTAATTCTTTTGTGGTAGAATCTCTGCAACAGTAAGCAGGATAAGTAAGATGAAAACAAGCCTGTCCTGGAGAAGGGAAGCAAACACACATCTAGAGAAAGTAGTTATTGTTATCTATGATATGGCCTTCAGTTATTTGGCTTGGAGTGATCTCTCATATTTTTATCTTGAACCTGATGCTTTTTTATTTGTTGCTAGTGACTGACTCCCAGCACTGCATGCGGTTTGGCTGATCAGGCTCAATGTGATGCACAGTGCATCTCAGCCACCAGAGTTACCCATTTTGTCCACTACAAACACATCTGGCTCCAGTCCTTGCTATGGCCACTTTGTGTAGTTACAGTACATGGCATTTTCTTGGAAAATGTTTGGTGGATTATTTTGTTAAGCACCTAGTAGTGAGAGGAGGAGCTTTTCCTCAAGTCCTGTTAGGTAGTTAAGTTTTCTGCACAATGGGACTTTCTTGTCTCTAAGTGGACTGACAGGGGTCATCTTTAAGAGGTAAGGAAGAGAATTTGTCTCTTCAGCTACAGCTCCACTGCTGGAAGCACTTTCACCCCAATACATCTCTGCACAATGCAGTGTTTCTTCCAATTCCAGTCATTAATTCCATCTGCCTTGAGCAAGATTTAAAAGCTGTTCCGCAGCAAGTGCCTGTGGTGAGTGGAAGGTAGCTGCCATGTTTGCAGAGCAGCACTTGCTTGAAGCAATGGCAGAATTTTATGTTGTAGTTATTTATACCCCTATTTTTGTGTTCTCTGGTTGTGTTTGTGGCAGTTACTGGGTGAAAGAATAAGAGCACGTGTATGTTTATGTAATAAACAAGCTACAGGTGACCTTTTCATGTTACATCCTCCATTAACACAGTGCTTCAGGGAGGAGGCTAGCTGTCAGTTGTGGGTTTGGGTGTTTCTGTTGTCATCTTTAGCGTTGGGATATAAAGAGAGGAACTGAGCCAAGGGTATGAAATGTAGTAAATTTGAAACTGAAAACAGTGACTTTAAATGCAGTAATTTCCCAAGCGAAGACATTGTAGTCACATTCCAAACAAATTTTAGTGCTGATCAGCCAGTGGATATTTCCATTGCTGAATTCTACTTTGACTCTCAGTATCATTCCAAATTGAAGGAAAACAGTGGTTTTGTCATTAATCTGATCCCAACAGCCTGACAATTGGTTGATTGTTCTAAATAATTACTTTTTAACAATTCTTTTTAATTCCTTAATATTTCAGCTGGACATTAATGTGAAATCAGTCTAGGTTGAGGAACTGCTTGCACCCTTACATTATAGCTTTTCATCACTCCTTAAATTTTATTCTATTACCATTAAGCAGAATCCTGAAAAACATCAATGTCAGAGAGCTGAGCTAGGGGAAAAGACACATCTTCTGAATAAAGGTAGTCAAGAGCCACCTGAAAAGCCACTAATGAGATAACAAATATCTATTATTATATCTTCTCCTGTGGGCTAGTAGTGCCAAGGTTGACCAATTAGATTTATCCTTGAAATAATGTTGCAGGTGTTGATGGCCCAGGCTGGGGTCATTTTGTGCCTCCTACCTATATGACCTCTAGGCTTCTTTTGTTGCTGCGTTGTCCCTCTCCAGCAGCAGGATGCTCTGAGGTAGGGACTGGACTACAGGGATAACACTTGAAGTATTATCCTTTCAGCATCTTCTGTCATTTGCCCTAATTGATCTTTCTTCAGGCTTGAGCATTGTGTTTACAAGATGATTCTCTTGGGTGAGAGTCTTTGATATCTGCTTGTATGCAGATGAAATACTACATCTTTAGTCTTTGTGAGTGATTTAAGGCGTGCTCCTGTTATGGTTTAACCCCAGCCAGCAACCAAGCACCACACAGCTGCTCACTCAGTCCCCCACAATGGGATGGGGGAGAGAATAAAAGTGAGAAAACTCATGGGTTGAGATAAAGACAGTTTAACAGGTAAAGCAAAAGCCGCACACTCAAGCAAAGCAAAACATGGAGTTCATTCACTCCTTCCCATGGGCAGGCAGGTGTTCAGCCATCTCCAGGAAAGCAGGGCTCCATCACAAGTAACAGTTACTTGAGAAGACAAACGCCATCTCTCTGAATGTCCTTCCTTCTTCTTCCCCCAGCTTTATATGCTGAGCATGATGCCATGTGGTACGGAATATCCCCTTGGTGGGCTGGGGTCAGCTGTGCTGGCTGTGTCCCCTCCCAGCTTCTTGTGCACCCCCAGCCTCCTCGCTGGTGGGGTGAGAAGCAGAAAAGGCCTTGACTAAGTAAGTATAAGCACTGCTTAGCAGTACTAAAACATCCTTGTGTTATCAATGCTGTTTTCAGGACAAATCCAAAACACAGCCCCATACTGCCTGCTGTGATGAAAAATATCTCTATCCCAGCCAAAACCATCACAGGTCCCAAATGTACACACTGCAGATATTTGTACTTTTATAAAGGTGCTTTTTAATAGCCATACTAACCCATATTTACTGGTGCATAATGAAGCTGAATAATGCAAGACATGAAGGGTTCGTGTGGGGCTCTGGTCAGTTGCCTAAATGAGTCATTCAGAGCCATTTCAGATGCCCTAGGCCTTATTTCACCTGGCATCCAGCTGTTGGTCCCTGGGGCTATTCTGTCTCTGCCTTGTGTCAGTGTATCAGCTACCCTATGCATCTCAAACAGCTTTGGATACACATGCTTAGACAACCAAATCAAGCCATCTTTGTCATTAAGAGTTGTCATTTATGTAATCCTAAAGAGATCTGGCCGTGTTAAGTAATGTGGGAATCTCAGATTCCTGAGTACCTGCAGGGTTTTTCAGGTTTGTTTGTTTTTTTTTTTTAATTTTGTTTTGAGCAGTAGAGAGTAAAAGTCACGGTGATGATGATAAACTTGGACTCTGGCAAGGCATGCTTGTCAACTGTTGCTGTGATTAACACTGGCTGCTCAACATCACGGGCTTGGGGATCAGGGAACATGCTGTACTCAAATTATCTGGCTTAGAAATGCCCTCCACTTGCCATTTGCAAGCAGGGACAGACGGAAGACAAACATTTCTCCCCTAAATATGGGGCTTGTTATAGCTTAGTTGCTTGGCAATCCACTTGACTGTAAAATAAGCAGACTATTAAGCAATGCTACTGGTTTCCTTCCTTCTATGGCTTTGCAGGATATTCTGTGATCTTTGTACCGTTACAGCCTTTGCAACCGTCCGCTTAACTGCAGTGGGAGATACGCACTGCTGCCATGGGTCTGTCTTTGGGGGAGAGAAAGTCACTGCGTTTTCAGGTGTCCCTCCTGGTGTTTTTTTCTGTATGACACTGCATTTCTATTCCTACCACTTCCCTTTCTCCTTTTAAGCTTATTGGCAACATCTGTTGCTGCTATCTATAATTACACTTGGCACTGGGAGAAGGGGAGACACTGAGTGCAGCAACTGCCTGCGCTTTCCCTGTGGGTATTCAAAGTAGTGTATTAATATACTGACACTTCTAGATTCCTTCATCATTTATTTCCCCATATCCAAAACAAATTCTTCTCTCTCAACCCTGTGTGCACTGAATCTACCTCCTTCTTTGGTGGGGAAAACCAGAACTAGCTACTGTCAGAGAAAAACATCAGTTTCCATATTGGATTTTATATATGTGGCAAATAAATATAAATATTTTTATATTCAATTATATTTATATTTATTTATGTGTCTATCCTATGATTGAAGTATTGTCATCCACATGCAAAACCCTGACAACTCCCTGAAAGATGCAAGTGTGGTTTTGATCCCAGGTAGATAGCTGTAATTCCTGTAATCAAAATAATAATGGTAATTATTAATAATTATTAAGAGATATTGCTACTAATAATAGTTCTGTATAATACTAATAAATACAAAGAAAAGATTCCAGATTGTGAGCAAGGTTTGCTTCAGGGCCATTGGAAGAAAGCTCTTTTGAAAACCTGGGTTTATGTTTATAGAAATTCCTTCAGGTTCTGGTATACTTTATCCTGATACGCCCTTTTCATACTGTTCAATATAGTAAGTGGCCAGAGCATAATAATTTAACCAATAGCTATAAGGAAAAGGGATAGAATAGAAAGGACATTTTCTATGTGTAGCTAACCATAGGCTAAAGAATGACAGTCTCATTTGGTGCTAATTCACAGTACCTTCTTGTATATTTGACATTTCGAGTTGAAAACTTTCTTTAATCTTAGTCCTTTCATATAATGTCATTTGACTGTCGCAGCCAATGAGCCCTGAAATGTAATTCCAGTCACCGCAGGAAGTACTAAATGAAAGAGCATTCAAATGCAGGAATTAGAACTGTGGTTAGCTAATGACTGCAATACACTTGGTAAGCAAGACATGCAAATTTAAGTGGGACAACATCTTGAACCTCTCTTGTAGTAGTGGGGGAAACCCCCAATTCATCATAAATCTCTTGAGTTAAATCCAGCTGGTGGCCAGTCACAAGCGGTGTTCCCCAGGGCTCAGTTTTGGGGCCAGTTCTGTTTAATATCTTTATAAATGATCTGGATGAGGGCATTGAGTGCACCCTCAGTAAGTTTGCAGGTGACACCAAAGTGGGCAGGAGCATTGATCTGCTCGAGGGTGAGAAGGCTCTGCAGAGGGACCTGGACAGGCTGGATCGATGGGCCAAGGCCATTTGTATGAGATTGCACAAGGCCAAGTGCCGGGTCCTGCACTTGGGTCACAACAACCCCATGCAACGCTCCAGGCCTGGGGAAGAGTGGCTGGAAAGCTGCCTGGTGGAGCAGGACTTGGGGGTGCTGGTTGACAGCTGGCTGCACATGAGCCAGCAGCGTGCCCCGGTGGCCAAGAAGGCCAAGAACATCCTGGCTTGTATCAGGAACAGTGTGGCCAGCAGGAGCAGGGCAGTGATTGTGCCCCTGTACTCAGCACTGGTGAGGCTGCACCTTGAGTACTGTGTTCAGTTTTGGGCCCCTCAGTCCAAGAAGGACATTGAGTTGCTGGAGCGTGTCCAGAGAAGGGCAACGAAGCTGGTGAAGGGTCTGGAGAGCAAGTGTTATGAGGAGCTGCTGAGGGAGCTGGGGTTGTTTAGCCTGGAGGAAATGAGGCTGAGGGGAGACCTTATGGCTCTCTACAACTACCTGAAAGGAGGTTGTAGTGAGGTGGCTGTTGGTTTCTTCTCCCATTTAACGAGCAATAGGATGAGACGAAATGGTTTCAAGTTGTATCGGGGAGGTTTAGATTGGATACTGGGAAAAATGTCTTCACCGAAGAGGTTGTGAAGCATTGGAACAGGCTGCCCAGGGAGGTGGTAGAGTCACCATCCATGGAAGTATTTAAAAGACATTTAGATGTGGTGCTTAGGCCCATGGTTTAGTGGTTGACTTGGCAGTGCTAGGTTAATGGTTAGACTTGATGATCCTAGAGGTCTTTTCCAACCTAAATGATTCTATGAATCTTTGATATTCAGCCTGCTGGTGAGTACACACAGAAATGCAGGCCATCCATAGGCTGATGTTCTGGACCAGCAGTGTGTGGGAACAGATTGCTGTGGTTGCACTTCAGGACAGAAAGCTGAAAAGTCTTGAAGGTACAGGTTGGGGGAGGTTCTGAACAGCAAAGTACTATTTCAGGTATTAAGCCAGCTCTGTGAAACCAGTAGTAAGATAGACACTAATTAACTCAATTAAATACAAAATCCATATAATTCACACATGTGCATATATTGTATATGTATTGCATACCTTAAAATTACATACAAAATTAGTAGAATTTCTACTTGCTCCAATGTATTGCTCTTTAATACCAGAAACAGATTTACTCTCAGAAAAGAGGGAAAATACAGGCATGTCTACACATATAAAATGCATAGAGGGAGTCCTACATTAAACAGAATTATAGATGTGACTTTTCAAAGAAACCTGACTTTAATGAAATCTGTCAGATGCCAATCGTACAAACATGCTTTGATGCCTTTAAAATGAAAGATCATTATTTTACCAGAGGGGAAAAGCATATACAGAACACAAATTCTAATTACGCCTGAGAAGACTGGAAGTTTTTAACATTTCAAATAAATATGGATGTGACATTTTATCTGAGTTCTCTTAGGAT
Source organism: Phalacrocorax aristotelis (assembly GCF_949628215.1). NCBI lineage: Eukaryota > Metazoa > Chordata > Aves > Suliformes > Phalacrocoracidae > Phalacrocorax > Phalacrocorax aristotelis. Next base: position 191,159,678 of record NC_134276.1, read on the forward strand.
TTTGGATACTCGTTAGATTCAGCTGCTGCTTACAGCATTTGGCATACAGCAGTATATTTAGCTCCAAAAAGCTGAAGACAGGAATTTAATATAAAGGTTGTGGGACAAACTGAGGGGGTTTTTTAGCTGAATAAATGGAAGTAAGGGAGGTAAGGTTTTGTAGCTGAAGGGAATGTCTATATTATGCAGTGGAGAGGGCTTCAAGTGAGCTAATGGAGTAATACCAAAGCAATATTGTTCCTCAACGCTGTACTCCAGCTAATTAGTCTGTCAAGCTGTTTAATAGGGTTTTACCTGCTGTCAGGCATGAAGATGAGCATCTTCATGTGGCATTGTCCTGCAGCACCACACGGGGCTTCTGAAACAGTAATCAGTCATTCAGGGTGCTCTGTAACACACCTTGCTGTAGTCTTTAGATGTTCTTTCCATCTTTTGCAGCATCAGGTTTGCTGAGATCCATGCTAAATTTATGTTGAAGGATTTTGTTGTTGCTGTTAGAGAGGTTGTGTGATGATAGTTGGTTTTTGGTTTTTCCTTTTCTACCAGTAAATGTTCTACCATGAACAAAACCCCCTGCTTTTATTCTAAATCAACTCTTAGTGACATTTTTAAAATCCAGTTTTGTTGAGTGCTTTATCTAAGATATTCCAAAGGATCCTACTGAAGATGTGCTCTGTTACTCAAATTAGAAGTTTTTAAATTGCCTTAATTTAAACCTCTAAAATTATAAGGTATTTTCAAAAATCTTGATCTGTGTTTGCTTCTTCCTGTCCTTCTGAGAAACATTTTATCATCAAAACTTGCTGATAATTTGCTTATTTAACTAGTTGGTTTTAATCTAATTTGTGTAAGTTTTTGTTGCCACACAGTTCTAAACGGAATAGACATTTGAAAATATTGGACAAACATGCATTTCCTTCCATGGAAAACAATTCTGCTTACATTAGTACACTGAGTGAAGAATCAGACATCTCAAATTCTAAGAACTGGTCTTAATCTAACATTTGATATTTTTGGTTGGTGTTATTGTTCATACTGGTAGTTCACTCAAAATCAATATACTCCTCAGTAGTATATAGACAGCCATTATTTTGGGGCAGGCTTTTTAGTAGGGCCTGTAGCAATAGGAGAAGGGGTGATGGTTTTAAACTAAAAGAGGGTAGATTTAGACTGGATATAAGGAGGCCATTTTTTACAATGAGGGTGGTGAAACACTGGCACAGGTTGCCCAGAGAGGTGGTAGATGCCCCATCCCTGGAAACATTCAAGGTGAGGTTGGATGGGGCGCTGAGCAACCTGATCTAGTTGAAGATGTCCCTGCTCATTGCAGGGGGGTTGGACTAGATGACCTCTAAAGGTCCCTTCCAACCCAAACTGTTCTATCATTCTATGATTTTTTTTAACTAAATAAATTTTTAACTTCAATTAAGTTTTGTTAGGGCCAAGAAAGTCTCCAGATTATTTCATCTGTGTCTCTTAGAGCCCCTCCACCAAACATGTGGAAAACCAGGCCATTCTTAATAGGGAGAAATTTCCATAAAGAAAAATCGGCTTTACCAAAACCAGAAGCTCTCATCAGCATGGAGAAGCATCATTGTATTTCTCAAGCATCTCTTCTGAAGATGGTGTGTGGGTGTTCATGCTCTAACCACCCAGGCTGTTCTCCGGGAAGATGCAAGAAGACATGAAATTAAGTTGTGAAGGTGAAAAACAGTCTGGGGAAATAAAATGTATGTCTCCAATCTATTTGTAGTGCTAACATCCTGCATAGAGATTGGCAGGAAGATTCTAGCTTGCAGGAAGGGGAAGACTGGAAGAAAATACTGGGAGATAAACCTATCAAATGTAGTTACAGTGCTGCAGTTGCTGGTCTTAGTAAAATAGATTGGCTTTCTAAGCTTTTTTGCAAAGGCATCTTGATATATTGTTTTCCAGCATGTGCTATGTAAACCAACAGCTAAATACATCAATAAACACACCTCAAGCTTTCTGTGCTATGAGTAAAGGCCTCTCTCTCCTGCACGCCCATTAAAGGTCACGTAACAGAGGACCACTTTTCCTAGTTTCTTTGTTCAGGTAAAAGATGCCTAAGTGATCTTAAAAGCCTGTCGGTAAACTTACACAGAAGACAGCTTTCGAGTGTCTCCCAAGGACTCTTTCTAATGCCCTAACTAGGGTGGAGAGGGGCTTCCATGGGAGCTTCATCACAAAGCAAAGCTTTTGGGCTCCCATGTGAAGCTCTGAGATGACCCTGCAGGGTGCTGAATTTGGACCTATACGTCTATCCACATTGCACCAGGGAAGTGGGAAATTTCTGCCTTTTCAGCAGAACTGGGAAGGCTTGAAGCAATCTGAACACACACCTTTGGCCTCATATTCTGCATTGCTCTTAGAGGAAGGTGAATCAACAAAGCTTTAGGTAGTATCAGGTATGAGTCTCCAGGATATGTAGTGAAGCAGGGAGCTTTTTATTAGTTGTTGTGAATCACTTGTAGATTCTTACTAGCATACAAACGCAGTAATCGATATGTGGTGCTTTCCTAATGTGTTGCAGAGAAGGTTCATGAATGACTGTACAGGATACCTGGGCTCATATCTTACCAACCATCCTTGGCCAGCAGCAAATGTCAGAGTTGAAGAGGATGAAGGTTTCATCCCCTGAGGGTAAGAAGGGGAGCTAAGCAACCCTCCTTTCACTGAAGTATTACTGTAGATAGTCAATATTAAGAGAACCTGGTCCCTACTATGTTGGACAATGTCAAGAAGGTAGATGATGAAAATGGAAGGCAAAGTGAAAAAGACCATCAAAGCTGTAAATAAAAACCCAAACCAACCCCAAAACACACCCAAACAAACAAAGAAGGAACCTGCAGCTGTCCCATTTTGTCTTTGTCATTGCCTCCACTGAGGCATGCATGGACTTCTATTCACACATCAATCACATAATAAAAATGTAGATAAAAACTGCATAACAATTGTGTAGGAAAAAAACACTGCCCAGAAGGGAGCAGAAGAATGGTCTTCCTGTGGTGGCATGAGAGGACTTTCTTTAAACAAGGAGCTCTCATTTCTCAGTAAGGTTCTTTGGAAAAGTCCCTGCAGTGACTGGCTTGTTCCCAGTATCTGCAGCACCACAGATATCTAGAAAAGGCAGCAATATAGAGAACAGTAGTCAATCAAGCAAGTTATTAATTTCTTTAACAACTATTTAATTAGTAAAAGATTGTTGTGAAGCAGAGTGATTTAACACCAAATGACATGAACTGAGCAGATGTACAAAATAATGAAATCGTCCCAGAAACAGATGGTTTTTGTCTATCAAGTCTATCTTTCTGGGTGCTCTAAGATCATTATTGCCTGGAAATAGGGCCCAGGTGATGCTTTCGTCTGTCCGAGGTATATGACTGTTAATCGTAACCGATGTGCGAGGGAAAATGTAGCGCCCAAGAACTGTGTGTTCTGCTGCAGTCACTTCATTATCCCCCTGCGTAGCTCACTGCTATAATGATGTCAGCCTTCTGGAGACAAAATTAGCAAAATGGCTTTACCTGGATGAGATTTCTGTGGAGGTGTTAACCCTACCAGGAAAATGGCAGAGCATCAGATTGCTAGGGTGAAATCCTGATCCTGCTAATGTCAGTGGCAAAACTTTCCCTGGCTTCAGGGTGGGTAGATGGATTTCCCCTGTGATTCCCTTCTGAGATCAACCCCTGACTCAGTGTTTACAAGTGCTTCTCCTAAGTTTCCCCTTCTAAAATGTGAGTTTGTTCCACACTCTGTTCAGCAATGCCATTTGAGATCTACAATGGAGAAGACACTGAAGTGCTAAATAAATTTGTTGTAAGGGACAATCTCCTCAGACCAGTTGTTACAGTTGGAAAAATAAAATAAACTTCCAGGCACAAAAGCCTTTCTGAAGCAGAAGTTGTGTCACTTATTCTGCCTCCCTTTTCCTTGGAGTTTTAGAGGCTTTCTTTTGGGCATCCAGTTTTGGTATCTTCCATGGTTGTGGTAACAGAGCTTTTATGGTTGTGATGACCTGAAGACAGAAATGAGGTTGAGGTCTGGAAGAGTCAGTAATCTCATGGAAGGATGGTGGAAAATACAATAAGACACCTGAACTTAATTGGAAAAAGCCATTTGGAAGAGATTACAGTCACGTCACTAATTCTTTACCAAATGTCATTCAGTCCATTCAGATGCTGAGATCTATTTAGATTTTTCCTGGATTTGTCCTTTTTGCTTGGGCAAAATAACATATCAAATATGGAAATATGATGGCAAATTGCAAAGGTTTAGAAATGTGCTTAATATGAGCAAAATGAGTAATTGGCAAGAGCTGATGAGTTCTAGTAATTTCTTTCTATACCTGCGTTTAGTCCTGTCTCATGATAGACATGCACAATCCATGTTCAATGCAGGCAATGTACCCTGCGTGCTTTTTTTTCATCAATATTTCATGTTATATTGTGAAGTGGCAAAAAAAACAACAAGAACTGGAGTGCTCTGGCTGTTCCCTGGAGTCCCAGATCTTGCAATGGACATATTTCGGCATATGTGACTTCATTAATAAAGTCCCTTTTATTAGATATGCAGAAGTTATTCTTCTATTAGTTTTATTTTAGAAAGCACCATTATTATGCTACACTAGCTGCTGCAATTAATCCCACTTTAGAAAAGGGCTTCAGACCAGATGGGAAATCTAGAAATAGAACATGGTGATGAACACAAAGAAAGGACAACCAGAGTTTTGGGGTACGCCTCTCAGCCCTTGTAGGTCTGATCATGTTAGTTGGAAAATTGGCATAATATTAGGCTATTTTTGCAGGATTAGGAAGAGTCTGAATTTCTATTTGGTAGGTGCTTTGAGCATTGAGACAAAGGATGCAAGTGCAAAAGATGACATTTATTAGCATTTTATAAAATCCTCATCAAAATGATGACTATCCTTGTTTGCTTCAGGTTTTCACAATGTTGTAACTTAAAAATTGACAACAATATCTATGTGAAAATGGGTAATAGAAGTCTAGTTTATTGGAAGTTTTTTTTCTTTTATTGCTGTGTGAAGTGCCAAAACAGAGAGAGTGTCTGGCTGAAAACATGAATCCAGCAGAGATTCCAGGCAAACAGGCTGGGAACAAAAAAAGCATCAGTAAGATAGGTTATTTTCTTCATTTAACATCTGAAGTTCTCAACACAATCTTTTTTCTGTTCACTGGGAGAAAAAAAAAAGGTGCCTGTTAATAAATCATTTAGGGTGACAATGTCTCTTTACCTTGAAACAGGACAGTAAATTATTGTATTTCTGTGGTTCAGAAAGAGAGGGGGAAGATGCTGCCCAAGGACATGAGCCTAAAAACCACTGAGCAACTGCAGTCAATAACTTTCATGTATTACTGGGTGTAGACCTGTCCTGAAGGTTTCGCTACTGGAGCAAAACAGCTTTGGAGCAGTTCTAATGAAACTCCTCAGCTTCAGTAACAGTGTGGGTAAGTGCTTGATGCTACACGGAAAGGCTTAGCTGCTGAGCTGCGAGTACTGTTAATTGGCGATGGAAAGCTAAATCCCTAGGCTTGAAATCCAGTCCTTTGAGTCATCTTAAGCATAGGTTAGTTGGGAAACTGCCTGGGGAGTTCAGCATCACATGAAAGTGAGAAATGGGGGAAGGGGAAGGAGAGCTGGAGGAAGCAGAAAAAAATACAGGAAGTGAATTTTGGTGTTTTGTTTTTTTTTTCCCCCCTAATATATGTTGTAGCAGGTACTCTTTTCTGGCATGAGAAGGTGGGTTAATAGTAAATCCTACTGTTTTACTCTTTGAATCATGAGTCAGGAATGAGGTTACATAAGGTGCAGCACGTGTGATTGATGACATGAACTCTCGCTGTGCCATTGTGTTTGCTCGGGGCGGTGAATACTGATACCTGTTGATACCTGCAGGCCTGGCACAGAGCACCTCTGTCCCCGGCAGCCCCCCCCACCCCCCACGCCAAACGAAAGGCGCTGTGCCCGGGCCAAGATACTGCACGGCGTATGATAAGGGAACAAAGGTAGACCTTGAGCCCTTTGGCACTGAACTGGTTTTAACCTCTTTCTTAGTTCTTTCTAATGGAAGAAGGAGCTCCATGGCTCTCTGATTCCCTGGTAGTGCACCAGAGGAGCTGAGTCTGTCGGGATGGGGTAGGAAATGGCAGTACCCGTAGGAATTTAACACACATTTGGAAAATCTAGGAAAAGTAGGCAAAAATAAGGCATGTGCCTTTTAAAAAATATATAGAGAGAAACAAAGGTAAACAGAAGGTCAACTGGGATTTCTGCGTCCACGGGGCTTGGGGGCCAGGGCATGGTAACCCATCACCATGAGGCCAGGCCTCCCTGCACCGCTCCTCCTGCAGCTGATCACGCCTGTTAAAAGACGTGCAGGGAGAGCCTGCGTTGTCCCTCACCTGGGCTTGGCAGATAGAGTGCGGCAACTTCTTCAGTTATTGATTTCAGCTTCTTGGGGCGCCCTTTCAAAGCGGGGTTTGGTTGTGCAGAGGCAGTGCTGCCCTGAAGTGACAGGGGCAGCCGCTGCCGCCTCCCTTGGTTGTCCTCATGGACTGGCAGCCCTCCACAAGCCCCTGTGCCTTGACCCCACCAGGCAGTACAGAAATCAGTTGTGGACTTTATTCTTGCAATAGAGCCACGGCAGTGATGTAGTTTCATTTTCTTTAATAGGGTTGTTCTCCTTCAAGGTTAAAGAAACCTTTCATTCTACCTTTAAATAAAATAAGTGGCAGTATTTCATGATCATTCCCCCTTCTTCAAATCTATTTGTTCAGCAACCACTTCCTTGGAATTTCTTCCCTGCATTTTCAGCTGAAATACAGAGAAATGTGATCTTAGGAAAAGCTTTGCAAAATGATTTACTGAGAAAAAGTATGAATTGTTTCATGTCAATGGGGATTTTGACTAGAGATTTTGCACACCAGCTTTTCGCTATGCATTTGGCCCATCATTGTTTACCATACGATTAGACTGTATAAGGACAAGTGGCAACTTCTGCGGAACTCTTCAGAAGTTGGTGCTGTTATCTGTTCCTGGCAGAAAAGACATAAACAGAAGTTTTACACTCTGGTTCCTTCTCACCTCTGGCTCCTTTTTGCACTTGTCTCCACCTCCTTTCTGAAGCAATTCCCAATGCATGCAGATGGAATAGGATAGGATAGGATAGGATAGGATAGGATAGGATAGGATAGGATAGGATAGAATAGGATAGGATAGGATAAGGGGATAGATCTACTTTGCTTTTTTCAGATGACCTTGGAAATTGAAACTAAAATGAGCTATATGACAGCCAGAATGAATAATTTACAAGTCAAAGAGGAAGGAGCTGCAATGGAGGCAGGCAAGGGATGCACATCACAGAATTGAAGGCAAGAAGAGGCTTTAAAAACTACTGCAGCATGAAAGAAAGTAAAAATGGCCTTGTGAGCTGGAAGCTGGTGTGCTAGGGAAATGAACTTACAAACTGCAGGTGTGCCCTAAAGAGATGGAGGCACAAATCATTCACTCCTTCGGAACCATGCGACCACCTTAGCTAATCAGGTGTATGGAGAGCACTGTGGTTTCCACTGATGCTGGCCTCGAGCAAAAAATCTTAATGAACCCATCTGTTAGCAAAGCCTCTGTGCTTTCCCTGTCAGCTCAGTGGAGTGCTCCTGGTGATAAACATTTCAAAGAAAGGGAGTATAACCATGGTGAAAAATGTCTGTCTGCTCAGAGCAAACCAGAGGAAGAAACAGTGGTCTACGCAGACCACAGACAGAAAGAAAAGGATATGGTTAGCGACTGTCAAGAAAGAATCCCAGACTTGTTTCATTTTATTGTTTGAATTTGCTTTCTTTTTTCTGCTTATTCAATCTTATCGCTCAGGATTTGGCAGAAATTTCTTGGTTCCATATGAAATAAGTGTGAAACTGGAGGGAAAAAAGTTTAGTTTCCCCTTTGCAGCCCAGCTGAAGGCAAGCTTGGCTCTGTGTGTTGGGGAGGTTCTCTAGCCCCTGAGAACATCTTGGACCACTTCAGTGAAGAGGCCTCTCCTTAACCACTCCTCAGGGGCTTGTACTCATGCAGCCAGGCAGCGCACTGAACTCGGAAGGGTGTGCTTTAATTATTCATTTGAATTTCTGTGCTACGTGTTTACTTGTAATTTTGCCTCAGTGATGCTCATCTCTAGCATCGTTGCCTCTGTAGCGTTTGCCTGCATTTCCCAAAACTTCAGTATGGGAGACGTGTCTGCGGCATTTTGTGGCACTTCAGGTCTCTTGACATATATCGATGCAGACGGCATTTTCTTGCAGCAGTGGGACTGGCAGATGGGGCAAAGAGAGCTTTGTTTTTCTAAACAATGTCCTCTTGCCTTCCTTTTTTGCTTTGCCTCATAGGAGCAATCAAGCGTAAGATTAAAATGTTTCTTTGTTTTTGAAAACCAGGAAAAGCAACATCCATACAATCGCAGCAAAACCCACTACAAGTCGGCTGCCTTGTGGATTTCTAGCTCTGGTTTGAGACTAACTAACCTCTGAAGGATTTACCTATTTGGCAGTATTAAATTAGCTTGGGAAAACCTACAATATAAAATTAACATGGGAAAACTCCTACAGAAAAAAATCAGCTTTAGGGAAAAGATAATGACTCTGTACCATTTAGTTAATTATCCAAATAATGAGTGTACTTCATGAGCAATGAACCTGCAGTAGTTTCCTCAGGAGTCTGACTCCTCAGCAAAAGGAACCCACCACTTTGGAGAAGTCTAAAAGCCTATTATAACATTTCCAATTCAAGAGGTGCATTTTTCCCACAAAGCTGTGTTCATAACTCCCAGGTAAAAGAAGACTGGATTTATTTATTTAATCTAAAATTTAAATGTCTTCAGGGCAGAGGACTTGTTAATGGCAAAAAAAAAAAAAATCTGGGTTTTGAGAACAGTTAAATATCAGTTTTAATGTTATGCTTCACTGAGAAAATTGTGTATGCCTTTGGGAAAGGGTTAATGCAATATTTCTTTATGGATGTATTCATGCAGAAATAAACAAATCTTGCCCGGCTGTATGTCAGCCAAATACATTTTTAAATACAGCTACAAAATGGTAACATCTCTTGATACCATTTCGAGCTCACAGACCTATTGGCATCTCCTGCCTTTGGCTTCTGTTGCCAGTATCAACTCTGGGCTTGGCTTTGCTGGCGAGCTGTAGAGTGTATCTGGGAGTCGTGCTGTTTCCTTCAGGCAGCAATTCCTTAACCAGCTCAGATGGTTTTCCTTAATTCCCCTTATTGATCGTGTTCCCTGTTTTCAAAGTTTGGGATCTTTCTGCCCAGTGGAAGCTCTTCACCACGTGAAATATTAATTGCATAATATGAAAAAAAGATCTTCAAGGGACCCAGCCCTTAATAGTGCTAATGTTGCTGGAGCTCAGAGGAACCTTCTTTGGGGAGCTATTTTTCCTTTTAAAAAGTAACAAAGAGAATAGGGAGATGGTAGCCAAATACAGGGAAACCCAAACGCATCACAGTAGGTTACGTGTAGTCTTCACTCTTTCTGCTGAAGAGAGTTTTTAAGGCTGCGAAGCTGTGTTAAGATTTTTGTTCTAATTGCCTTTACGTAACCTTTCATACTCTGCTTCGTCTTCCAACCCCTTTATGTGATGAGAGCAGGCAAGACTCTTCATGAACCACCATCGCTTAGACTGCCATGCTGTCCTGTGACAGGCTGGACTGAGATCAGGTCTGCTGGAAAGCACTAAATGAAATACCTTCCTCTGGATAGAATCAGCTATTTTCTGTAATGCCTTTTTTGGTTTGGGAGGATGATAGTACCAGAAACAGCCCTTTGAGAAGGCCAGAACAATTAATTTTGCTGGTGTCTTAGGAAGGTGCTACATGTAAGTCAAGAACCCAACAGGGGGGCTGTAAATTATGCAAAGATCCCTGCTGCTTCTGCACACAAAATGTTACTTAGGTCTGTTCCCAAAGCACAGGCAGGGAACCCAAGCCCCAAAACACTGCACTGAATGACTTGCAGTCACGCCAGCCATGAAGCTGGGAGCAGAAGCCAAACTCCATTGCAAATTCTGTCTTGCTCTGGTATTACGTATCCCTAAGTGCATCTCTCTAATGGGCACTTCTAGCCAGAAAGTCAGCTCCCCTTCCCTCAGTGGTATTTCGTGCTTTGAATAACGAGCAATAAGGGTTTTGTTGGTCATTTAAATGCCACAATTCCAAGCACTTAAACACACTTAGCAGGTTCCGAATCTCTCTGTGTCTGAGCCAAGTGGCATTTTGAAAAGCATTAAGTTAAGTAGTCCCCAACAATAATTTTGCATTCCCTCTTTGAGCTTTCTGTACCAGAGTGTGCTTTGAATGTATCGCTGTATTGATTTTGGTATTCTGCCATTCTCAAAGTTTTCTTCTGGATTTTTCTGCTGAAGCACTTGCTCATTCCGATGCCTGTGTTCAGAGGGGAGTCGGCTCCATGTGCCGCACACTTGGAGATCACTTTCCTATTGCTCTTCCTCAAGGACCAGACAGGAAACTAGTTCCTAACCGCATGTGTAGGGAAACCTGGGAGTGGATGTGAGGTCCCCCAGTTGTTGAATCTTTTTGCTGGCATTCCCCTGCCTGAAAAAAAAATCCAGAAACTTCTGCTACTGCATTAAGAGAAAGAACATCGCAAGTTGTAGCTTTAAAGACAATTTTTCCAGGGTGGTGTGAGTAAGGACAGCAGAAAAAAACCCCAACGCGGTGTTTATCATAATTAACCACCAGTATCTGAGGATTAGCATAGCCACGGTTACTAGTCCTAGATATACTAATGTGAACAGAAGAGGAACAAACAGATGCAAGAAAACCACAGCATTTCGACGGGCTGTTTTTGCAGCACAGGTTTCTCTGGTCACCCTGTGCAGTGGTGAAGTAGCATTCAGTCATGTTCAGAAATGAGTACGGGCAACGGTCACCGGGTTTGCTCAGTACTCAGGTCTTACCAACCCCTGGAGAATGGAAAGCCAAGCTCCTGAGGTTAGTCTCACCTCAGTGACTCACTGCCTGCCTGACCAAACTTTCAAAACCAGTTTCTAGTAGCAGAGATTCGATTTGAGCCATCTTGGCCTGATTTTTGAGGAACTTGGAGTTCCCATAGATCAAGTCAGAGTCAAGGGGGGAACTTGCAAATATCTTCAGCCTTTGCCTGCCTGTTTTGAGACCCCAGTCTGCATGATGCAATGGAAGGGAAGGTATGGTGTGACGTGCAGAATATTTCCCTACTTACTAAAATGTGGGGGTGCACTCTTCAGCTCCCTGATGTCCACCTGGAGAACTCAGACAGGTAAATGGACATTTACTTTCACAGGTTCCAGGTTGGGCCTAAATATGGAAGCTTCCAAACACAGCTTTCAGTTTTCAAGTTAGAGCTAATACAGTATCTGACTGGGTCAATAACAGCAGTGAGAACACAGGTTATAGTAAGTCCTGCGCAGGTGTTATTTCTCGTGCAAGCTTTTAGTCTATCAGGTCTCCTACATTTGGCTAATTCAGTCTTGCATTTTTCATTTCTCTCTCCATGCTGTTTGGCTCTAGGGGAAAAGAGATCTGACAGTAGCTGGTGACTAACACAGAGAGCTGGGTTAGTGTATTTGTGTGGTGTTTCTGAGCAGCCCAACTGCTGCGGCACATTGAGCGACAGTTCTGCATGGTGCTAATGCAGCCCCGCTGAGTTTTGCCTGCAAGTCCTGCCCCGCTCCTTCTGTGGTCCCTCCTACCTTTCATTTTAAGCAGAAGAAAGGAAAATTAAAGAAGACAGTATTGGACAGGATGCTGTTTCACAGTTGTTTTCAGCCAGGTCAGACACAGCTCATGCTTGGAATGAAAACCATCAAATATTCAGTAAGAAAAATAGTGGGCGTCTTGCCCTGCCTTTTCTCCTGGGATTTCGTCAAAGGCTAAATCAAATAACATCATTCTTGTCAATGCTAATGAGGTGGTCTAAGCAGCATTTTATTTGTCTTCTCATGAAACAAAACAAGCTTTACAACTATGGACAGTCCAGTTTGTCTAGCAGACACGCAAAACCTTTGGAGGAAATCACACCGGAGAGGGTCTCACTGCCTGTAGGGACAAGAAGACCACCCCGCCACAAGATGATCGTGTTTGAAAAGTCTAACGTCATGCTATACTTCTGTAAGGCCATGTGAGAGGGTTGCTCCCTCAGCCTCTGCTACGCCATTTGCCATGCATTTGATTGGGAATTCTTTCTCTGGAGTTCACTCATTTGAAAATCTTTATTATGCAAAATTCTCCCCTAAAGTTTGTCTCCTCATCAGTGAGGTCCTGAATGCAGATTGCAATTCTGTCTACAGAGTTAGCACAGAGCCTTCTCCATTTTAATAAGTTTTGGGTGTCCCAAGAGACTGGCAGACAATGGAAATTGTACAGCGCTTGTCAAACCTGCTGCTATGCTTTCTTTGAAATACTCCAAAATGGAGGCAAAGAGGTAAAAGTTTCCTACTTAACTTGTCTTCTTTTCCATTTGGTACAATTACTGTGTGAGTCACTCAGCTTTAAGAATGCTTTGAAGGGGAAAGTTGATTATTAGAGACGTAAGAATAATGAATCACACTCGATGGAAAATTAATTTTTCGCTTCTTTTTATGACACATTACCCAGACCACCAATTACTGGAAAAAAAAAATCCCTGCCACATACAGAAATTTCTCATAGGAGAAAAATGGCATGAACACCCTATTGATTTCATAAGTAGGAAGCATAAATGAGTTTTCAATGACAGGATAATGATATTAGGTATTGTAGATCTCCAGGGAGTTTTCATGAGGTTGCTGGCTCTAATTATGAAAATGTTTTCCAGCCACCTCTATTCCAAGAAGCACCTTGCAATTTCTTGTATGCGAACAGATCGGTATCTTAGAGACTCTCAGAATAGATGTGCTCTATAGAGTGAGGCTACCAAGGTTAGAACAGAAGTGTCTGGAATAGACTATTTCTCCAGAATTAAAAGAAATAAATTGTATCTGAAAAATAGTAAAACTTTCAGTCAAGGTGCAAATTTCAGCTATGTTTTCTGAATTTTTTTCATTGCTGTGCCAGTTTTTTTGGATGCACAAACCATGATGATCCTTGTCTTTGGAAGATGTAGTTCTGCTCATATCTGTAAGTTCAGTGCTCATATCAAATCGTGCCTGGAAGACATGGAGGCACAAAAGGAGGCTGCAGGGCAGCTGAGGGTGCTTTATCTATGTGCCTCTTTTTGTCTTAGCATGGGAATAGCTCCTCCAAGAGAGGCTTCCACATAATGGGAACCCATGGGATATTTTCTCTTTTGTGAAATGCCAGGAGTTGGTGGTGAAAACTCTTTGCATGATTTGTCTCTCTAGAGTAGATTAGCCTTTGTTATTTGTGGCACTGGAATTAATCACTGTGGCAAACTTTTAGTTCAGGGTATTCTTTAGACAGCTAATGAACCAAAATAAAAAAGATTTAATGGAGCTGTTACCTCCCTCAGTGTTGCATGAAAGAAGAGCACAAAACTTACCCTGTTCCATTGAGAGAACTGTGCTGATCTGGCACTTGGAACAAAAGCCATTAATTGTCTTAAATGACTCCAGATAATGAGGTTTAGTAATTGGCTTTTGTTTTAATACAGCTTTGAAAGGCTAAATGACATAAATCTGTGTAATGCCTCAGAATAAGCGACGGTTAAGGTAACAGGTACATTTAACTTCACAAACAGTGCCTGTCCAAACTGGATAAAGCTGCATCAGTCCAGTTACGTGAGTGACTGGTTGATGTTAAGAATAATTTTAAAATACAGATTTGTTTGAACACTTCGGTGTGCAGAACAGAAAATAAGGTCATTTTGTTGCCGTGCTTAGGTACTTGTATTTGCAATGAAATACATTACTGATGATTTTCAGTAGAGCCCAATTGTTGTATGCCTTAAATTGAAAACTTAACAGTCTTAAAATCATCTGCCCGATAAACTGCATCACATTGGGATTTCCCCTGCTTTTGTGTTGGGGAAATTGCTGATACACACACATGCTGATAGATGTGTGATTAGAAAAGAAAACCACAAGCTAACTATGAAGGTGCCTTCTCCAGTATCTGAACTGGTTCCCCCTACAAAGGCACCTTGTAGTATTGCACAGTGAAGAAACTCCCTCATCACAAATCTGAGAGAGTGCTTCCTCATGCAGTGCAACGCTGAAGTAAAAATTAAGACAAAGACTCATGTTTCTTGAAGCTTTAAAGTCTGCAGGGCAGACATGTATAATGAGTGTTTCAAGTCAGTTTGCAAGCAACCTGATTTTAGAAGAATTGAAGTTGAAAATGTTGCAAGAGAGTTTGGCTAAGAATCAAGTAACAACCCAATTTTGCACATCCGCATCTTTAAAAATCCAAATACTGATATCTCTACTCAGTACGTCATTGCTCATCGTTCATGCCTCTTTCTTATTTGGCCCAGCTCCTTCCTTCCACTCGTACATTATTAATACTAGGAGTCTGCTTTTAGCATTAGGACACAGTGACGGTCATTAAAAAACGTGCAGTAGTTCAATCCCTGACAGCTAAGGGCTGTAAGCTCCCAGGAAATAGTTTCTCCCTCATTTTCTTTTTCTTTAAAAGGAAATGCTGTGGGATTTTTTTGTTTGTTTGGGGTTTTTTGGGGGGGGGCGTGTGTGTGTGTTTTGTTTGGTGTTTTTTTTTTTTTAAGTGGGGTTTTTGCTGCCAAGATATTAGCAAATCTTGGTGTTCATGCAGCATGCTCTGCAGTTAACAGGAGCTGTGTAATTAACTCATGTCACCACTGCATTGTGAAAGCAAGAGGAAATGTCCCTGTCCCTCGGCAGGGGCAACTATATGGCATGAAATTTGCGTTATAATAGCTGCTTTCATGGGGGAAAGTTGATCTTTTTTTCTCCATACTTTTATTCTCCCCAAATCCACAAGGTAGGGAGTTTGTGATCTCAGACAAATGGAATAGCAAAATACTGTGCTTGAGCCTAGCTATCCCAAGTTGGTTTTAGTATTTATATTTGCAAGATGGAATATTTTCCTTGGGGTGGGTGCAGTGCTTCCTGTGCCCCTATGTCCAGCCTGCGTGTTCCTGGGGGAAAGTTGTAGCAGCTGACCTTAGCAGGACATTCTGAGAAAGTGTAGTTGGGTTGGGAATGGGAATCTCTAGCAGTATCTTGTGTTAAGTGCTTTAGGTTGTGAGACAAGGCTTTGGGGTGTATTTGATACCAAAGAATAACTTGTTGATAGTATCTCTTCCTAAATGACCACAGCTGTTAGTGCTGGCAGTCTTCTTTCTCCCAGTGAAAAGATACTTCTGAACTGCAAACCATCTTTAAGTAAAACTAGCCTTTATTTACATTGACGTTGCATGTGTCATTTTGCTTTTGCTGTTGTTTTCTCTATCTTCTTCTCCTTTCCATGCATGTTAATTTTTACTATTGCCATTCAATTTTTTAATTTGCTTTTTAACTCATCTCTGTATTATACTTGCCTGTCTCTAATCTGGTTTTATTTTCTTTTCCCTTTCCCAAGTCACCGTGGTGTCTAAGTGGGTTTTTGTCTTCCAGATCTGGTTTCCTTGATTCACCTCTATGTCCTTCTGACCTCTGTTCTGTGATGGCTCTTGTCTCTTATCATCAGTTTTGTTTCCCTGTATATTATTCTCAGTCGGGATGAGCAATCTTAATGCCTAGCAGGCTGCATGGTTAATGTACTCTGAAGGACACAGTATATTCATATACGTCCCAAAAGCTCTAGAACCAACACAGACTAATTCCTGCTAGGACTGAACTAGAATTTTTACCAATCCAATAACTATTGGACATTATAACATGAATACGGATCTGGTGTTGAAAAGCAGGCTAGCACTGATCATTGTGTCACTTTGGTTTTCAGATATTTCATACATTAAAATGTTGAGGAGAAAGATTAAATTAAATTTGTTAGCAATCCTCCAGCAGGGTTGTTTGGGAAAAGGTGACTTGAATTTGCTAAGATTTGTTTCAATTTTCTGTGCTGGACATAATTTGCTCAGTGGGCCACCGGGTCACAAAGCGGAGAGAATGTTATTGCGGTCATCTGCAACCTTCAGAATTCTTTATTTTTCAGTTATAAGTAAATGAACTTGAATACTTTTGACCTACAGCTGGTACAGTACTATTGCCTTTCACTCTTTCTCCTCTTTGGGCTGTACTTTGTGGCTGAAAAGCCTCCCTCATGATGTCCAACTTCTCTCCAGAATAGACCGTCCCTACCCACTCTCCCTTTTTATTGTGGTGAAGGTATTCTGTTGAAAGGGAAAACCTACATTTAAGATGCAGAAACATGGAAGAGAAAAGTGTGGCGGTCTTCAGTCCAGAAAGTTTTAATTCACTAATTAGAAATACCTGTAAGGGCAGAACTTTGTGCGCAACTATGTGGTTAAGCAGAGCTCATTATTTATCTGAAGTAATAGGTAGCTTTTGGCACATCACCATTTTCTCTCACCTGGGCTTAGATCCAGCATTCACTGAGAGCAACAGACAGCTTTGCTGGCCATTAGCTTAGGCTCCAGACTCTCATGTGACTCTCATTCAGGCTCGTGCCATTAGGACAAGAGTAGGTGGTTGAACAAAGTGAGCGGGGATCTCGATTTCCTTGTGCACAGTACAGAGACACCGGCTCTTTCTGCCTGGAAAGGCCACGTGTTTCTTTCTGAGTGACAATTTTTTTTCAATTTCTGAAAACGGAGATACACAAAGGCCTTAGAGAAGGAAGTTCCGTAGCTTTTGCAACAAGTGAAAATAAACACTCGGCATCATTCTTAAATTTTTGAACGCTTACTTCTCTTTTGGTAATTTCTTCAAGAAGTCTGAAGAAGTTAAAAAAAATCTTGGTACCTTTCCAGGGAAAACTGTGGTAAATGGTAGAAGATTTTTTTTTCTGAGACAATACCCCATGCTAGCTTTAAATCTGGTGGGGGTTGTATTTATATTGAGCTGAGGCTATTGCAGTATGTAATGCATAATTCAGCCTGTTTTCCCGAAAGTGTATTGTTAACATTCTTACAAGGAACCTTGAACCTTCAAAAAGGTTACGTATAAATTGTTCAGTTAAAGTCAAGCGTATGCAGTGCTTCATACTCAGAGAGAGGAGTGTTACACATTTATTAAAAGAAGTTTATTGAGCTTTATTTTGCCCTCTTTGCTGACAGTTTGGTAGAAGAGTTCTTCACTGCTGCAGTAACTTTGAATCGGGGGCTGCATTAATCCATGCTGAAGCCCCTGTGAAATAAGGCAGTCACTGCCCCATCCTCTGTACTGTGTTTGAACACCAGCTTGAATGGATGGTTGCAGTGAAAAGCTGGACTGCTGTGTCAAAGGTCCTCAGCGACAGGTTTCTTAGCTTGTTGCCTGTCTAGAGGATTTGGGCTCTTGGCACTGGTGTTACAGGAACTTGCGTTGGTCTGCATACCAAGTAAATATTATGGAGGGTGAAGAAAGTGCAGCGAAATTTTGTAGCAACACAGGTATCACAGCCGTGATGACTTAAGGACCAGTTATGCACGATAAGGGCTCTGTGACTATATGCTTTTCTGTGTTTTCTGGCTATTTGTTCTCATAAAAATTACTGCTGTACCCAGAAACCTTGTCTCACTAAGGAGCACAGAGATACTGGCACAAAAAGAGCTGTGCCTTCATGTGTATTTCAATATATTTAGATTGTTTATGTTTGATCTTTATTTCTGGGTCTGTAATGCATGTTATTATTTATACTAAGTATTGGTATATATTTACGTTTATCTGTATTTTAAGATAACATTCTGTTGAGGGAATTATTTTTCCTTAGAAGTTCCATAAATGATGCAGTCCTGTCTTTGCTTAATCTGTTTGTGTATATGATTTATGTAATGTTGCTATTAAATTTTTGTTTGCACCTTACTGTGCAAGCTACATAGCCTCACATTCAGAAGTAGGTAATGGGGCTGTAATTTTAGTAGATCCACATGTGGGAATAACAGGTAGTTTGCAATGCTCCTTCCCCTAATGATCTTCTAATGTAATTAACTGATACAGCAGCGCGATGATACTTTGAGCAGTTTAACCCCAGTATTTCCCTCCTGCTATGGCTCAAATCCTTGAAGAAATCTGTAAAGCAACATAGTGCTTTATCACCTTGAGTGATACATTTTACATGATTTGAGGATTTTGTCTCTTGAAAAATATCTGGATTTTCCTCTCTTGTTTATTCCCATGTTTGGAACAAGTCACGAGCATTGGCAATGAATAACATATATAACAGGAATGAAATGGCATCAGCTTTCAAGAACATTTCAACCACCTCTTTTGATTAGCCTCAGTAGGGAATATTACATATGACCTATGTGCTTTTTTAGCTTGTGAATGAATTGAACTGGATGTAAATTCATCTCTGTGAACACAAACAGTTAACAATGAAATAACAGTCCTTCCCTAGATATTATACAATAGGGTGGAATGATTTGCTAAGGTAATGTAGCACCTTTGGAAATGTAAATAGTACATTATTCTGGACGACTCGAGCATGATTAAAATGAAAGCAGTAAAGAGAAGGGAAGGAAGAGAGGGGTGGGTATTTCTAAGACCAGGAGCCTCTCACAAGCAGACATGCTTGGCTTGTTTAGACAGTATTTATAGGTCATGCTGGTTTTCTTAAAAGAAAAAGGGCTGTACTGTATTCCATCATCTCTACTAACACAGCTAAAACAAATCATTCATTGTCAAGACCCTGTGGGCATAATTAGGATTTAACAGTAAGCATTGTAGGAACATCAGGCAAGTTTCTTTAGATACTCATTAGATGCCCTTTTTATGTCTTACCAAGTTACAGACAAGAGATGATACTGCAAGGTGAATAACTGAACCATCTTCCCTTTGTGGACAGAAATAATTAGGCATACACTGACATGTTATCAATTCAGAAGAAAGGACATACAGTACCACCTTTCACTGGTGATTCTACTTGGATTCTTTATTCTGCAGTCATCTTCTGCCAGTATCTTCAACTCTCATTTCTCAGAAATCTCTCTCTGCTCCTCAATCCTGCTATTTCATCAAATTGAAACAGAGGAAAAATACCGCTTTCCAAATTTAGGCAGATAGACATTTAGCATTATCTAATGGTTCTAGTTTGCTGCAACACCCTGAAGGAAACCTGTGTACACTACAAGATGTAGTCATTAGATACGATAGTGATTTCTCCAGTGTCAGAAAGCTGACTGTAAAGAAATACTCATTTTTGCATAATGATACATATCAGATAACCCAAAAGTGGGCTGATTCTTACTTTGGGGATTGATATTATGAGAACTGGGCCTTGATGTAGTTTCCTCTGAAACAATAACTGAATTCTCATTGACTTCAGAATAAAAATATTCTGACCACAGATCCTCAGTTTTACTGTTTTGGAGATATGTTTCTTGTTAGAAAATGTTTGCTTTTGTTAACAATATTTATGGAGACAAATGGACTGGGAGGGTGGTTAGTAATTGGCAGAAGTTGATAGTTTTCATAATGGAACAGACGATGCTTATATTTAATGAGTGGGAAGAAGAATGGCAAACGGATTAGGGAGATACAGTCCCCATAAATAGCTCTGGTAGTTGGGTGCAACTGTAGCAAATCTACTGACCTATACCAGTTAGCTGGGAGTCTGGCCCATGCAATCTAAAAGCATCCAGCATCGTACCTTGTTCCCACGACTAATCTGTAAAAGTGAAGAATTGCGGCAGCCTATAGTAAAGCGCATACAGGAGTACCAGTATACGTGCAAGCAAAGAAGAAAGCAGTAGCACTGGTGCAAATGACAGATAAATAAAATCCTATCTCCATTCAGATCTGAGGGTTTGTCTGTAAATCAGTATACATTGCTTATAAAAGAGTGATGACAGAGAAAAGCTAACAGCATTTCTTAAAAGCCTCATTCATTCTATCCATTGATGAGCTCCATGGAGCTAATTTGTTGAGAGGGCTCTTCCAAATGGGGATGCATTTCCCAAAGTGAATTTTATTGATGGCAGTCAGTAATGATAAGTATCTCATCACTGCTTATGAAACTTTGTTCTCTTTGCAGCATTTCTTAGTGAAACAAGCAACAGGAACTTAAAGCAAATAGACTATATCCTTATTCAACGGATATCCTCATGTGGAATCTTCTAAAACACAGGAGGCTTAGGTAGCTTTACAACTTGGGAAATTAAATTTCTTCCAGGGTAATGGGAAAATTTTTCCAGTTTAATAGCAGAAATTCCAGCATTCCATGAGCTGTGAAGCTACGGTGGAGCAATGGAAGAGAAGGCACCTCTGTGAAGTCTCCTGCTGCCTGCCTTTTCATGTTATTGTTGGCACTGAGCAGCACTGTGCTGCATGGGGGATGTGGACACCTACATCCCATCACAGTGTATTCTCTCTCAGGAATATCCTGACCTAAGCAGAGGAAGTAATTTCACTGGCAGTCTGAAATTTCCCCAGTGACACAACTTGATTATGTCTCTGGCTTACGTTTGCATTCCAGAATGAGGAATGTGTCTTCTAAAGGACTCATGGGTGGTTTGTAGAAGCCAAAGCTATTTTGGTCTCTCCATTCCTCCTCCTTCTTAGCAGGTACTGAGGCTGGAGAAAGCAGGGACTACTATTTCAAAGTCAGCTTGTATTAGACATTAAAAAAAAGAAAGAAAGAAAGAAAGAAGAAAGAATGAGAACAGAAAAAAAATAAATAAGATGTGGGAAACCCCCAACCAGCCAGCCAGGGCTGGTATAAAACAGTGTAGCTGTGTTGCACACAGTAAAATGGGGGATGTTACGCTGATTTACACTAGCTGAGAACCTGGCATCCAACTCGTTCATGAAAGAAAATGTACGATGGAATTAAAAACCACCAAACTAGTTCTTTATTATATCAGTTTGGTGCTTAATGCCACTCCTGTGGAGCAGAAAATGACAGTTCCATTTTAACACTTTATGGCTTTTTCAAGGAAAAAAATATAGAAAATATTCAGCCAAAACCCAAACAAAGCAGCTGAATTGCAGGATTTTAGTATCTTAGTGATGCATTGCTGGAAAACAATTTTCTGTTTACTGGTCGTAGAAAATTAATCATATGTTTGACGATTTGCATCCTGCTGTTGTTGTCTTAATTTTTTGGCTCCATATTATTTAATTTCAGTAAGTGTCATTTCTAAAGGGAACAGAATGAACTGAGGGCCTCCCACCTATGTATCCAGGTCTTTTATCGGTGTTTTTCAGTAACTGTTTGGTAGTCTTCTACAAGCCTTTTCAATTTACCTGCTAACTATTGTCAGTTCTCTCTTCAGTCATGGAGGCATGTATATATGCATGTGCATGTATATACATATATATACACATGTATAAGAAATACTTTGGCACTGGTTAAGGATGAGACCAGTAGGTTTTTTTTTTTAGAGAAGATATTCTAACCTTCCATGTAGTTTAATAGAGAGCGTTTTCATCTGTGGAAGATGGAAGCGATGGGAAGGCAAGAGTTTTCTTTAAATATCTAGAGTTTAGTGGAGGAGCTCCAGTTCTCTCTAGTAGCTTCTGTAGAGTGATTCAAAACCTCTTAAAAGATTATTTTATTCTTCTGAGGCCATAGGGATTTTCTGTGGGGGGCTGAGCATGGCTACCTGGTGATTCTTTCAGCCGCTTCCAAAATATGGTATGACTAAAAAAGCCCTTTGAATTTCCAGAAGCCCGTACAGATGCAGTTGCCGTTCCTTGCAGCTTGTCTGGCTTTCCTTCTGCCCTAGATTCCAGATAATCTGGACAGCTATCATGATTTTCACCCCTAATTATCAGAAAGCCAGTTAGGTCCTTTCCTAATCTGTTTTATGCATTTATATATTGTTGTCATACTGAGTGGTTCACCAACTTTAATGCAGTGGAATGAGTTAGAGAAATGCTATTACCTCCTACTGTATAAGTGAGGAACCAAGGTAATGAGAAGTAAAAGACTTTTAAAAATTTGTCCAGATAGTTTCACCAAGATCATACAGGATGTTGAGACAATGTTGAATGCAGGACATTGAGATCAGCCCCTAAGATTTCTAATGGCAATGGCAGTAGCAAAGACAGATAATAAAATGTGTTCCATATATCATGGGGAATCCTGAACTCGGTGTCAGTGGAGCACTGACTGGAATAGGAAAGACCCAAATGTGTGTGCCAGTGTTTTCCAGTGCCTTGTGATTGACTCTGTTGTGAAAACAAAATTCTGCATGTGGCGGTGTAATGCTCTGCTTTATCACATGTCAGGCAGATGGAACAGGATGTTTTTTAAACTGTATTTTTCATCAGAATTAGGGTCATAACTTATCTGAAGTTGGAAAGCAGTTGGGAGGAGGAGGGGACACGTGCAGAACATGTCCTGCTCTTGTACTCATGGTTTCCTCTCTTTTCTTTTTCAGTGAGTATGTTTTTGAACACATTAACCCCCAAGTTCTATGTTGCCCTGACAGGCACTTCCTCATTAATCTCGGGACTTATTTTGGTAAGTACTAGATATATTAATATCACTTTACAAATTTATTTTGTTATCCAGAATGAGATTTCAGGCTTTATCCAGATTAATAGGTGTCTTTTTTTTTCCTTGATCTTACATTTCTGCAGTACATAAAGTTTGTATTTATTTATTGTTCTTCTTTTTCTCTGGGAATTAAAAAAAAGAGAGAAGATGTTTCAGTGCTATGTGTCTTTGAAGGAAAAAATCTTGAAGGACAATACACCCCACTAACAACCCTACAGTAATTCATAAAGTGTTTGCATGTTAAGTGTTTCCATCAGCAAGTCCTACAGAAATAAAAAGGCCAGTAAAAAGAAGAGGGGGAGAGGTACAGGTACCAACTATCTGAGCTTAGCATGGTCCTTTTAGAAAGTTATGGCACGACCTATTAGAGAAACAGCGAGCAGAATGTTAGCAATGAACCCAGTTCTGGTGCCAAGATTCCAAGGGATAATTCTTTCAGATCTTCACTTTTAAAAACTTACTTAATACATATTAAGCCTATTTTCTTAAAGGTCTGAAGAGTATTTTTAAACCATTAAACCCCACCTTCTTTCCATATGTAATCCCTGAGGGCTTCGTTGTGCAAATTGATGCAGTGGAGTGAATCATAATACCATCACAGTGCAGGAGTCCAAAGCAGAGCATTTGCTCTGGATTTTATTCAGTGTCTTCTTAGAAGCAAATGGAGGTAAAAAATCTAAGGATCTGTAAAGTGTACTTAGGGTATTATGCTTATACTGGGCTCTTCTGTTTCCTCACTGCTGAGAGCTGGCTTTCTACTTACACAAATGAATAAATAGACTAGACTAGACTAGACTAGACTAGACTAGAACAATTTCAGTTGGAAGGGACCTACAACGATCCTCTAGTCCTACTGCCTGACCACGTCAGGGCCGACCAAGTTGAAGCATGTTATAAGGGCATTATCCAAACGCCTCTTAAACACTGCCAGGCTTGGGGCATCGACCACCTCTCTAGGAACCTGTTCCAGTGTTTGACCACCCTCTTTGTAACGAAATGCTTTCTAATGTTCAGTCTAAACCTCCCCTGGTGCAGCTTTGAATCATTCCCATGTGTCCTATCACTGGATCCCAGGGAGAAGAGATCAGCACCTCCCTCTCCTCTTCCCCTCCTCAGGGGAAGGCTATCTTTGTTTTAGTCTTGTTTGTTCAATCAGTCTTAGGTCCTTTATCTAAAAACAAGTTGTACGCTTTTAGAACCTGCTGGATACAAGCTGCAGACCCTCCCTCACTGTAGCAAACTAGGCATATCATTGGGAGACCAATGACACCAATTTTAGGAGTGTAGTTACCATACACTCCTACATACCTAGTGGTAAGTGGAAAGAGGCAGACTTGGCTTGGGGCTGGTTCACATCACCTCGAATCTACTGATGTCAGAGAAACCTGAAAGCATCCAGGAGCCTAACTAAACTGTATCAGTTTGGTGAGGGAAATCTGCACCTCTCACTTTCACGTTGGCTGTAGCTGATGCAGACAAAGAAATGGCATCCTTTGCTCCTGAATGCCTGTGAGACTCTCATCACTTAAATGATTTCAGGTATAAAGCATCAGGTGCTCTGCTGCTGTGCCTTGCTCTGGGGTTTCCTTGTAGCAGAAGGCAATTATTTAATCTCTATACCTTGGGCATTCATCATCCTCGTATGGTTTGAGCCCCAAAGCACAGGACAGAGCTCCAGAGACATCAGCAGATTTTTCAGAGCATGAACAGGAGCCAGATCTGTAAGACTTGGATTCAGTTCAGCACAACTCACTCAGATGCATGGGAGGAAAATATTGAATGCTACGTTCAGTACTCTCACTCAGAAAGAAGAAACCTTCAAAAGGCCAGGCCCCACCACCAAGATGAGAAGGAATGAGAGAAGTATTAACATGGTTTCCACAGGCACAATTCTACTTCTGTATTTGTTGTTGGAGAGTAAAGACAGCAAGAGGGAGGAGGTGGCAAGAAAAAGACAGTTTGTGCCCTATGGAAGTGCCTTACAGAATCAAACAGGAACAAAAACCCTAAAGAGAGACTAAATTACCTGTAACTAAATTCTGTGTATAGCATGATTGCAAATGTAGGTACATTTTGTACTGTAGTCATGAAGGCAATTTCTGAGGAATGAGCTCAGTAGGAGACTTGTGAGCAAGAAATTTCTAAATGCTGTGCTTTGATGGAAAGTACAAGAAGGAAGTGGCAAGGAATATCCAGGACCGTGATATGAAGAAGGGGGAAAAGGGCACTGATAGAAGCCTTCCAAGAAGAGATTATATGAGTGAGCCTTAACTGAAGAAATTCACTAAATGCTGTATGACAAAGTCCATTATGAACAAGCTGAAGGAACTGTGAGGTGATGGAGGTGTAGACACAGACTGAAAGAAGAGTGAAAGCTTTTTTTGTGGACCTTCACTACTGCTATCAGTTGTTGTCTGCTGGTCATATGCCACCATCCTAAATGTGCAAAAGCTAATATAAGCCAGGCAGGCAACAGCCAGAAACCCTAAATTGTAGGGACCGGTGTCTGTGTTGAGAGGAACACGTGGTCTGTAAACTGAATGATGGAAAGGAAATCAGCAGACATGGTCATGGAAAGAAGAAACTGCAAGTTGAACAGACCGTGCATCAGGAAAGACAGCTGAGTAAGTTCTAGTGAGGTAGTGCTAGCCCAGTCACTAGCCCAATTTTTCCTCAGATTAATTATATCTTAATAATCTTGCTGTTTACCAATGGCCCTGTAACGTGCTGAATTGCCTGCATTACCACCCACTCATCTGTCATACTACACAGCATCTGCAGTTCTAAAGGATTCTTAATCCTGCTATTGGTATTAAGTGAAACTCTTGTATAAATAAACGTTCTCTTGTCAAATCTACATCACTGGGGTATTTTTCACACTAGATGTACTAATATTCCTTGGAATTTTCCACCATATGGCCTGGCAGATTTCTTTCCATTATCAGTTGGCTGCAATTCCTAATCAGAAGGAGAAATCACAGCACTACAGGTTATGAAATGATGGAAAATTCCATCATTTCAGAAATGTGGTAACCAATGGGAAAGTGAATGCTTTTCCTATTTCATGTTTGAGCCATGAAACAATGACTCTGCAGAGTTCAGCTTTGGGCAATTGCATGCTACGTGACTCCTTTGCAAAACACTACTTTCCTGTTTTATTTTGTGTCTTACTTGTTTTCATTCTTTAGGTAAAATTCTGGCCTTGCTGTAGGCAATGTGACTTAAATGAAGCAAGGATTTCAGACCTTTTTTCTTTCCTGGATGGCTCAGACGCATACAGAAAAGACTTTTCTATCTCAAGCATTCTCCTTAATAATTACTTGACTACAGCACACAGTTAAAAATGAACAATTTATGTTCAATTAATCCCTGCACTATTTTAGGCATCAAAAATAGGAAACAAATTAAGTCCCAATCTGCATTAGAAATACTGTATTGGAAACTTGGTTCCACCACAGTTACTTTTAATCCATTAAAAAAACAAGGGTTCTGTCTCACAGAATACAATGAGCTGTATTGTATTCAGTGTCTGAGAGGCTAAGGTTTTCCACAGGTAGGGTAATAAAGCTGTCATGAAGCATAACTGATGTCCAGTAAATGCTGTGAACTGGAACTATGCAAATGCCACTGAGATTTCTAAATAAGGCCACGTGTTTAACATACAGTTATTACCAGAGTGAAAGTTGTTTAGCAAATGCAGGTGGCATTTGCACTGCAAACGGCTGGAGTCTCACTTCTAACAAAGCACAGGCAGAAGTGAACCCCAGTCTTGAATCACCACCAAGAATGCCTTGTTATTCTGCTTCAGAGCTTGGGACAAAACAAGAGTTTTCTGCTACACAATGAGAAACATTCTGCAATGAACAAAATAGCAGGTCTTTCAAAGATAAGAATTAGAAAGCCAGTCTACAGAGGTAGAGCTTGAGTGGTGAGTCTGCACACTGGGTAGCGCTGAGCAGGTGGGCTGTCTGCTACTACCCGAGTATGTGTATAGGATGAGAGCCCCAGCCTTTCGTAGCCAATGGTGCTACTACAGGAAGTCTGAGAGAGGGCTTGAATCACTGTGCAGGGACTTGTCTTATTTTCTGTACCATATTAATTGTTCTTCGGCTTATTTTGTTACCTTTGTGTAGTCTGCTGCAGAGGGGCAGAAAGGTGACTGAGTTCTGGGTGTTGCCACAGACTCCGGGAGGGTCTGACAATTGTGCAGAGGCAATCTTTGGTGGCTGAAAAGCGATACGTGGTCATTGTTCAAAGTTTCTGCTTCTGCTCAGTGGAGGCTGACAGGTCAGGGAGGGCAGAATCCTCGTAGGGAGCTCCTAAGAAACTGGAAACACTTGGAAGGGAGCAGATGAGAGAGGAAGGGTCTGTAGGAAGGCAGTCTATAAGCCAGTCCACAGACAAAAGAAAGGTATCATAAGTAGCTGGGGCCTACCCAGTGTTGAAAGAAGTACTATACTTAGTCCAGGCAATATATTATTTTCTTCTCCATTGCTGTATTTCCAGACATAGATGAAATGTAAGTAAACAGCTATTTATTTTGAATAAGCTGCTTGTTAGCAGTGCATCTATCTTCTCATGCTGACTCCTTGAGATAAGACAAGTGGGGTTTCAGTAACCAGGAGCAGAGTCTAAGAGAATGCTAAACGGGGTTATTTTAACCAGAAGGAATGGGGCTGCATAGCCTTCAAGATGGATACACTGAGAGCGTGGTCAGAGGCGTACTGTTTCCTACACCCAAGCTGGGCAGGACTGGAAGATCTGTTTGAGTCACTGGCTACCCCTAACAGTTAAATAAAACAGACCAGGGGCTTGCTTTGTTGAAGGCAAGTGGCATTGCATAGTCACATCCTCTGAAAATGGGATGATCTTTTCCGTACTGTCTACTGGGAACAGCCCAGGGCTGTGATATCCCCAGAACATATCCAGTCATTGCCTGGGAGAGTAGGCACAGGCCAGGCAGCCTGCTAGCAAACAAACAGCATGGATGACGGAGGCAGCCAAACCTGCGTGGTGGTCCTGTTTTATTTAGCAAATAGGTTTAACCATTGAATCAAGTTCTGCTATCACTATTCTGTTCCTCAAGAAAGTAAGTTTCATTTAAATCAATTAAATTGGTTATTACCACCCCTCATAATAGAGGAGTACTCCCAATCTTACTCCTCTGAGACTTGGAAGCTTCATTACAAGGCTGAATGAGAACTCTGAGCTGTGGAAGTCGCCAGCAAACAAAATCCTGTACTGCTTCTCTTGAAGACTCAATACACATACAGTAGGAGAGGACTAGAGAGAGTATTCTCTGTAAGAGAGGATGCCTGTCTCAAATGTGATAAACAGGAAAGCATAATTCAAATCACTGGCAGACATCACTACTCAGTCCAGTGAGATTCACCATCAAAACTATCCCTTGTGAACTGCTGCATTTACGATGGAATATCTCTTCTGAAAAACCAGGTGGGAAGGTCAGATATCCAAGTAATGCAGAATAGATTTCTTGCTACACAGAGAAGTAAGATGATCCGGGATTTTCTGTATGTGAGAGCAGAGATAAGAAAGAGGATGTCTGTAATGTTTTTATTGCACAGGGGAAGAGAAGTACCTGCACAGAGAAGCAAAAGCAAAAATAGTCCAAAGCAAGTATCTGGAATGCATCAAGAAGACTTACGAGCAATTAACCAGCTCTTACTTAACCCAACTATATTTGTCATCTAAAAATTGTTTTTTCATAGCCGTGCATTTCGAGAAATCATCAATAAGGGTTTTCCAAAATTAAATACTCTTACATTAAGCATTACCCGTACCAGATTAAAAAATCAAATTTCTAGATTTGGATTTCTAAACACACAAAGCTGGAATGTTCGGAATGGGGCTTTAACTTGGCCTTTGTGAACATAATGTTTCAAAGATCCCTTGAGGGTTTGGAGGTGTCTGACCCTGTTCCAATTTGAAAGCACAGGCACCAACCAGAAGGAACCTAGAGAAGCTTGCTGCTGCTGTGAAGAGGACGAGGTCTGTGAAGATGAGCTCCCCTCCCACCGTATGCATATGAGAGAAATGAGGGGGCCCTTTCTTTCAGTAGTGGTGCAGAAATGATCTTTTGCATTAATTCCCTCTCTGATCCAGATCTCTTTCAAAGGGAAATTAATCCTTATAGTCAGCTATTATTCTGTCAGATGATCTCTCACCTGCTGAACTGTCAAAAGCTTGTTGACTTCACAATGATTTCAAAGTGGCTGGTGCAGTTAGAAATGAAATTTGATTTGTAGAAATCAGGTTTCAAAACAGCTGACACTGAGAAAGGTGCAAAAATTCTGTGGATTTACTGTTTTGACTTCAGTACCGGATTACAGATTATTATTCTCATACACCCTGAACAAATCACTCCAAGCAAAGGCTTATTATGATGATGATGATATATGGCTTTAATTTCTAAGAGACTATATGCATTGAGATCTGGCTGATGTTTCCTGGCACTGGATTCACTCAACATTGCAAAGTTTTTTCAAAGCTGCCTTAAACAATTTATGAGCTTTAATGCCATTTTTAAAGGTAATTAATGTATCTGTAAGTCTAGGGAGGCAGATTTATAGCAAGTTCCTGTCACTCAGCTGAACCGTAGTAGTGACCACATATGTATGTATGTACATTCTTTCTGCTTGTACTCTCAGTTTCATTGAAATTCAGTGTGACAGTTTTCCAGCTGGTGTACATTTGTGCAGGGCAAGTGGGCTCACGCGTGCTATTGTTCTGCTCACTCTCTCTCTCTGGCCTTACTCACTTTTTATCTAAAAGCTGATGATGATCAAAATCATGAGCAGAAATTTATTAGCACATTTTGAAAAATGTGGTTTCTTCTTCTCTTAAAGAAAATACGAAGCTTGTTAGATAGAGTGTATAACTGCCAAGGGTTTTGAGCAGCCAGTCTGGGAGTTGTACTTCAGTCCTTGGCTTATGGGACAGTGGTACTTTTACCGGGTGTCCCTTGCCTCAGTGCGAGACTATAATCTCTGATTCCCAACAACCCAACAACCACTCCCTCTGAGACCTTGGGGAGGTAGAACTGTGGCTTGTGTGCCTTGATTTGTTCAAGCTTCAAGCTTCCAAAGATAAAACAGGGACAGATGCTCACCACAGACCTGTGACTGTGTCTTATGGCACACCCTTTCTCTCATGGTCAGCCACATGCTGCCTGCTTAGATTATGATGCTCTCTTAGATCATAAGATTTAAATTCTAAACCCTTTAGAAAGTCTTGCATCCCTAAGAGCATGAGAACAGCTAAAACTAAAGCTGGCTCACCTGTGCCAGCTCCATATCCACCATCTCCAGCATTTGAGGCAGTGGTGTGTGCCAGGGGAAGCCCAGCAGTGCGGAGCAAGTGTTCAGTGATACTTGCTCAGCATTCTGTCCCTGGCTCCCAGGGTTCCCACCTGGGTGCTGCTGCGATTGCGTGCCGATGAAACAAGTACAGTGACAAATGTACTGTGGAGTCTGTGTAAGGAGGAACTGTCCAGGCTCTGTGGGTTTTTGGTGATTTGCCTGGGACATAGGGTTTGCAAAGATCTGGGTGTGTTTATGTTCTGGTCTCTCTGTGACCGTCTGTTTATCTTCCCAAGTGTTTTTGACCCTTATGTGTTCACAAAGCCCTTCTATCTCCTCATCGGACTGCTCCGTTCTTCCTTGTTGATGTCTCCTAGAAGAGCCATTAGATTGTTTTGGGGACTGAGTAATCTCCGGGCCTGCCACGCACTTTTGTGTGATTTTGTCTCAAGTGGCCACCAGCTACATTCCCACCCCGTTCCAGTGCAGCGAGGATCAGCTTCCTCCATATGAATGCTCTAGATGCTTTAACCACACAGCTGAATTTAGGGGAAGCCCCAGTGCAGAATGCATTGGAGTATCCTTTGGAAAGGAACATTTTCTTACTGTGCTGGAAGGTTTATCTTCTGTTTTTTCCCTATGGAATGATTTTAAGGGTGATGGGGGGAAAGCATGTCTTGTCTACAGACAATCCCATAGAGAGTGAAGTCAGTTCCGTTATATAAAGAGCTCAAGAGAACTTAAAAACAAAAAAATACTGTGTGAGGAAGAGTGTGGAGTCTAGCCTGGACTGCTCTGTGGCAGGTAGGCTCCTGAGGCCTTCCAGAGCCTGCTGGCTCCTGGCCGGCCCACCAGAACCTGCTCGACAGCACGCTGATGGTGCCAAAGGTGTGAACTCAGTCCTTTCACCTGTTGCTGATCGTCCCTAGCTATAGTGAGAATGAATAAATTTTTTTTTTTTGGTAGAGATTTTGTAAAAGCTTTCAGCACTGGCATAAGACATGGAGATACCAAGTAATACACAAAGGACGAAGATCATTCGTTCACAATGCCTACTGCAACTGATATTACAAAATACTGCCAAAATTTTCAAAACCCCCTTGATTTGCTTTTGTTTCAGTTGGTATGTAGACATTTGGGTGATGATTCAAGTGCAAGTGCAAAATACACTCATTTTACATACTCAATATTATAAGTTTGTGTGCCTTTACAACTTTTACGGTCAAAACCTTTTTCCTATTTATATGAAATAGTCTTCATTCCAGGTTTATGTGGTTTCCTGAAATATGTGTATTCTTACCCAAGAATATAACTCCTGGGTGAAAATACCACAAGTATATATTTATGTATATAAATTCAATTATAAGGGGTTGTTTTAGGCTGTGGAATGATTTTCCAAGTAGAGCTAATTTTTTTTTTCTGATTTGCTAGCTGAACTGAAAGTCTGAAAATAAAATTAATTCAGAATCAGCCCAAGTTAGCCAAACAAAACAAAACACAGTTCAGTTGGGGGAAAAAATCCTGAAAGGGATAGGATTCGGCTTCCTGGAGTTTGTTTGGTATTTTTAGCATTTTTTAAAATTAGGCTCAGTAAATTCCTTTGGAAGCATTACTGGGAAAACAAGCAAATCTGCTTTTCCTCGCTTTCCCTTGGCCGCAAAGGGAGCTGGGGAAGGATGAGGCGAGAGTATATTCCTGACCGCAGCAACCCATTTACGTGGCTGATGGCAGACAGGACGGAGCTGAGCTTCCAGAAGTCAGTTTAAAGGAACACTCCTAACAATTTTAAGAAAATTCAAAAGAAATAATTTGACATAAGGTTCTTTGGATTAAGGAAAAAAAACCCAACCAAACAAAACACCAAATTTTTTTGCTGACAAGATCGAGATTCTTTTACCTCCTGTAAACAAGTTTTTTAAAGCGATTGGCTGGATTCAGCACGAACTTGTATCAAATTTGAAGTCTTAATGTGCTGCAGGGAGGGTGGGGGAAAGGGAAGGGGAAAGGGAAGGGGAAAGGGAAGGGGAAAGGGAAGGGGAAAGGGAAGGGGAAAGGGAAGGGGAATGGGAAGGGGAATGGGAAGGGGAATGGGAAGGGGAAAGAAGGGAAAGGAAGGACGGGGAAGGCGCTGGCAGGTGCCTCCCCGAGGGTGCGAGGGGAGGGAGGCGCGGAGCCGGGGGAGGCCGACGCCTGCCCGCCTGCGCCTCATCCCTTTTACGGTTCCGGCGCGAAGCTGAGGGGAGGGGGTGGCGGGGCGGCGGGGGGAGCCTTTAGCGGCGGTGCGGGGCGGTGCGGGGCGGTGAGGCGTCCTGAGGCGTCAGGCGGTGTCTCCCCGTGTCTTGCAGATCTTCGAGTGGTGGTACTTCCGCAAGTACGGGACGTCCTTCATCGAGCAGGTCTCGGTGAGCCACTTGCGCCCTCTGCTGGGCGGGGTGGACAACAGCGCGCCCAGCGCCGCCAGCGCCGCCAACGGGGACGCCGACTCCAGCCGGCAGAGCGTCTCAGGTGAGGGCGGCGGGCGCACGCCCTGCCGCCGGCGGGAGCTGCCGCCGCCCCCTCGGCTCTCCAGGCGTGTGGAGCTGAAGCTTTGCTTCCTCAGGGGTCAGGCAGCGCGGGGGAGAACGTCCCGCCCGAGGAGGGACGTAGCGGGCGGGCGGTGAGCCGTGGAAGCGGGAGCGGGACGCAGCTGCTGGTGGTGGCAGAGCCTCGGCTGCCTGCGGCACCGCGGTGGGCAGCCAGCCCTCCCGTCCAGCAGCACCCACATTTACCTCACCCAGGGGTGCTGCGCACGCCTTTTGCCCAGGCCTGTCGTGGCAGCAGAAGCTGGGTGTGCCTCAGGTGGCTTGCCATAAGCCCACGGTGCCAACATAGAATCACAGAATCATTAAGGTTGGAAAAGGCCTCTAGGATCATCAAGTCCAACTGCCAACCCAACACCCCCACACCTCCTAAACCATGTCCCAAAGTGCCATGTCTACACGGTTTTTGAACACCTCCAGGGATGGTGACTCCACCACTTCCCTGAGCAGACTGTTCCAGTGCCTGAGAACCCTTTTGGTGAAGGAATTTTTCCTAATATCCAACCTAAACCTCCCCTGATGCAGCTTGGGGCCATTTCCTCTCATCCTATTGCTGGTTACTTGGGAGAAGAGACCAATAGCCACCTCGCTACAACCTCCTTTCAGGTAGTTGTAGAGAGCTGTAAGGTCTCCCCTCAGCCTCCTCTTCTCCAGGCTAAACAACCCCAGCTCCCTCTCTAGACTTGTTCTCTAGACTCTTCACCAGCTTCATTGCCCTTCTCAAACATCATCTCAGGCTGAGCTGTGAGACCAGATAAGGCTTCCTTTAAGCTTGGGGTTTCTTTGGTCAAATAAAAGGCAGAGCTGCTTCGTTAATGGCTCTGGTTAATGATGTCTTTCCAAACGCATGCAGTACCTATTGCCCAGGCTATGTTGCCACTGCATCTATTTCCCCCTTGTTGTTGTAGCCCTGATAAATTCCACGTGCTCTTTCTGCAATATTGTTTCTAAAGGCAGGTGGTATTTTTATTTGAATTCTTTTGAATAATAATGACATCGTAAATAAAAAAAATCTGAAAAAGACATCAGGAATGCCCATCTGCTTTTGCATCGCTTTATTTTGTAGATAATGTAGGTCGTATGTAAACAACGTTTGGATTTCACATTTAGTGAATGGAAGCACAGTGGCTTTTAATAGCTGAAGGGCTTGTTCTGTTCCTGACTCTGCTACCGATTTAACTGGTGACTTTGGGCAAGTCATAACACAGTCAGGTTTTAAAAAGAGGCCTCCAGTTTAGGGGGCCTGATTTCAGGCATTTGGTGCTCGATTTTCATCAGCTTCCAGGCATTCACAGCTCCTATGAGCTTCAGTGCAAGGAGTGGGTGTCGCAAATCATGCAGAAGGTGTATGACTTTAAGCCATTCGAATCTTTAAAGTTGACCTTGACATTCTGGGGCTTCTTTTCTAATGCATATGATTATTCTGAATGAACATATGACTGAGGAGGTGTTTTGAGAGCCTTACATGAGCGGTATAAATGTATAGGTTGCAATTTTTGTTATGCAATTATATATTACTGTAATGAATCCACATTTATTTGCTCTGGTGAAGAAGACTGTTAATCAGAAGAAATCAGCTCTTACGTGATGGAGGGGAAGATGTCAGTTTTGAACCGAGGCAGCTTAAGTTCTGTTGCAGCTCTGCTGCAGGACTGTCCCTGCAGGTCACTTCGTTTAGTCACAGGGTTTGGGATTCTGCTGAGAATCTGCTGGGATTCTCTCTGAGCCAGGAGCCCTGGGATGGTTCCTCTGAGAGACGGGCCGGTCTGCCTAAAATGAATCAGCCCCCCAAGCACTCATCTTTGCAGACTGAAGGGGAGTCCCAGGGGAACTTGTCTCACTGCTTGGGTGACTCAGCCTCCTGGGGGAGATGAACTGAAAAATTAGCCCATGAGTGGTGAAGATGCTGAAATACTGTCACTTCTGGCTTGAGTCAGAGGTACTCACTGTTAAAGAAAGTCAGGGCGGGACCATCTCAGCTTGTGTTCCTCATATGTAAAATGAAGCTTACCGGTTTCAGCCCTATCTTGGCATGCAGGCCATAATCGTAATATTAGAAATGAATTGAGCTTTCATTATGGATGTGCCCCTAGGATCAATTACAGTTTCATTAAATTTCTTTGCGAGCTTTTAAAATATATCAGAATTAACAAGTGAGGAAAAGTGAATGAAAAAACCACCCAAATTCAGTTATGGAGGAAACATTATTGTTTAGCAGCTGAGGTGCCGATGTCTGTATCTGACAAATTTTATCTCTTCTCTTCAGTGTTTGTGGAAACAAGCAAACAAAAATGAGCTTTGAACTCACAAGTTAAATAAAATAGGTGGCCTCAAAAAACCTTGCTCTATACTGAGTATTTCTACATAGGGAAGCCTCCATATAGCACAGCAAATTCAGCTGTTGCCATTCCCATCTGAGGCGAGGCTGTGAATAGCAGCACTGCATGGTGCAGGATATTAGATTTGGGTGAACTGGCAGAAAGCATGGGATGTCTTGGAAACACCTGTGTGCACTCATCAGTGCGCTCAGTCACACTTCAGCAGCTCTGAAATAACTCCCATCGTTTTAAAGCAGAAGGCACAGTACTTTGACTAATGAGGTTCAGCCAAGCATCTTGACTTTTCTGATATAAAGAAATAGTCAAGCAGTGTGTTTGCTTTCAGTGCATTGGCACTCAGGTCTATGAGATGGGATTCCCATGGTGTTTCTGGATAATGTGTCTGTATGGCTAGCCTGTGCCTTCAGAAACATATTGGTGCTGAAAACCTGATTTTTGAATGAGGAGCTGAAAGATTAATCTTCAATAAATCCTAATTGCTTATATAAAATAAGGACATAGTTATGTTATTAGTTTGTAATGTAACAGAAAACGCAACCTTTTCAGTTTACCACACATCAGCACTGGGATATTTCTTCCACTGTCCAACAAGGTTAGGATGAGTTTTTCACTTGGCTCACCATGTTTTCCTGCGTAGGTGTTGACTATGGTAGAATATTGCAGTAGGGATCTTTTCCTTAAGAAAAGTCAGAATGGTTATTGTATTGAGACATCGGTACCAGCAGATACCTTCTTTGTCTCGGTCTTTACTGCTAAGGCTGGCCCTCAGGCATCTCAGCCCCCAGAGAAGAGAGGACAAACTGGGACAAAGGAAGACTTACCATCAGTTGAGAAAGACTGGGTCAGAGATCACCTATGCAAACTGGATCCTTGCAAATCCGTTGGCCCTGATGGGATGCACCTGCGAGTGCTGAGGGAGCTGGTGGATGTTCTTGCTGAACCACTCTCCATCATCTTTGAAAGGTCGTGGAGGACAGGAGAGGTGCCCAAGGACTGGAGGACAGCAAATGTCACTCCAATCTTCAAAAAGGGCAAGAAGGAGGACCTGGGAAACTATAGGCCAGTCAGCCTCACCTCCAGCCCTGGAAAGATGATGGAGCAGTTCATCCTGGAGGTCATTTCCAGGCATGTAGAGGAAAAGATTATCAGAAGTAGTCAACATGGATTCACAAAGGAAGATCATGCTTGACCAACCTGATAGCCTTCTACGATGGCGTGACTGGCTGGGTCAACAAAGGGAGAGCAGTGGATGTTGTCTATCTAGACTTCAGTAGGGCATTTGATGCTGTCTCCCATAGCATCCTCACAGGCAACCTAACGAAGTGTGGGCTGGGTGAGTGGACAGTGAGGTGGACAGAGAACAGGCTCAACAACAGAACTCAGGGGGTCGTGATCAATGGGGCAGAGTCTGGTCAGAGGCCTGTCACTAGTGGTGTTCCCCAGGGGTCTGTGCTGGGTCCAGTCCTGTTGAACATATTTATCAATGACCTGGATGATGGGACAGAGTGTAACCTCAGTAAGTTTGTTGATGACACCAAGCTGGGAGGAGTGGCTGATACACCAGAAGGCTGTGCTGCCATCCAACGAGACCTGGACAGGCTAGAGAGCTGGGCCGAGGGGAACCTGATGAAATTCAACAAGAGGAAGTGCAAGGTCCTACACCTGGGGAGGAACAACCCCATGCACCAGTACAGGCTGGGGGTTCATCTACTGGAAAGCAGCTCTGTTGAGAAGGACCTGGGAGTGCTGGTGGACAACAAGCTGACCATGAGCCAGCAATGTGCCCTTGTGGCCAAGAAGGCCAATGGTATCCTGGGATGCATTAAAAGGAGTGTGGCCAGCAGGTCAAGAGAGGTTATCCTCCCCCTCTACTCTGCCCTGGTGAGACCACATTTGGAGTGCTGTGTCCAGTTTTGGGGCCCCCCAGTTTAAGAAGGATGAGGAACTGCTTGAGCAAGTCCAGCGGAGAGTTACCAAGATGATCAGGGGACTGGAGCATCTCCCTTATGAGGAAAGGCTGAGAGACTTGGGTTTGTTCAGCCTGGAGAAGAGAAGACTGAGGGGGCATTTCATCACTACCTATAAATATCTAAAGGGTGGGTGTCAGGACGGTGGGACTGGGCTCTTTTCAGTGGTGCCCAATGACAGGCCAAGGGGCAATGGGCACAAGTTGGAACACAGGAAGTTCCACCTCAATATGAGAAAAAACTTCTTTCCTGTGAGGATGCCAGAGCAGTGGAACAGGCTGCCCAGGGAGGCTGTGGAGTCTCCTACCCTGGGGACATTCAAAACCCGCCTGGACACGTTCCTGTGCCCCCTGCTCTAGGTGTGCCTGCCTAAGCAGGGGGGTTGGACAAGATGATCTCCAGAGGTCCCTTCCAACCCCTGCCATTCTGTGATTCTGTGATACCAATACAAAAGAAGTAAAGAGCATATCATGCTTAACTAGCCCGACAGATGCCAAACAGGACAGGAGATGGTGATAAAATACCTTCTTTACCTCCCCTTTTTGTTCCCCGATTCCCCCTTTCCCTGCTACGGTGCTCAAGTCCTGCATACTTCGGATAAAATATAACCACTTAAATTTAAATAAGGTGAGCAAAAAAAGTGGTATCACTGTGAATAAATAGTCGTTGCCAAATCACGTGGGTTGCAAATGGAGTAAGCCAAGCCATTGAGTTGTACCTCTGGAACTGAGAAGGCTGATGCCTATTTAATATTTGCTATGGCTTGAAAGTCATATTATGTAAAGACTGTCAGATTGAAGCTTGGCAAACAGCTGTTACCCTCTGGCTGCACAACAGAACGGCTGAATGTCGATCGAGCACTTTTGCTGAGTAAACTAGTGGAGCTTTCTAATATTACCTACCTGCTGGAAGGATGCAGGTGTATAATCAATGCCCTCTTCCCAAACATCTTGCCCTTCCCATGTCTCTATTTCATGTGCACGTTAGGTGATGTAGGCACCAAGCTGAGGGCCCACCTCCTTCACCACTTGACTAGTTTTTGTGAGGCTGCAGGTGTCATTATGTTATTGCAAATAGTGCATGTAAAATGCTTTCTCCTGTCCCACGGATGTAGGTGCGTGGGAGAAGAGACAGGCTTGACTTGCTGTTTTGTATGTCTGTCTCTTTCTTTAATGGAACAGGCATAAAGGGAACAGGCATATACTCACCAGTGTTGTATGAAGTAGGAGAGATAACCTGCTGACTCAGTATCCCACAAGAAAACTGTTGCTGTGATCTCTTCCAAAACGATGTCACAGAATTTCATAGGGAAAAATATGCTGGTTGACTTTTGGTGGTGGAACGCAGCTGGTGAAATGCTGCAGGGCCAGTGCTTGAGGAGTTTTTGCAGAGCACCGCGTGAGGGGTCATCCAGGAGCAGATCTGTGGTGCCTCAGTGAGTCTTTGTTGCAAATACTGGGTTTGAATCTGGTCTCACCTTCACTGGAGTAAATTGTCTTTGTTGAAAGGAAGAGAACAAATCTGTTACTGAGGGAAGGAAAGCCAGAATCAAGACCTCACCTTTTCAAAAGCTATAGAAATTGATTTTTGTGATTTTCTTTTTTTGAGTTCTGTTCTAAATTACATTTTTGTGGATTTTCTTATCTATTCCTACCTGTAGCGTGAAGAATTTGCTTTTCCCCACCCCAAGAGAAATGTATGAAATGCTTTTAGTGTTCCCAAACCTTTGCAGTGCAATGAACTTTTCTCTGCCAATCAACTTCAGTATCCTTTGTCAACCCTGTGGGATGCTTATAACTTAAATAAGGTCAGCAGATGTTGCCATGGATTTTTTACTTCATGAGCTATGAAGGAATTAAATTTGGCAACTGTAGCTGAGATTCTCAGTGATTTACAGTATTAACTAGACAGTGAAGTTTTTCTGTAGAAATAACAAGTCCATAGGGACTGAGTTAATTGCTGTTTTTCAGTGCAATAACCCAGTGTGATCCCTCTTCAATTCTGCATTATGGTAAATGTGAGTCCTGGCACTAATCAGTACTGTCTTTTCATCTGGTGTTTGGAGCTCTGCTAGTGGTTATTTGTTTGGAATAATAGCATTTGTTGAGACTAATTTATAATGAAGTTATTATTTTAAAAGGGAAGAACAGTCTAATTACCTGCATCTCTGTGATCTTGATTTTTTTTCCATTCACACCTATAAAAACTAAAAGTTATTTGATAAGGCTCATTAGAAGATAACTGATGTTTCTGATAAACCTCAAGTACCATTGTAATTTGGGAGAGATTCATTGTTGTGTGTTTCTCTTTATGACAGAATGCAAAGTCTGGCGAAATCCTTTAAATCTGTTCAGAGGAGCTGAATATAATCGGTAAGTGCTATGATGTTACAGATTTAGGCACTGGGTTAAGGACCTTAATTGTACTTTTCCATTAATCTAACTCAGAGATGGAAAAACAAAACCAGCTGTGGACACATATGCTTATGCCATGTTTTTCTGTCATTTTCTAGATGTTTCTTAATGAAATGTTTCTTAATGAAAGGAATTCAAATTCATGCTCATGCACTTGTTATTTCTGCCATCTTTGGTGATCTTATGAAAAAACAGAAAACCTAAGTGTGGAGTACCTGGTACTGTTAATATAATAATTCTGTTCAAATCAGTTCCAGCAAACATCCTAATGAATTACATCTAGGTTCCATATAGTCTTAATATTTGAATATGTGTCTTACCAATTTCCAGTGTGTAGTTTCCAACATCCTCATTAGCTTAGGTTCAACTACGGTTACTCCATCACAGTACAGTGAAATGCAGTGTGTGTTGGTTAGGAGGTTGGCTGAGTGCACTTAGTAGGCTATGCCTATCTCTAACGTCTAGGATTCTTTTCTAGATTAATTTTGCCGAATGTGACCTCATTAACTGAAATGTCTCTTGGCATGTTTACAGGTATACGTGGGTAACAGGGAGAGAACCTTTGACTTACTACGATATGAATCTTTCGGCACAGGACCATCAAACATTCTTTACATGTGACACGGATCATTTACGGCCTGCAGACGCTAGTAAGAGACCTTGTGAACAACCATTTTAGCTAATAGGTTAATGATTGTTTTAAACCGATGCAAGAAGAATGCAGTCACACATCAGTTCTCTCGGGTTGATAAGGAAATGCAAAAGTTTGATTGTGCCTGGAAAGCTGTTGCTGTTGGGTTTGTAGTACTCTAGACCTGAACAAGTATCAATATAGGTATAAACTATTTAATTTCTGTCACTACTTTTGTTCTGCTTCCTTGCTGAAGTCATTGAAGGTGCCATTTGCAGGTGTAAAGACTTGGTTTTTCGTGCTGTTTCTTGCAGTAGCTTCAAACATGTATAGCTTAATACGACTAGTATGTTGAGCTACATTATCCAGGTCCCATTTAGTCTGTGCTAACAGAAGAGAGAGAGCTTCTGTAAAACTTGAGTCCTGTGTTTCATTCCCTGATGTAGTTAGAATCTTTGTAAAGAATGGGAACAACACATTTACAACTGAATTTGATGTAAGCAGCTTCAGTTTTATTAAGCCTTTACTCTTAAGTCCACGTGCAGACTTTGGTTCTGCTAAAAATGTACAACAATTATTTAGATCATCAGAATTTGCCTCTGAAAAGATAAATCTTCTTTGTCTTTTGGGAAAGGAGAGATACTGACAGTTGGGCACTCCATTCCGAGGCCGTAATTACAAAGGAGAACATACTGTGCTTTTTTGATACATGTTAAGCATGAATCCTATTTTCTGAACTCAGTGGGCTAATTATGAGGTGGTCTGATTAGCCTGGATGTTGCTTCCATTTAACATTCACCTAAAGCAACAGCACAGTAAAGAACTAGAGTAAGAATTCCAACTATCCTTGATTCTTTTGTGCACTGTGGAATCTACTTTCCCGAGAGGAAAAAGCTGCTTATCGCCTCTGTATGTGACAGTGCAGATGGCACGATCTCTTAGCCAGATTTTCCCATGGAAAAAAGTTTAATTAAATGAAAGAATAAATCTGAGTATTTGGGACAAAAGCTCATGTTGATTATGTATCTTTTGAGTGATCGCTGAGCTCTTTGAAATGCTCTGGAGTGGGTCAGGCTGAGAGCAATAAATTCTGTTGTTATAATGCAGTAGATTCTCCTTGTTAACGCTGTAATGGCTGATATGCCCCTGTTCTGCTTTTTTTATTGAATAGTAATGCAAAAAGCCTGGAGAGAGAGAAACCCCCAAGCCCGAATTTCTGCAGCACATGAAGCTTTGGAATTGAATGAGTGAGTGACAACAACATTAACATTTATTTCCTGTCATTTAAAAATCCATTTGATGATCGCTTAAGGCAGGGGGTTTGCCACAGTAATTTTTTAGCCATGATTACAGGCCTGTCACAGGAAGGCCTACAATGGGAGGAAAAAAGCACAGCTGCGTGTTGTGTTAGCCACCCAGAAGATCCTTAGGGCAGTGGTGACAATGGAGTCTTCTCACTGATGTCAGTGGGCTTTGGATTAGCATAGCAAAGTGTTAATTAAGTTGCCTCCTGACGAGCGTATGAAATATGCATTCATGGGATAAAGAGTTCCCTTCTGGATTTCTCAGTTGTCCTGAACAGAGGCAAGAAAGAAGGGACTTATAAACACCTTCTGAAATATTCATTTCTTAGTGTTAGAGAACATGATGTAATTTTGTGGGACTTTCGGTCTTCAAGTCCATTATTTATTTTCTCAATGAGAAGTGTAGTATTCCGAGATCCCACAGTAAACCCAATGCTGTGATGCTTTACTGGCATGGCAAACTGTCTAAATGTTGCCAAGTGCATAAAGCGGAGAGAGTCCCTTAAGTTGCTGTAAGAGATTACTGTATTCTAGAATATTATAAACTGGTGCCTTTCAGATTGTCCTTCACATGTTTCATCAGAAGGAGAAAAAGAATGGTTTGTTCCTGGACAGCCATTTAACTGACGGAGCATGTAGCCGAAAAGGCTTTTGCAGAAGTGAGTTGTAAGCCTATCCTGTTCTACTCACAAATCACAGAATGGCTGAGGTTGACAGGGATCTCTGGAGGTCATCTAGTTCAGCCCCCCTACTCGAGCAGGCCCACCTACAGCACGTTGCACAGGACCATGTCCAGCCAGCTTTTGAATATCTCCAAGGAGGGAGACTCCACAAACTCCCTGGACAACTTGTGCCAGTGCTCAGTCATCCTCACAGTAAAGAAGTGTTTCCTGATGTTCAGGCGGAGCCTCCTGTGTTTTGGTTTGCACCCATTGCCTCTGGTCCTGTCACTGGACTCCACTGGAAAGAGCCTGGCTCCATCCTCTTTGCACCCTCCCTTCAGGTATTTACAAACATTGATGAGATCCCCCCTGAGCCTTCTCCAGGCAAAACAGTCCCAGCTCTCTCAGCCTTTCCTCATATGTGAGATGCTCCAGGCCCTTTGTCATCTTCATGGCCCTTTGCTGGACTCTCTGTAGAATGTCCATGTCCCCTCTTGTACTGGGGAGCCTAGAACTGGACACAACACTCCAGGTGTGGCCTCACCAGTGCTGGGTAGAGAGAAAGGATGACCTCCCTTGACCTGCTGTCAACACTCCTAGTGCAGCTCAGGATGCCATTAGCCTTCTTTGCCACAAGGACACGTTGCTGGCTCATGGTGTCCACCAGGACCCCCAAGTCCTTTTCTGCCAAACTGCTTTCCAGCTGGGTGGCCCACAGCAAGTACTGGTGCCTGGAATCTCATTTTCACCCAGACGTGTTGTTTCTAGTTCCTCAGCCGATGACTGTGGAAGGCAACTGCTGCAGCCTGATTCTATTTCTGTAGAAAGAAGAATCTTATCAGCAGTGTGCTTTGTATAGGAAAGAAGTCAATGGGCTATATCCCAGCTAACTTCAGCTGCTAAAAATGTGACCGTCGCATTTCAAGTAGTTGCCTGGGCTACCTCTATAGTCAATGAGAGGGCCATCTCCATTCAGCAGTTCACCCTGTTCTTGGAGCGATATTTTAGCATGTGAAATTAATGGCTTTGTGAAGATGCTCCTTGATGGAGGTAGAGGGGCAGAGATAGTTAAGAGTTCTAAACTAGCTAAAAGCTGAATGAGGTAACTCTCACCATTCATTTCAACTTTCTGTGTATTGCTAAAGCTGCTTTCCTGTTGAGAGGGTTTTTTTTCATTTTGGTTTTTTTTTTTGATGTTTTTTGATCTCTGCAATTTACATTCAAAATCTGTTCTTTGCATATGGCAATTGTTATAGGTTTATTGATTCTTTCAATATCATTACAGCAATGGAGACATTTTGTGTTAAAACAATAGTGCATAAAACTAGTCCTGGTTTCCAGAAGGAGTTTTAGTGATGTAGACCATGATTGCTTAGTGAGACTGTGCTTTTCTTTCTGGAGCAGTTGTCAGTAGATATATGACAAAACTCCATTGCCTCTGTATTTGGTATATCCTTGCCAGTCTGCATGTCTTTGTATAGCTTTTGCTTCATGCAACTCTCTCATGGTTTTCCCTCTGATATTTTTGCAGGTGTGCTACTGCCTATATTCTCTTGGCTGAAGAAGAAGCAACAACAATTGTAGAAGCAGAGAAGCTGTTCAAGCAAGCTCTGAAAGCTGGAGAGGGCTGTTACAGGCGCAGCCAGCAGTTACAGCACCATGGTGCACAGTATGAAGCCCAACACAGTAAGTTTCTTTGGAGGGAATAGCTGTTCCTAAAGGCAGAGAAGTTCCAGGGAGTTTTTTGGGTTTTTTTTTTTTTTTTTTTCCCCCTGCCTCTCAGTATTTAACATTGGCTGGAATATGGCCCTAGAGCCGGACTCCTAGGTTTCAATGTTTTTGCTTGATTCTGTTGCTGTGCTAGCAATGCT
This sequence comes from Phalacrocorax aristotelis, assembly GCF_949628215.1. Taxonomy (NCBI): domain Eukaryota; kingdom Metazoa; phylum Chordata; class Aves; order Suliformes; family Phalacrocoracidae; genus Phalacrocorax; species Phalacrocorax aristotelis. Next base: position 191,203,393 of record NC_134276.1, read on the forward strand.
CAGATTACAGGTGTACCTTTTCTTTGTCATGGCAGAAAATATGTAGTATGTACTTAACAGAAAAGAAAAGGTAGCAGAGCCAAAAGAGACCTGATATTCAGAAAATGCTGGGTTCTGTTTTAGGAAGTTGCACTGAAGTCCCTTTAGCCATTTTGAAAGCATGGGCTCATGATGTGAAAAGGCAGTAAAGAATGATGGAAACAGGAGTGAAGTGATGCTTTGCCAGCTTTTTTCTGTCAGCTGTGGGGGTAAATACCTACATTGTTCTGTGTAAAAGTTACTGAGGCCCATTATCCAGTGTGGCATTTGAAAAGTTAGTTGCATATGTAAAGAAAGGTCACAGAAACATAAAAATTAACAACTGGAATAATACATTGCTCTAATTGAAAGTCTAGATTACTTTTTTTTTAATTTTGAAGAAGCAGATTTAGCTGCTGTGCTGATATTCATTAGATACTTCTTAAACCTAAGAAAATACATGAGGGTTCACTGCCACTAAGTGAACAAAAAGACAAATAAAGCAAACAGTGTAGGTTATTTCTAGTCTACAGTGGATACCTCAGGCAAAAATAACGCCAATTAATTACGTAAGTACAAGCACTAACATACTTGGGGCATCTTTGGGTTTCTCAGGACCTGAATTCACAGCCTCTGGCTATCTCATATAATTTGAAGATTGCTGATAAAAACTGTACATAGTGAAATTATCTGTGATCTCTGTTTTCAAAAGTGTACACAAGTCTATACTTGAAAACCTGAGGTTTTACAAAGCTTGGGGGTAGTATTTTAAACATTTGTTGGTTATAAAATGATATTTAGGATGATTGGCTTATTTTTTGAGAAAATAAAAATACAGAGCAGCTGAGCCCTTGAAGCAATTTTCAGGCTCTAGCAGGCTTATGGTTGTCTGTGAGACTTTAATTTATGTGCTCAATCTGTCCTGAGCACAGAAAATGACAGCAATTCTATGAAAAATACACAATGGGAGTAATTAAACACTGTCACGATGCTTATGTCCGAGATAGCCTGCTTAAGTTTGTGCAGGCAAATGTAAGTATGGTATTTTTGTAGCCTGTGTGTGCTAGATGGCTGCTGTCGTCATCATGTTTGACACCCTGAACCTTCAGTATTACAGCAGAGGAAGCAACCAGTTGAATCGAAAAATTAAGTGCGTTGCCACAGAGCAAGGAGGGCCTGAAAAGTGACTGCCAGCTCTGACTGTGGCTTCAGGAGGGGCTAGATTGTCACACTTCTCTATACCACCCAGCCTTCCCTTCATAATGTCAGTGTGCACCCACAGAAGTTAGAGAAGTTGCAGCCTCAGATGGTGCCTTGGACACAGGATTCTCTTGATTATATGCTGGACTTCTGCATGGTTTACAAAGGTAGAGAGCTCAGATCTCTTTGGAGAGGAAGGACCATGGACAGATGTGTGGCAGTTACTCCATGGTTGAGATGTCTGTCATTACATTTCTGGTCCTTGAAGTTGACTTCAGGATGAAGAAGGGGCTTCTCATCTTTTACAGGAGAAAAACACTATGTAATTTCTTGAAAAACAGCATATTGCTCTATACTTCTGTTTATTCATGTGTTCCATCTCCTTTATACAGCATTTTATGTTAGACCGTGAATTTTAAAAGTAAATAATGACTTTGAGTACCCAACTTAACCTCTTTCAAAAGGTGCTAGTTTATAGAAAGCATGGGCAATCTTCTTTTTAAGGTGGCTCATGTTAGTCAACCCAAATCATTTGCCACCACAGAAAATTTTGGCATGAAAGGTTATCTTGATTTCATAGTAAGTAAATGCCTTTTGACCATTCCTTCTGAAAAGAAGCTTGGCCTGAAATGTATACCTCTTAGGTACATTACATAAACATGTTGAAACAGATGTAACTAATAAATTGTTTATTAAATATATAGGAATCAATACAGAGATAAGGATTTACATAATATAAAATACAGCTAAAGAAATTCCTTCCATCCCTTATTTATTTTTTCTGCTGCTTAATCTGTCTGAAAATTGTAATCACAGCTTTAAAACAATTTGTAGGTACCTGGAATGTTTTTAGTGCACGTCTTGTTCTTATTATGAAAGACTTGAAAACGTTAGGAACAGACCACAGTCTTTACAGACCACATACTATACACAAAGATAATTTGTAGCAGGTGTCTTATATTTTCACGATATGGTAATTTTATAGATGGTTAGCTATCCACTCATTTCCTGTTGGTACAGAAGCATGTTAAGAGTTTGCATTGGAATTATAGGGAAGAGAATGAGAAATGAAATGAGTAAGAATTCTCCAAGAGAATAATTATTGCAGCTGTTTAGTTTCTGTCATCTTTGCTATTAGGGCATCTTCCAACACATAGGACTGTCATATCTGAAACGTGTTAATTTACCATCCATAATTAGTGGTGTGAGGAATTTGAAGATGATAACTGGGTAACGAGTAAAGGCTCTCTGTAAACGGAAAGCTCAGGGTATATGTCTTTTCTTCTAATCTTTAAGGGAAAAGACTGTTAGAGGATGAGGATTTGTTTTGCTACATCTCTTATTAACAAGCGAGTACATCATAACTTACCAAAAAGGCAGGGTATACCGTGCATTTTCTTGGCTGCTCTTGCCTTAACCATGTATGTGAGTTGGTAAATAATTTACTGCTGTGTGTGACTGCAGAGTTTTGTGCCAATGTTAACTTCATAGGGGTTCTCCTTGCCTCACTTGATTACTTGATGGTCTATACCCTATAGCGTTCTCTGTACCTTCAGATCTGCTTATATTTCGTAGAGGTAAGGCTAACCCATAGGTCCTTATTTATACCACTGTAAGGCTGGAGTAATTCCACTGATTTCAGTGATGTTATGCCACATCTAAATCAGAAGAATTTGGTAATTTTTATTCAAATTATTGTGAAAGCATTGATGTTAGTGAATAACAAAAAATGGCAAGAAAACTATGTTGCCTTTTGTGTTGGAAAATTAAATGAACCTTTGTTTTTATCTTTTTTATCTTAATGCTGTTTCTTTTTCCTCTTATACAGGAAGGGACACCAATGTGTTAGTTTATATAAAGAGGAGGCTGGCAATGTGTGCAAGAAAGCTGGGAAGGACCAGGGAAGCAGTGAAAATGATGAGAGATGTGAGTCTGGATTTGTTTCGCATGTGATACTTAGACAATAGTAGCATAGAAATGATACACATTTGCTTACAAGTCAGCATCCATTCCTGCTGCACGCAGCGCTGCTGATAGTCATTTTCTATGTGTAATGTACATAAAGATTAAGTTAAGAGATCATTTACAAGGTTGTGAAAGCAACACTATGAAGTCATAAAATACCAGATGGACGGTTGCCCATGCAGACTGAATTTCCCATGCTGGTACATGTGCAATGGAGTGTGGTCTTTAATTATTTGATCATGAAGTTACATAACATTTTTCTGAAGCACGTAATGAATGCTGCTAACTTAATAAACAGGTCTTAAGGATTCTGTTTCCTCCTTGCAAAGCTGCAGTTTGGCTCTCTGCATTGTTTATGTCACACTATTCAGACCTGAGGACAGTGTTGTTTATTCATGCAAAACCTATTACTAAGAAGTCAAAACCAAGTAATTAATCTATAGTGAACTGATTTCCCTCTGAGATGGGGGGTGATTGTATCCCTGTTTTGTAGGCAGAGGAGCTACCAATGGTAGTCATAAGTCAGTAAGCTACAAAGCTACAAATTTGAAACACCAAACGGTAGCTGTTTTTGGGCAGGCGGGAGGGGCAGCTGTCCACATAAGGCACTGTATATGGTTCAAGTATGTAAAATGCTCCAGTTTAGAGACAGCTGTGAATACCCAGCATTTCTTCAAGTGACATACTCTGGATGCAGATTAGGAACACAGTTCTTTGAGGCAGCGACTTGGCTCACTCAAGGTAGCAAGTCTGTGACAGAAGGAGGAATGGAGCCCTAGAGCTCTGGGCGGATGGTGGTAAAACTGGTTACCAGTTTCCTGTGTTCTCCTTTCTTACACTTCGTTTTCCAGCTCCCACAGAAGTGAGGTAGAGATGAATCTGGCAAGATACAGAGTTCTGCAGGTTAGGTTGAAAGACCTGAATTCTAAAGGCACAAAATGGAATCCCAGACCAGAATGAAGCACCTGTAAAGTGTGCTTTAGGCAGCTCAGACGAATGGTCCTGGAACCTGCCTAGTGAAAAGGGAAATTCTCGGTGAAGGTCAGTGGGAATTTTAATCTAAAAAGGCAGGTGACTTTCTCTAGAGCTTAGACACTTGCATCAACAGCAGTAGGGCAAGTATGTCTGCCAGCTTGGAATCCAGCACCCAACATCTTCTGGAACTGGGGCACTCAGGAGTATTTTTTTAAAAACGTTGAGCTGAGTTTATCATAATAATGCAGGTCCTTGTCCTAAATAATCTGCCAGATGGCAAGTGGTAAGTAACTTTGTTTCCTGTCTCACTAGGGTTTTTCAGGCACACAGGTCTCACGCCCCAGAATCACTAGGCTCCCAGACAGAGGTGTTGAAAAACCCAGCCATGGTACAGCTAGGAGTGTGAGGAAGAGGGGCGAGGAAGAAAGACATGGTTTTGCAGTCTTGTGGTCAGCTGGGAGAATGGTGATTTCAAAAACAATGTTTTCAGTCCAGTAAGCTCCACTGATTCTTCATGAATTTTGTTACACAGGCGCTCTGGGACAAATACTGAAAATCTGGGGACAAACATTGGTATTCTAAGTTTTGGCATTAATGTACAAGAAAGATAAAATTTTGGATTTCACATTCAAATGTCACACATCATAATTATGGCAACTACTGGAGCTTACTATGGGCTGCTGAATGTGTTTTGTGATTTGTAGATGGGGTATATGGAACATACACTCTGTGAAGCCTTCTGTTGATGTGAATTTGTATGGTTAATTGTGTATGCAGAGCACTGGATTCAGGGACTTGGATGGTCCGTCTAGTCCTAGGTTTCTTACGCAAAGTGAAACCCAGAATGCTGTGATTATAATGAATGGCTTACTCTGTCACTAGAGAGAAAATTGTGTGTTGTTGAAGATAAGTACAATGTGGATCTCAACAGGCATCAATGACAGGGAGACCGAAAGTCATTGTTTGTTAGACACTTGAAGGACGAAAAGCACTCTCCTCAATAGGAACGTTTTGCTAAAATGAAAGGGCTGGATGCAACACGAAGGAGGTATAAAGACAGAATTTCGGCTTCTAGAGCTTCAATTCAGATCAATGTGTTCTGTATTTTTCCCCATACAGACACTGAGCCAAATCCTCAGAACTGAGTTTAGATGCCTCTAGAGCTCTTCATTGTGAGCAAGCAGAGCTGAGAATTAGCAGGTCCCTGGATGAAATATGAAAGCAGCAGTATCTGTAGCTCACACCTCCACTACACTGGGAGCAAGAGTAGGGTCAAGTCAGCTTTGCAGATGCTTTTCTTAGACTGACTTGGAGCTACTTATTTCCTGATTAATGCATATCCTCCATTTCTTCATAGAAGCTGTAAATAATATACTTATGAAGAAGTTTGAAGAACATGAATGTGTCATTGAAGGTTTCTATGTGATTGATGAGGGAGGAGATTAATTTATTCACTCTAAAAAGAATATGAAGAATATGTTGGCTGGGGACTGCTGAATCTTGCATCAGGGGACAGAGGGTGGAGGCCCTGTTTGTGTTTGAAAGATTGAAAACAGATTTCTCAAGACATGGAACATGATGGAAATGAAGTGTTAAGAGGTTCATGACACCATCTGGGAAATATGATTGGGATGTAGTGAGTCTTTGCCACTTTGAAAAAATAAAATATTTTAGAGTGTTTAATTCATTGCATATATGAGGCCATCTTGAGGACATTACTGATGGATTAGATTGTCTTACTTGAATTTTATGTAAGAAAAGACTGAGATCCTGCTTAAAACACCTTAATGGAAAGAAAATGAGTTGTTGGTGACTTAAATAAGATTTTGATTTTATGGTTATATACACTGCTGTTAGGAAAATAATATGATTTAGTATTATACTGAAGATACTTAAACCCAGTTTTTTTTAAAACTTTAAAAAAACTGTTTAAATATAGGAGTTTTTCTAAATTTAAAAAAATTGGGTAGGAATTTCTGTTGCTTCTGTGATTGATTTTGAGGTAGTATTTTGATGCTGGCTTTGCTGCTTGGATGTCATTCATCTAGATGAGTTGAATTAATCAGAATAATGAACCTGTAATTTTCATGGAAGCATGTAATTGAATCATACATAGGTGTAGCTTTTGCTTGTGTTTCTGATGATAATTATTTACTATATTTTGCTATAGAAACCAGCAGCTGTCACTATTTGTATATATTAACTTATGATCTCATTTTGAATAGTATATTGTTGGCATCACTCCAGTCTAGTCAACAGTTATTCCAATTTTATTCCTGTTTATACAGAGCATGATATGGTCTGTGAGGGAACTAGGTCTCTTTTACTGTCCCTGAGGAGACAGTCTCTGGTGCTGGTTGTTTTATTTGTTGTGCTGATTATGTTAGGAGGATTTAAACTAGTGTGTTCTAAATGTTGTTGGAAAATTTGGTGTGTACAGAGGTGAAAGGCCTTAACAGTGGCTGTGGGGAATCTTCAGTATCTCTTTATGTTGAATGTTTATTGAGGACAACGTTGCAAGCTGAGTAGCTACATGCTGGTGAGCAAAGGTAGCCTTTTGTACCAGCTGCTCTCTGTCTGCACTTGCTGATTCCCTCTGTCCTGGTTTTGGCTGGGGTAGAGTTAATTTTCTTCCTAGTAGCTGGTATAGTCCTGTATGTTGGATTTAGTATGAGAATAATGTTGATAACACACGGATGTTTTAATTGTTGCTAAGTAGTGCTTACACTAGGTCAAGGACTTTTCAGTTTCTCATGCCCTACCCACTGAGGAGGCTGGAGGTGCACAAGACGCTGGGAGGGGGCACAGCCAGGACAGCTGACCACAACTGGTCAAAGGAATATTCCATACCATATGGCATCATGCTCAGTATATAAACTGGGGGAAAGCTGGCTGGGGGGCCACTGCTTGGGGACTGGCTGGGCATCAGTTGGTGGGTGGTGAGCAATTGCTTCGTGCATCACTTGCTTTGTATATTTTTTTGTCATTATTATTATTACTAGTTTATTTTCTTTCAATTATTAAACTGTTCTTATCTCAACCCACGAGGTTTTTTTCTCACTTTTACTCTTCCAATTCTCTCCCCTATCCCAGCGGAGGGGAGTGAGCAAGCAGCTGTGTGGTGCTCCGTTGCCGGCTGGGGTTAAACCACGACACCCTCACCATTACAATGGAAGAAAACAGAAGTGTGCTGGGTTTGTGTTTCGTGTTTTTAATTGGCTAAAAAACAGAGAGGATGTGGAAGGTATGCAAAGGCTCTTCCCTCTGTACTTTGCGGGCAACTGGATGAGCAACTGTGCTACTGAATTCGGGAGCAGACAGACACAGCATTTTCCTTGACTGGATCAGTGGTGTATCCAGGTGAAAATGTACCATGCAAGAAAGTGAATTGTCAAATTAATTTGAGCTTCTTGGGATTGTTCTGGAGAACATTTGGACTGTGGAATGAGCGTTCGCTGAAGGGTGATGTACGTTTGTGAAGGAGAAGGGTGGCAGGTGGAAGGCGTGCTAGTGAACAAAGTGAATAGAAGCTCTTAATTGTGTCCTCTTTCAGAGAGAAGATGAAATAAACTCATTCTAGAGTGTCTTTATCTCCTAACCCTTGGCCCTGTGCTCCCTTGAAGACTGCTTTGTAGTCTTAACAAGTATGTTTCTGAGACACAGTGGAATTGCAACTTGCCCCGTGCTGTGCAGCTTTGTTTAGAAATGAGTGAGGTTTAGGGAGAGGAGGGACTCTCCACATCTTTCCTCAGCTCTGGAGAAGAACAGAAACCAAAACACTTTTTAAGGGTCAGAAAAGTACATTTTATTTCTGGGATCAGTCATATCTACTGAGAAATTATTCTTCAGATCATAGTAAAGGACCTAGAAGTGTACTTCTATGTACCTAACTCTGAGGACCTTGCTGAGCAGATTTCAGTTGGATGTGTTTATGTGCTCATCTCAGTGCCCACTTGCAGTCTCTAAATGTGTACTTTATGCCATAGGAGACACTACGGAGTTATCAGTGCCTAAGCAGGTTCTATTGTTAGAGTGCTGCATGCCTATCAATGGGCTGCATGATGAGTTGTTTAAATGCTTAGGCTGCCCTGAGAATGTAAAATGGTTTAAGAGGTTTTACCACTTGAAGGCTTCAAAAGGGTACTAAACCATACTAAAACAATTTAAATGATTGGGTAGGTTGGGATTTTATCTTTATATGACCAGTGGTATTAGTGATTTTTGCTGGTACGATGGTTCTGCAAATCTAGCATACTTTCTTGGCAATCTCTTTTGCTGGGCTTTGAATTAGGTTTCCTGCTTAGTATTCTCTTGGATTCTGTACTCTTGCATGCATTGCTGATTTGCTCTTGGGTAATGGGAATACAGAGCTGGGACAGTGTTCTGCACCTTGAATTATCAAGCTTTGTGAAAGAGAGTACTAATTGCTAATAAAGATGTTATGATCCCTAGCAACTTAACAGCACAACTTCTGCAGCTACTTGCATTGGCAGCTACTGTCTGTCTCTCCCAAATACTTCTATGCTTGAGGCAAGGATTAGTGAGTCAGATTCTTTGGCTTGTGTTACACAGGTCAGGTTAAGCAGGCTGCTCTGCCTTGAGTGGGATTCTAGCTTTATGAACATCTGTAGGGGTTATTTTAAGTACTATTTACTAAGATTTGAAGGAAAAGTACTTCTTAGTTAAATGAGACCAAGAGTTATCTTATAAATTTCAGAAGAGTGCTACACTTGTGAACGGTGACATTTGCCAATCTCCACCACAGAGTAATATCTTCACTTAATTCTTGTCCTGGCACACAAGCACCGCAATGATAGCAAGTGATGAATGCCAATTTTAACATTTCCATATGTCTGTATATTCAAATGTGGTTTGTTTTGTCACAGATTCACGTTACTGGTAAGTGCGAGGTGTGGGTTGGAATATCCCTCATTTGAATGGGCTTTTAAACAAAATGGAGACTCCTGTGATTCCCCTGATGTTTATCCCTTCCCTTTACCTGCACGTGACTCAGTCCCCTCACTTTTGTCATGGCTGTGATCCTGTGCAAAACCCTCAAAAACTAGAAATTTGGTGACTACTACCTAAACCCAACAATAACATTTCTCATGTAAGATATGGGTTTCCAGCATGGTAACTATATTAATATAGAATGTAGTCTTAGAATGTGGTCACATAGTCTTGGTAGGAGCCCTGATGACTTGGACTCTTTTTTTTGTCTGCCCTCTTGCATCATTCTATGTTCAGGGGCAGGGGCTTTAATTATGCTCCTCCATCTCTCTGGAATGTCCTAGCCCATTTTTGAGCTACTAGATGATTTCCTCACTTTAATTTCATTTAAAAATCTACTTCTAAAAATATGGCAAAGTTTCCGCAAAAAAGTACTTCGGGGTAATGCAAATAGAGGAATGTTTTTGAAGAGGGCTATGAGTAATGAGTTTATTTTCATGCTTTATAAAGTTACTAATCTTTGATGTAACAAACATTATTATAAATTATCACTATGACTACTTTTATGTGATGTGATTGTTTAGTAGTAAATGTACATCTGGAACAACTTGTGCTCTTCTGGTTTCATGCCACACCTGCCTTTAAAATTCCCTTTATTCCTGAAATACATGCATCTTTACAACACAATCCAAATAACAGCATTTTCATAATTATATTCCTTAAAAACTCAAGTCATACTGCGAAGGCTCTAATCCTCCAATTAAGAGAGAATATAAAGGCTGCATGTTCTAGCATATTTCCTTAGAGTTTGTGTATTCGGTAAGATATTTTTCACTTTATTGACTCATTGTTAATCCTACATTGAAGAAAAGTCATATTATCTGTGGATATTATGGAGCACTAGGACTAAACTCACAATTGCCAAATTAAAAATGGAACATCAGCAGATTTTATACCTGTGCCATCCCGCAGTTAGTGTAAACTGGATCTGGGTCTCTTTTCTGACACTCTGAAGTTCAACTATTAGATGACATAACAAATTCCCTGAATTCCACCCATGGATGAAAACACATGGATCCTACTGCTAATCATTTCCAAGCTCCGAAAGACCAGGACCGGGTAGATTTGGCTTCTTAGCTTCTATACTCTCTGACCTGTAAAAGAGTAACTGCAGAACTGTTTCCAAACAAAACAGTGATTATTTGCCAAAAGGAATGTAGTGCACAGAGAAATGCATTAAATGACAGAATCCTACTTTTGCTGTAATTAAGTAGAACTTCAATTACGGTAGGTCCAGTGAATTTCAGATGATTTTCCAACTCCGAGAGCTATGAGAGTGTCTCTTTACGTCACATGAATCCCACTCACAATGAGACTGTGCTGGAATGAGTTGCACTTCTAGGACCAGGAGTTAGCCTAATTTTTAAGCATCTGACATTGTTAACAGAGTCTTTTTGTGTGCTAGCCCTAGCCTGCTGACAATGTTGCCTTGCTTCTGTCCTTGCCAGGTGAGCTGGCCAGGAGAAAAACTTAAGCATTAGTGTATCTTCTAAGACATTGGAGAGTCAGTGTGGAGTGACATGTTGCAAATGCTTCGAGCCCACGGTAAGCTTCAGTCAGAGCTTAGACATCTGAAAGCTCAGCTGTAGGCAATGAATCCCATAGAAGTGGAGGTTTCTGTTTTTCTACTCAGAAATGTCTTGGAGTTCAGCCTTTTCTACCTTTTTCAGTTAACAGTTCTTACAGATGACAAGTCATATACAAGAAAGCAGCTTATGCAAAGCGTTTGTGAAAATAACAGTGTTATCCATACTGTGTGTTTGATTTTTCAATGGTGGTGGACAGCTGCACCTGGAAGATTGCAGCCTCAGTCTTTCCTCCTTTAGGAGACAGATGTTACGATTTCAGATACCCATTGTGGGAACCGATACACTAGGAATTAAGGTGGTTAACAGTGTCATGGTTTGCATTGAATTTCTCTTGTTTGCTTGTTGTTGTTCTTTTCATTTTAAGCTGCATTCAGTTTTCATATTTATGAATGCATTCAGTTTAATACATTTGATCTAAAAATGTTTTTGTTTGTTGAGAGATATGAGTATAAGCAGCAATGAATGGTTGCATGCACTGCCTGTAAAATATGTGCCCATGCATACAGCCATAATGCAAATGGAGAATAAATATGTCAACACCAGGTTATATATAAGATCATTCATTTATCCACCTTTGTATCCCCTTGAGCGCCATGGTGTAGGCGTAGGCATAAACTGTAGTTTAAAGCTGTTTTCTACACAAATAATGTATCATAGCTAATTGATGCATGACGTTAATGTCCTCACAGAGAGAATAACGGATGCAACAGTTAAAGCTACATTCCTTGAAAGTGTTTCAAAAATTAGATCTAAATGAGAAAATGCTGATGACTGAAATATTCTTAAGGAAGGGAGTCCTCTTCGTGAAACTGTTCTGGGAGATAAAACTTGTTCCTCATCCAGTAAATCAGATGTGGATTTCCTTGTACCATAAAGCATTTTTTGTGATCATCACGTTTTCATATCCATCACAAAATCATTGAACCTACACCCTGCAATATGGACTGGGGTGAGTCTGGAAATATGGCCCTCCCAGGACTAGTGATAAGATATCTGATGTGTCAGACTTATTTCCAGAATTCTTCTCCAAACTTATGCTTCCAAAATATCATTTATCTAAAATATTAAAAATTATTCATTATTTGCAAAAGCTATATACCTGCAGTATACCTAATGAATCTTTCAATGAAAAGCAATTCCACTTCCTACACCTGCGCCTATTTACCCCCACATGTGCAGAGCAATTAGAACAGAATAGGGGCTAACGCAGCCCCAGGTCTGAATTTCATCACTATAAAGTATTTTGAACAACAAAAGTTCAAAGTAAAATCCTTGTGAACATAGATTTGGTCTAATATGTTCAATAGCTGTTTGAACATCCTTATATTGTAAGGGAATACATCATAGCCATGTCGTGCCTGTTTTCATATGCTATGAAAATAAGCTTTGCTCAGTGGAGCACAGCTCTTTCATACCAGCTGAGAAGCCAACTAACTGAAATTTTACAATGAAACTTTTAGTCCTAACTAGTGTTTACATAAAGATCCGTAGGCTTTGGTGAGAAATCTTGAGTGCTGAATTTGATGACTGGCTCCTGAGATCTTAAGGTGTGGCAAAAGGTGATAACAGAGCCTTTGTCTTTAAGTGCAGTGCTTATAACTCAAATGAAAGCATTTGTCAGGTTACTGTAAAGATGTAAAGAGAATTAAAATTGATAAGCGGAATAATTTGGCAAATATTAGCCTGTAACTTCACAGGAAATAAATCTTTGGCTGCAAAGGGAGGTCTGTGACTTAAACTAGAGTCCAGATTAGAGCTCGTTGCTGTATGGGTCTGGGGAACTTAAGGGTGCATTCTTCATCTTGTGTTCAGGGTTAATGTGCCCATCTTTAAATCTCTGTGTGGAGTATGAGCCAGCCTCCCTCTCCATCTGCTAGGGAGGGGAGGGGAGCAGGCTTATGGTCTGCTCCCCATTGCTGCTCAGCATGACGCAGTATTTGGCCTGCCCTGACCATCCAGCAGGCCTATGTTGCAACCTTTGTGGCGGTTTTTTGATTCCCCAGTGTTTGCTTTCACTATGAGGCCTGAAAGATGACCCGTCATAATATTTTTGCATCTTAGTGGCTTTACTTTCTGGGAAGTTTCTCAAAAACCAAATTTTTACTGTGACTGAAAACTATTTGCAGTGAAAACTATATATATCCTGAGATGGTAGAGAAATTAGTTCATGTCGTCTTTTTTTCTTTTCTTTTTTTTTTTAATAGGAAATGTCCTGTTGTTTGTGCACAATCAGTGTTTGAATAGCTGAGTGGCTACTTAAAGGTGTTTTATTTTCTTAGCTACAATATCAACTGAATTAATTATAACTGGGTTGGACTTTTTAGCGTTTGACCTTTCTCAGATGAAACCTTTATTAACACTTGTCAGTTTGGAGGCTTGGCAGTCCAGACAGTGACCTTTATAATGCTGCTGTCTTAGGCAGGGTTTATCACTCTGACAGGACCCAATTAAAATAGAAAAAAATAATCAGTGAGTGATGTCAGTGAGAAACGGACAACCAGAGTAAGAGCTTTTACTGGCCACAGTACATCTGTAACTAGCTGCAGCTCTTCCCTTTTCTTCACTGATGGAGGGAATGTTATTCTGCCAGCCATTATTCATTCTCAATGAGCAGGGATAATCTTTCTTAATCCCTTGGAGGGGTTTCATTGCAATATGTTCATTCTGAACTTTAAATCACTATTTACTTAGGGCCAGATTCTGTCGTGCTTTTTCCTGCCAAATAGTAGCTTCCTCTGTTAAAAATGCAATATTGAGTAAGAACAAGAATGAAGGGAAGAATGAAGGCTGTGTGCTGGATCCTTAACTGATGAATTCAACTATGTGAATTTTCACCTGCAGTTATTTTTCGTCATGGGCAATGACTTAAACTTTTTATTTTATTGTCAAATACTTCCACTTACCTAGACGAGCACCAAGGCCTGTGGTCCATTCTTTGGAAAACTGGAGAAGGCGAAAAATCTGCAAGCTATGCAGTTTTGTTTCTGTTATTTTTCACAGGTTCAACTCCTACCATTGAAACTAGGAGCTTTATGGCCATCCCCATGCCACTAGCATTAAAAATTCAGTGAAGTCTGTCAGCTGCTCTCTCAGTGACCATGATTCTCACCAGAAATTTATATAATCAGTTAAACAAAGCACTGCCATCCTTGCCTTTGATATTTTAATAATCCTCAAACTGCAGCAAAGTCAGTACTACCCAGATAGCCAAATTTAGACTGATCTATTTATTAAGGTCGGAATAGTTCTTATATTAACTTATGCCAGACCACTAACACGAGGAAATTGTCTGCGTGTTGCATCTCTGTTTACCTGTTAAGGTCTCTTCCTTAACAGAGTGAAGCAGCTCTAGTGCGTTATCTGTTTTTCATTTTCTAAAGTTCTTGGTGAATCTCCACCTTTCTTGTTTCAATCCTGGTTTATTTTTGTTTATGTTACCTGTTTGTGAGATTAAGATTTGCTGGTTCGCGTCAGTTTCTCTATTTATATCTTCAAAGGCAGGTTTATTAAGTGACAGGGTTTTCAGGTCCAGCTTACTACTTTCAAATTGAGCAAGGCTGACCTTGAATCATTTTCTTTACTGGGGTTGTTATAGTATTTCTGTTCTCATAAACCATCCCAGAGAGACTGTAAATGATAGCGTTCCCCTCCAAGTTCCTGAAGAACAGAAGTAAGATCAGCTCTCCTAGTTCTATGCTGTGTGGGACTTTTTTGTGCTGACTGTACGTCATGTAGGCAGTTATGGTAAAGCAGCCGTAAAGAGGACACAAGGAAGCAAGTATCTTTTAACACTTCAGTTCTTTAGAGAATCACTCTGACAATAAAAAATATTATTTAATCAGTCCTTCAGTAAATTATATGGATGTGGCTTCAAAAAGGAGATGCGACAGAATATCAGCTTCAGGCGTTTGAATCTATGAAGACCCTGAAACTGAGGATGTATAAGAACAAATCCCGGCTATCTCTCAAAGGGTTAGTTCATAAAGTAAAGGCACTTACATGTAAAAGGATTAGATTATTTTAACTACACATTTCATTCAGTTTGTCATACAAGGCAGATTCTTTAGTTATAGTGTTATATTTGTATAAACCCTACCCTTCCTATTGTTGCTGCTTTTTTTAAAAAAAATATTTTTTTAGTATCGGCCACAATTGGAATTATGTTCTAAAGTATCCAGAATTACAAATCCTAATATCACATACTCGATAATATAGTTGCACATATGTAAGCTTCTCTCAATTTATTTTACTCTGATTTTTTTCAATGGATTTTCCATTTTTTCTACTAATATACCAGAGAGGTGCTGGATTATTTACTACGGATATACAGGAGCTACATTGTTGAAGATTATTTTCTAGTACAATAAGATAAGTCTTCTTCACTTTGAAAAAAACTGTTAATTGAAGGAGAGATATATATTCAGGCAGCTGTGTTCTTGGATTTGACTGATTACATCCTATGCAAATCAAGTCAAGAAACCTGACCCAGTGTCCATTAAGAGCTCAGAAATTTCTGAGATAACAGTGAACTCTGGGAAAGAGCCAAGAACAATGGGAACTGAGGGGTTTAACTTGTTGTTGGTTATTTCAATGCATTTTGAACAAGAAACCCTTTTCCATGTTAATAATCTAACCCTTTTGTGTTATTGATTTTAGCTGATGAAGGAGTTTCCCCTGCTCAGCATGTTCAACATCCATGAAAACCTGCTAGAGGCTTTGCTGGAACTGCAAGCATATGCCGATGTCCAGGCAGTCTTAGCAAAGTATGACGGTAAGTTCATATACATTTATATTTTCTTTATATGGTACACACAGAAGCAATGTTTCTAAGTCAAACTCTTAAAATTTAGGAAACGCTGTAATTAGAGTGACTGGCACGAGCTTCATAGATCCTCTTACACAGTCCTTAATCCAAAGACCAATCATTGTGCATTTTTTTCTGCCAGCCCATGCTTAATTCATTGTACAGGGTGATGGAACTCACTCACTAGCAGCTCTTCAGTGCTTGCTTTGCTTTCTGTTGATGTTTAAAGAATTACTATTTAGGTTCTGCAGACTTCTTATTGCATGCTGTTCAAACCTTGTCTGAAGAAAAGATTATCAGTTCCCTTGTGGACTTTCCTATGAATGTTGACTTAGTAGCATACAAGTGCTTTACAAACATTAATTGATTTAACTTCACAGCAGTCTAGTGAGTAGCAGACTTCATGTTTTATGGGGAAAACTTGGAAAGCTCAGAAGACTAGGTGAACTTTTTATGTTAATTTTCAGTATTTTTCAGTAAGCATTGATTTATGCAGCATTATGTCACTTTTTATGTTCCAATCACAGTTCCTGCTGACTGCCGCTCTTTGAGCTTGGATTCAGACACAGGGTCTCAAACAGAAAAAGGACAGAATAAGAAGCAGCAACTGGCATACTTGTTTAAGTTTAAGTTAAATAGCTTTTCTTGAACTGTGTAGAAACTTTGTGTCAGAAATAGGAATACAAACCAGTTCTCCTCAGCAGCATTCGTCAACCTTCACAGTGCCACTCTTCATCTTCTTCCTGCAGTCCCTGGCTTACTCACCATCTGTACTCCAAATTCTGCAACAAGTGAATCAGGAATCCTACAGCCATCAGTTTCCTTTTGTGTTACTACACAATCCTCAATCATCCTCAGAAAAGTCTCATTCTGTGCACTGGAGTATGGCAAGGGAGTTTATTAAAGGAATATTATGTAGTCGTATAACTAAAAGTGAAATTATAACACACGTGGATCATATAGCTGAATTAAGTGAAACAGGTAGCCCTAATTGTGATGTTTCTGAACTCTTTCTCTAGGTTGATTGTGTATCCTTTAAAATGTTCTTAATTACTAGCTCTTACAGCCTTTCTGCTGTTCTTTGAACTGAGATTTTAAGGCTTGCAATTTCAAAAGCTTTTAGAAGGTAGATAGACATCATTTGAGTTACTGTTGTATAAATAGCTACCAATATGGGCTCCGGAGCCTGTATCCACAGTGCTTTGGCCACTCTTTCTCTTTGATTCTTTGACGGAATTAGCATCTTTTCCAGCCTGCCCTTAGTTGATCTTCTGTCCCATTTGTCTACTGAATTGTCTTCTACTTCTCTTTTGCATGGTCAGTTTCAGCTTTCTACTGCTCCTGGTTCCTACCAGAGGCTTCTTGTTCAGCCAGCACCATTCATCCCTAATTCCATTCTTCTGCCTCTCCTAACTACCCATCCCAAACCTACCTACCTATCCTCAACCACTTTCCAACTCCTGTCTTACCATACGTCTTTTCCATCTACCCTTTTCTCTGTGGCTTCTGCCTCCTCTTCAGTTGACATTCTGTGCCGCATTGCCTGGATGCCAATAAGCAGAACAGTAAGAGTACAAGCAGACAGAGGCTTCTTGCTGTCAGCCCCAGTACTTGGCCCGTATCATCTCATGGAATGGTGGCAAGAGGATGATGCGTAAGTTTACTGGAGTACTGAGATGTACTTGATGAGCAAAGAATCTTTGGAGAGTATATCTGCAAAAATTGCAGAAGCTTCCACTGAACATGTGCTAATTGCTTTCTTTTAACATCTTGTAACTTAGGAAATTAAGATAAATTTTAACAAGGCTAGCAATAGGCCATTGCCTTGATACTAACACAATCATCCTACCAAATTTCAGACCCCTGCAGTAAGTAAATGGTGACGGAGCTGAAGTTATTTAATGGAAGATAAATAAGCAACTGATTACAGGCAACATTAGTGATAGTCACTGCTGCCAGTCAAGCCTGGAATGTTTTCAACTCCTTCTGGAGTCAAATCATTCTAAGCAGAGATCAAAATGTCACCCAGGCCCTTAAGTACTGCCATACAGTATCAGTAATGACTCTGGGAGAGATCTTGGTTGTGCTTAGTCTGGTTGTAGAAATCTGCTGTTAAAGTAGAAACATCAGCGTCTTTCTTGTAGCTCCGTGTATTTCAGTAATTCCTGTGACACAGGGGTAGATCTGCATGGACTTTATTTTGGCACATTAAGAAGCAAGTTAATAGAAGTGCCCATTTTTATGCCCCAGGCACCACAGGATGTTGGCACCTTCTAGTCTTTAATGTAGTTGTGAGATAATAGCTCTGAGGAGATAGCAGAACTGTGACAGAACAGGGAATTAAGCCATGCCCTCTGAAATCTCAGACTAAACTCCTGTGCCAGCTCTACTTTTGCATACCAAAGTACTGATCCCTAGTTTTAAACAATACCATGGTGGCACTTTGTGTCATGGAAGTTCATAAAACTTGAAGGGTTGTTTGGTTTTCTCAAAAGCATCTGACAGAGTCAAAACTGAGGTCATAAATGTAGCAAATGAGGCTTTTCAAAATAAAACTCTCCTTTGTCTGTTTGAACCCATGCAGTGTCAACTCATGCTTTGCCATACATAAACAAAAGTGTGCGTATACACCAGGTATGCACAAGGACTCAGGCTTAACCAGTACAACCCTTACAGTTCATGAGTCTCAGAAGGCCTGTCTCAGGGAGTCTCAGCTCATTTTAGAACTCATCAGCTTCATGTGTTGTTAGATTTATTGGAATATAAAACAATGAACTCATTTATACTTTCCTATCTGCAGTTTCTGCTGGTCCCACTCCACTGCCTCTTTTTGACTAAGACCAAACCTGATTTATTGTATTTTGATAACATATGAACAAATTATTTCCTTGAGCAGTCTGCCCCCACCCTGGGCTAAAAAAAGTTGGATCACATTATGCGAAACCTCAGCCTGTGCAAGCAGACACACTGCTTTACTAAAAGCCATGTGTTAAATTGTGTTTATATTATGTACCTGGCAACAGAGCTGATGTCCATACTCATTATTCATGGAAAAAGGGCCTCATTAGTGGGAAGGCATGCACTGTTGCTGAGCTACATCATTATGGTTTCAGAGTTCAGTGCCTGTCAATAGAGTGCAGATGACCTAAATACTCTTGAATTCTGAAAGGATTTTTGGCTCTGATGGAACACATATCCGTGTTATTTACAGCAGAAATAGTTATGGCTGCTAAAGAGACTGTTCTTGATGGAATAAGCTTCTGGTATTCGTAGTAGATAAAATTTCTCTGCTCCTCTTTCCTTGCTTTTTAAACAGATTGTTTTCCAGTACAGTAGGTCTGCTTGTTGTGATGCTTAGAGCAAATGATTTATTAACTTCTCTGGGCAGCCAGTTGCTTTGCTTGTTATTATCTGGTAACCTGGACATTGTGTGAAAACTCAGACCTTTCTGGCAATTGAAGGTCAGATTTAAAAAGAGTGGATGCCTATGTATTTAGTCACAGTGATGCAGTGGTTCCTCCCTAAACCTGTCCTTGCTTTCCTTTTTTTAAATGACAGTGTTTTCCAGTGAGACTATAAGCCTTCTGGTTTGCAAGAGGAACACCTTATACAGATTCCCCTTTCACTTACCCACTTGCAAAGAAGGAGAAAGACCATGTCACCATGTAGACAGAGTCCCAAATTCAGAGTTCACTTGAGAAGAGAATTTAGACCAAAGGATATATAGGAAGAAAGTGTTTTTTACACACAGAAGGCCTCATTCTGCTCTAGGCTATGACAATTTTTATTTGGTAATGGCTTACCTCAAAGAATCCTGCTTTAAAATGGTGTTAAATCAAAACACAGGCCTTTGAAGAAGCACTTTAGAAACACAGTCTTCTTTGTCTTGGAATACTTTCAACTTAGTACAATCTAAACAGTTCATTTAGAGAAATTAGTTCTCTAAAATTGAGCCTGAATGGGCTACTCTCCTTTGTCCAGTCCCCCTCTGTCCAATTTCTTCTTGTCCTTACAGGCTTATGAAATGGGTAAATTCTATTTACATTGAACTTGAAGGCATTCCTTTTTGTAGAGAGTTGCAAATTGATGAACCAATTGCATGTTGTCTTCAGTTATATTAGCTATGGTCTCCAGGGTTTTTGTGTGTATGTATATATCTGAGATCACAGCTCCACTCCATCAGTTTCATCACTTACCATGATTATGTTTGGTATTTTTGAGAAGATGTTCTACCTGGTGGAGCTATCTGGGTAGGTGTTCTGAGTGCAAGAAAGGGTTTTCTTCTGAGTTAAAGATGTAGCAAGTGGCAGTATTGAAGCAAGCATTACCTCATGCACATTATTTTATAATCCTTCTGTTTCTTTGAAAAGAGACCTTAAAAGGAAGTTCCTTTTAGTTAAGGACCAAAGCCTAGTCTACCTTCTCTGAGAGATGCAGATCAGGTAAGACCCCCAATTTGTGAAACAGCAGTGTCGAGAGAATAGTTTGTCTTTTTTCCCATTACATCTTTTTCAGCTTCTGCTGCTAAGAACTAGTTACTCTCCTCCATGTCCAAGTCACTTGTGACTTCAGCTGGGTCTCTGCATCAGTTCTGTGTCTGTTCATACCATCTGGTCTCTTTTTTTTTGCCATATGGTTTTGTGGTGTTGTTTCTTTTTTTGTTTCTCCTGCTTGTGCAAAAGCACAAAAAGTCTAAACTAATTATACTAATCTTGCTCTTTCTAATCTCCTATAGGAGAAATGATTCCTTCCCCTTTATATGCATTTAGGATTGAGCTTGGCCACATCAAAGGGGCTGACACCTGCCTGGTCACTGAGATATTAATCTCAGCAAGAGTTGCATCTGAGGTGTTTACAACCAGCAGTGACCCTCTAAATCTTTCTGTAACTGAAGAGTTTTAGTTGTGGTCATGGCAAAATAAACACTTTTTGTTTGTGCTGACATGTTTTTCCCATCCTATCAGGGGACCAAAACCGAGGCCTTAACATACACAGTGGCTGTGTGTCTGGGTTTGGTTGGGGTGTTTCCCATCACTGAGGAAGAATGTCAAAAGTACAGAGAATCGGAACTGCTTTGTTTTGCAAGCACAAAGTAAGCGTTAGATCACTGTGTTCATAGTTTCGCTCCCTGCAGCACATTTTCTACCACGTTTTGTGGAAAAATGCAATGGCTGTTCTCATGGGAGATAATACTACAGGATATTAGATCTTTTTGACAAAGTGTTTTTCCCCTGATGTTCAGTTCATACTTTCCTTTATTGGATTCCATCCTATTACTCTTGCTTTTAACCATTCGTATCAGCTTAATTCGCTTTCTTCCTCAAGGTTTGTGTCTTTATAGATGACCGCATCTCTCTTCTGTCATCCCTGATCCAGCCTGCACATACTTATTTGCTAGAGCACTTTCAATCTTTCCCATAAGCAATTTTTCTTACCACCTGTGCAAGAGCTGACAATCTAGCATGCAGGTGCAGAGAACGGGGGGAGTTCTGTGCTGACAGGGCAAGTGTTGGCCCATCACTTAAAAACACTAGAGTCTACAGACAGGCTGAGAGAGAGAAAATCAGAGCTGGGGTTCACCCCCAAGCCATAGCACAATACATGTCCTGTATTCCACCATTTTTTGTTTTACCTCTTCACATAACTTTTTCCAGCATGTTGATATACTTTCCCTTATATATTTGGAAATACATGAATTATTCCAGCAGCTTAATGTAGTCTCTCTTCAGTGCTATATGAAGAAGAACTAGCAGTTTGACTGGAAGGACCTTACTGTGCAAATTATGGCCCCAAAATTAAAGTCCTATTAGTGCTGATAAGACTATTCCACTATCTGAAATTAAGCCAATAGGAATCTGTATTGTTGACTTGGGAATAACATAAGATTTGGGGTTGAAATAGGGAATAATTTCTGATTAGTGACTTTGATTTTACATTTATTCATGACTAGAGCAATTGCAGCATGCCTGTCTCTTCTCATTTAGGGCTTTCTGATAGCTTGGATAGGGGCTGTTGCACCAGTCCATATCCAGATTCATCATTTCTTGGTTTAGTTGCTATTTTATAAAAACAATAAATCCCCTGACCTATTTAGATGATATATGGCATACGCTGGATATCTTGAATGAGAAAAGTAGTGACATTATGTTTGCAATTCTGTATCCATCGCATCTTTCCATTAGTTCACTGTCACAAGCAACCGCTTATGAAGCAAATGACCAGTAAGAATTAACTTTCACAACCGTCCCCATAGCTGACTAGGGTTAATCGAAAGAAAATGCTCATAAATTAAAACTTGTATATATAATAAATCTTGTATATATAATCTTGTATATATAATATTGGATACAAATTAAATTTTGTATTCTGTTTAAAGATGCAAGCAATAGGGAAGAAGGAGAGCCTTTTTTTCAGATTGACACATCAGTTCTTATTAGGCAAAAATGTCCTGATGGTTTTGACAACAGAATAGCAGTCACATCTTTCAGCACATTGTGGGAGCCCCACAAGTAATCACAGGAGGGTGGGAAACCATATATGGGAAGAAATTTTGCCAGATGGCTCACAGAGCTGGACACAGTCGTTTATGAAAAACTTCACTTTGGTTCCTGACAGGCGACGTATCTCCTAGGGCTGGTTTATACTTGATTCCCTTGCTAAATTGAAGTTGTAACCAGACATAATTGTTTTATGCTTTTCTCTAACCTACAAGGGTCCAGTTTTGGAGATGAAGCCTAAATTGTATCAGGATTTTGAAGTATTGTAGTGATCAGACCAGAATAACAGCAGAAACAAATACTTATAGTCTAATATGAAGCAAACAAAAAGCAAAACACTTTTGGAGGGAAGCAGGCATGGACCTACTCAGGGCTATCTCCACAGCAACATACAGCAACATAAAAATGAACATTTACACGTATTTCTTCCATTGCCAAGGGACTGTAGATATTATCCTCAAATAATTGCCATGTGCTCATTAGGACCATAGTACTGGAAGAGGCCTGCTGAGTGAGTCGGGTCCCCCACTGTTGCCTTCACTACATGATATTATCCCTTCCATGAGCTGAGCAAGCTCCATCCTAGAATTAGCTATTTTGTTTGCCCCACTATGCTACATAGAAATCTGCCTCAATAATTCATTTCTCATAAACCTTCTTTTAATCTCCAGCCTAAATTTATTTCTGAACTGTTTATTCTTGTGCCAACATTATCCTGCACCTAAGCAGCCCTTCTCCTTTCCTAGTGTTCCTTTTGGGTACGTGTAGAGAACAGTTGTATCTTCTCTCAGACTTAATTTCATTTGGACTGTTATAAAAACAATCCAGTCTATTTGATTTTGTTGTTCTTGACCATGGGTGGTCATATTTAAACATAGCGTTCCTTGAGATATCCCATTTTTTCTGCACAAAGGACTCAGGTGGTGTATCTGAGCCTTACCTCACCTCACTGCATTTCCCTTCCTTACAGATGCCAGCAGTTCATTGTGGATCATCCTGCAATATGTATGCACAGATATTCCCAACTCAGGAGCATTTACTGCCTAGTAGAAAATATGTTTTGTGATACAGTGTTTTGTTTTAGTATATTTAACTCTGTATCGAGTTCAGTTCCTACTGTATGATAACTTAATCTCTTAGCCAAGAATTATAATAATCCTCACAACTTGGACTGTGCAATGCCCACTGAACATTCTCCATTCAAGTATCAATGATCTGATGCAGAAACTAGTCTTTATACATGTGGTTTTGTGTGTTGACTGGTCTCATTGTTTAACCTCATGGACTGTGTATTAATGGCTCTCCTTGTATGACCAGGTGACCTGCCTAGTGGATGAGAGAAAAGCTGTGGATGTTGTCTACCTGGACTTTAGCAAAGTCTTTGACACTGTCTCCCATAGCATCCTCTTAGAGAAGCTGGTGGCTCATGGCTTGGATGGGTGTGCTCTTCGCTGGGTAAAAAACTGACTGAATGGCCGAGCCCAGAGAGTTGTGGTGAACGGAGCTAAATCCAGTTGGGAGTCGGTCACAAGCGGTGTTCCCCAGGGCTCAGTACTGAGGCTAGTCTTGTTTAATATCTTTATAAATGATCTGGATGAGGGCATCGAGTGCACCCTCAGTAAATTTGCAGGTGACACCAAAGTGGGCAGGAGCATTGATCTGCTCGAGGGTGAGAAGGCTCTGCAGAGGGATCTGGACAGGCTCGATCGATGGGCCGAGGCCATTTGAATGAGATTCAACAAGGCCAAGTGCCGGGTCCTGCACTTGGGTCACAACAACCCCATGCAACGCTCCAGGCCTGGGGAAGGGTGGCTGGAAGCTGCCTGGTGGAGAAGGACCTGGGGGTGCTGGTTGACAGCTGGCTGCACATGAGCCGGCAGCGTGCCCTGGTGGCCAAGAAGGCCAAGAGCATCCTGGCTTGTATCAGGAACAGTGTGGCCAGCAGGAGCAGGGCAGTGATCGTGCCCCTGTACTCAGCACTGGTGAGGCTGCACCTTGAGTACTGTGTTCAGTTTTGGGCCCCTCAGTCCAAGAAGGACATTGAGTTGCTGGAGCATGTCCAGAGAAGGGCAACGAAGCTGGTGAAGGGTCTGGAGAGCAAGTGTTCTGAGGAGCTGCTGAGGGAGCTGGGGTTGTTTATCCTGGAGAAAAGGAGGCTGAGGGGAGACCTTATTTTTCTCTACAACCAACTGAAAGGAGGTTGTAGTGAAGTGGCTGTTGGTTTCTTCTCCCAAGAAACAAGCGATAGGACTAGAGGAAATGGATTCATATTGCGCCAGGGGAGGTTTAGGTTGGATATTAGGAAAAATTTCTTCACTGAAAGAGTTCTCAAGCACTGGAACAGTCTGCCCAGAGAGGTGGTGGAGTCACCGTCCCTGGAGGTGTTCAAGAAACGTGTAGACATGGCACTGTGGGACATGGTTTAGGAGGTGTGGTGGTGTTGGGTTGGTGGTTGGACTTGATGATCCTAGAGGTCTTTTCCATCCTGAATGGTTCTCTGACTTTATGATTCCATGAATTGCCATTTTCTTGCTGTTGTTCTGGCTTTTGCTGGCATGCCTGCTTTCTTTGATGAAATTAAGTAAGCAGCTTTCATCGGCATAACAACTGTTTTTCCTCTGCTGCATCAGTTATATACTCCAGACCTCTTGATTCCTCCTAGTTTTCAGCTCCTTCAAATGGACGGAAAAGTTAAGTGGTGCTTTCAGTCCATTATTCACACAAGTCTGGGCAAACATTATCTTCTTGGTACTTCTTTTATATGTGGAGTTTGCCTTTTGCCTGGGAAAATGTATTTCCAGGGACTCCTAGGTAGTCCTCTTCTTCTGTGTCATCCATGCAAAATTTTGTAAAGGTCAGGTCCTGAACCAACATTACTAGGTTTGAACTGATTCAGGGAAAAATATTTCCTGTGAGGTAATGGTGGCTTGATGGCCCAGAGGAACACTGACAGGTAAGGGAAAAATAAGGTATTATGCTGACCAACTGAAAACCTTATAAATGACAGCACATTGTTGGTTTTCTTGTTTTGTTTTGTTTTGTTTTTTTTTCCTTTTCCATTCCTCTACCGTTCACTCCATTTGTGATTTGATGAATAAGGTTTATACTGAAAGACAGAGACCAATATGTTCTGAAAAATGTCGTTTCTGTTTACTAGAAACAACTTTTAACTCTTAAGGAAAACCTGATATAAGCAGGGTTATTGAAAGTGCTTATAAATATTTTCACCTCCTGTCACTGAAGATGTGCTCATGTCTGTGTCTGTAGCTAGGTTCTATTAGTGGAATAATTAACATATCTGTCACCCAGACTGCTTTGCATGCTGTTGATTTTAATTACTTTAGTCACTAAATTACATACTCCATTGAAATTATAGTTGGAATATATTATAAAGGAGCCTCCAAAAAGATCCTTACATCTTATACTTGAAGTGCAAGTTCATAAAAAGACAATAGAGAAGATTTAACAGGTAGCATTTTCAAAGTGCCTTAGTCATTCTGGCAACGTCTTCTGTGTAACAGAACAATGTTCTGCTTGTTTGCATGGTTGTTAATAAGTGAAGGATGGTGACTGCTGAGATATTACTTGCTTGTCCTCTTCAACTCCTTTTTGGATCCCTCTCTTGTAAGGCACTGGAGTTCAGTAAGTCATAAGTTTCTCCTAACCCTAAGCTCGATGGTAATTTCATCTTTCTAATCAACTTTAATGACAAACTGAGGGATAGATAGCTTCTTAGAACAAGAGTCAGATCAGCTGCTTCTCACTTTTACAGTAGGCCTACTCCAGTGCCTTGTGTTTACTGTGCTGTGTATTTGCTATTTACTATAGGAAGCTATAATATTGCAATGTGCAGAAGTGTTTGCAGAATCCAGCCTTCAGTGGGGGTTGTTTTCTTTTTTTTTTCTTCATTGAGCTGTAATCTTTAACTTTTTAATGCTGGAATATTTCGGTCACTATAAAATATGTGTCTGCTGGGTAGATTACTAGTGTGGAAGTCAATTCTCCTCTGTAACAGTGGGAGCAAATCTATAACTCAAGTTTGTTAAGCAGCATTTCTCTCTACCTTTTGGATGTTTTGTGCCAATCTACTGGTAGAGAACAGGTATAAATTAAGTTGAACTAATGGGTTAATCAGGTTTATGGCTCCTCTGTGTCTCTGCAACAGCATAAAATGGCCAGAGATTCTCTGGTGAATGTTTTGGTCTAAGATTTCCTTTAAGAGGCAAACCACCTTATTTTGCTGTTGATCTGTAACTGCAATAAATCTAATAGTTGTTTGCTGGCAAGTCAAATCCATTATTATTAAATAGCTGTCTTGACTTGCATTGCTGCCACATACTCATATTAGACAACTGCTCCTGAGTGAAGATGAGGTGTGAATAAAATAGCCCTCAGCTATTACTTAAATGTTTTGTGAACTAAGGAAATATTAATGTATTCCAGGTTACCTATATATTTATGTATGAAGTAATGAATTCTTTCACTATATCTCTGTCATGTCACTCTTTGAATTAATTCTTTAATATAATATATGCATCTATCTATGTATCATGCATCTAATAATACATCTAAATGTAATAATGAATCCAGATGCTGCTTAAATAGCAGTTCCAGTGGTCATTAACACAGGTTTTAAAGCCTGTATATTGGATGGAAATTTAAAAATCCATATGATGTGGGAGTACAAGTCCCAAGGTCAGAAAGTATTGTGAATTCATGTAATAATTTTACATATACTCTGCATACTCTGAGGTATCAATTAAACACTTTTCTTTCTGTTGACTTTTGAATTTTCAGGTGTTTACTTTTTCCTTTCTTTTCAACAGATATAAGCTTACCAAAATCAGCAACAATATGTTACACAGCTGCATTGCTCAAAGCCAGAGCTGTCTCTGACAAGTAAGTGCATAAGAACCACTGTCCAGCAAAATTCCTGATTTAACTCAAGATTTCTCTTAGCTGAGCCCACACCCTAACAATCTACTGGGTTAGCAGGAGAATTTAGTCCTGCAGTAAATTCATAAAATGGCTTTATATATAAGAAAAATTTGCAGTGATCAAACATTGCACTTCAAATATTACAGAAGAAGAAAAGAAGAGAAATAGCATAAATTCAATTCTTGTTTCAGTTTTATGTATACTATCTGGGTGAGCTTTGGCTTCCTAGATAGTATAATGAAGATGCAACTAAAAGGTGTTGTGTGGCTGAACCTCTTCAACTTTGCATAAACCAGACCACAAAAAGGTAATAAATGTGGATGTGCTGGTAGCAACGTCATTTTACAAGTGCTGTCAGAAGACTGCTCATCTACTTAAATAGCGGCAGGTGTATTTAGCATGACTATGTCAGGGATTCTGAGAGGTAGATGGTGTTCATATTTTTAGAGACAAAAATATCTGCTCATTCCTGTTATGGTTTTCTCTTGGGTCTCAACCTTCCAAGGTGCTGAGCACATCTACTTGATGCCTGTGGACTTGAGAGCACTGGCCCACTCTGAAAGGGTGCTCAGCTCCTTGTGAGATGGAGCTCAAAAATCCCGATTCTGCTCTCAGATGCCTTCACACAAATCCGAGGCAGAGTTGTGTCTGTGCACCTGAGGGTCGAATGCCTCCCTAAAGTTGGAAAGCAAGTAGAGTGGAAAGCCATTTTCTTGACTGACGTCCTGACAGTTTTTGCTTTTAAAGTGTATGTACACATCAAGATCTAAGTAATTTTCTTTCATTCTTTTTATCCTGTAGATCGCCAGTACCTACTGCAACATCTTTCCTCCCTACACAGCGACTCCAGCTTGGGAGGGCAGGGCTAAGGTTGTCACAGCTTTCCCTGTGGTGTCTGCCTGCCAAGTACAGCTCTGGAGTTAGCCGTGGGGTGTGAGGTGAGAAAGAGATTGCATGGTCTGGTTTTTCATTCACTTGGGGCAGATGATTTGCCCACAGTTTGGGCATGCTACCCGCAATGGTGCTGCGGCCAGTAGACCACCCGCTACTGCTGCTGCATCGTGCTTCCATCCCAACCTGACCCAGGGGCATTGGGTTGGGAACCTCCCCTAAAACCTCCCCAAACCTGTTTTTAATAGAAACCCTCCAACAATAATTTGGCACTGTTTTTTGGTGTGTTTTTTTTTTGCTTTTCTTTTTTCTGCAACTTCAGCCTTGAATATGCCCCTAAGTAAGGTGCCTAGAGCAAATTTAGATTAGTGACAGAGAAAGGACTGTTTGAACTGACTTTCTGCCATGATTAGATGCAGACATGCTTTCCACTTCTGCTGGGATTTTCATTGGCCTTGATGTAATAGATCACTCAGAGTTTCCACTTGCTATGGAAGTTTGGAGAGCATAGGAAGTTGACTCAGTTTGGTTACATGGGCCCATGTTCTAGATTCCTTTTCTGGCTTTTTCTTACTAGCATTTCTGACCTAATGTGTTCATTTCTTTGCTTTTGTAGATTTTCTCCAGAGGCTGCCTCAAGACGAGGGCTGAGTACTGCAGAGATGAATGCAGTAGAAGCTATTCACAGAGCAGTAGAATTTAATCCACATGTGCCAAAAGTGAGTATGGAGGAAGCATTGTTGTAGCTTTAACACTGCTGAGGACCTAAATCCTGATTTCTGTGTTAGATTAATGAGTGATGTTGTGCAATGGGGAGCAAACAATAGGAAGGGAAAGAAGCTGAGAGTGTGCACAGTTTTTTTGTTTCATATTTCACATTCAGTGTCTTCTACTCTGGACCGTGCAACCTGAAGTTTTAGCTGAAGTGAGTCCTCTATGTGAGCAACAATTACATGGTGGATTGCAGTAGTAGACACCACCAGATTCTATGCTGCAGGACAGAACGTAAAGACAGATTATTATTTACAAAATAGCCATTAAAGATCTCATTCAAAATAGCATGTTTTATTTGTTTTGATGATTACATGTAAGAATATGTTTTTGGCATGCTATACAAAGAAGCCTATGTTTGGAGTTCATGGTGTGCTTCATATAAGTTCCATTAGTAATTCCTTATGCAGCACCCTGTCATTAAGTTCTGAGACTGCAAAGCTCCGAGATGAAGAATTGCTGAGAACTACAAAGTAAGAAAAGGGATTTATGTTCTAATTCCCTAATCCCCTCTCTAGATATGTATCTCAGCAGTAAGAATCTTGCCCAGAGGCTACTAAAGGCTAATGTATTTTATTATTTCATCACCTGATACTCAGTATTGCAGTCTGGAAGTTCATTGTGAAGGCAAATTAGAGGCAGATGCTTTTTGGTCTTTGGAGATCTGCCTCTGAACCTCACCCCACAAACCTTTGGACCACTATTGGCCTTTGAAAGTAAGCGGCCTCCACTGGAGAGCACAAGACTGGTGTGTGTTAATGTAGGGAGCCTATTCATTAGGTACAGCTGAACACCAAGTCTGATCAAGATAAACCCAAAACCTCTCCCATATGTAGACACCGACTGCAGAAAGTTCATTCTCATGCATTGCAGGAATTAAGTATTTTCTCAGTGAGCTATATCTGTTATGCCAACCACTAAATAGTGTGGTTTAGCTATCTGAAAGTTAGGCTGTTTGTTTAATAAAATCATCTAGACTTCCTCTACAGGCAGTGGAAAGAAGGAACTATCTTAGACATCTCTAGACAGACTTTCCCTCCGAGGTGCCTGTTTCTGCATTGACTATGAAAGGAGCAACTATTTTCCAGTAAAAGCCTGATTTTTAGACAACAAGATTTAGGTGAGATGAGTCCCTTTGTATTACTAGCTGATCTTCTATTTTTGTGCCAAGCTATAAAATGAAAATATTAAACAAAGTTTGGTTCCAGGATTGCTTCTGTGGACGTCTGTTCACTTTCTTCCATCCCAATGGTTCTTGCTCCAGCATAACCATTGATATTTCTCTTCTGCCTGGTTGCCTCCTTAACTGTCTGTTCCAGTCCTGTTTTGGGTGAACCTTTATGAATGTTTTACTGAAGCCCTGTCAGAGTATTCTGTCCTTGCTGTCTAAAAATTTAGCTGTCTTTCCAAGCAGAGGTATCAGTTCAGCCTGTCACGAGCAGTCCTTGGGAGCCTGTTCCATTTTCCTCACTTACCTCCATGCTTTCAATAATTCTTTCCATCGAAATCTTTTTTTAACAGTTTGCATACTAATGATTCCATACTAACACATATTGTTTCCCTCCTCTAGTGAATGGCATTGCATTTACTTCTTTCATCACTGGATCACTTGATTCTGAGTGGGGATCTTTTTGTTTTAAGTCATTTATGCTGGTCTGGCCATTTCTGGGACTAGCTCATTCACTGTTCAGGGACAGAGATCATTGGCTGCAGTGGCCTCCACTTCTGTACATGCTTCTAATGTCTATCCTGCTATTGCCCCCATGCTCTGCACTGCCATGAAACAGAGGCCAAGTCTTCATTTTTGCCTGTTCTTTTTATACTTAAAAGCTTGCTCTTCTTTAGTTTGACTTCCTTTGCAAAATCTACCTTACTGTAGGTTGTGGCAGTTGCCCCATAACCTCTGCACTTCCAGATCTCCAAGATCCTGCTTTTTTTGTAGGTCAGTACTTTCATTTGTCGCTTGTGACCTCCTTCTGACTAGCCAGTTTCTGTTCAAGTGGCTGTTCAATACAAGGCTAAATCTCCTTTCTGACAGGCATCCCCACATGTGAAATACAGGTTATGTGTTATTTTCAGTACTTTTGATTTAAAGAAATTCCCGTTCTCTTCCTCAGTTAAGTTCCTGAGCTTTTAAGTCAATTCACATTGTTAATTGATTCCCTCAGTTTTTCAAAGTCTGTCATTTTGAAATTGAAACCTTTGTGAAACATATAAATTATCAGGATAACAAGGTAGTAAAGGGAGCAGACTAGGGTTTTTTTAGTTCATATTTTAACATTAAGACAGTGTAGCCTGAATCAGATTAATAAGCAGCACTGCTGATTTCATACTTAATATCCTTTAGCCAAGAGCAGAAAGAATAAGGTGGCAAAAAATATGGTTTTGGTTATAATTTTATGCACAGTATGGATATTACACCTCAATTTCCACTCAATTATGATTGAACTCCTATCCAATTTGTTCTTAATGCAAGCAGTCTTTCTTCAGGCAGCCACCCTCCCAGGAAATAACCTTCTTTTGTCACAGATCTCCTCTTCCATTTTTGACTACATTTCAATGAAAGTTTAATTCCCAGAGATTAGTCCATTAAGTCTCAGCAATAGGTGATAAGTTCTCTTTGGTTATGGGATAGACTGGATTCAAGACGTGACATGTGAAGGTACCAGAACTCGGTTTAAGTGAACAAAGGCAATACAGAGCTCAGTGCAGCCTGCCAGACCTTTCCAGGAAGCTGGGCAGCTGACCTGGCACTGTTGTTTCTGGAAGCTGAGCTGTGCAGGGTAAGGCCAGCTCAGGTGTGTCAGATATGATCTCCTTGACTGCACCAAAAATGGCACCACTGTCAAACTGACCAATACTTCTCATTCTGAAGAAATCTTACCTGCAAAAATGTTTCTGTGCTTGAAAGTGGCTAAATTTTTTAAGCTGTACCAGAAAAATATCCGATAAAAGGGATTACCTCTATCTACGGTTTGTCTTGTTTATGTTACTGAAACAACTCGGCTACAGCAAATTGCAGCTTTATACTTCGGCAGAGATTGCCTGTGTATAAAGAAAGCACTTCACCAGGTAGAGTGGTTTCAGGGTTCTTCTTAGTAGAAGAAAAGCATAACCCATAGCAGATTGAAGTCAGCAGTACAGCAGGAAAGAGAACAAAGAGCTGTGAATTTCACTGTGAGAAGAATCACAACAAGTTGTATCACTTGTTTGTGAACATTCATCTGAATTTTTTCAACCATCTTTTTCTTAAATGAGATTCTGTGGACTAGTATCCTTTTGCTTCAGTGAAGCGCCATGCACTGTGGAGTTTTGGTCCCAAGGACTTGCTGACACTGTCTGACAATGTGTTGCTCAAAAATTTAAGAGTTAAACAAAAACGGGTTTATTGACACTGAAGCAGTTGGGGTATCACTGTAATTCCAGAAGGTTTTGTATAGAAAAGAGAGTAGTACATCCTATGTCACACAAAGTACATAATTTGTGGAGTGGGTGGGGGGAAAAAAGTATATGTGTATACACACACACGACTTCATCAATATTATTTATATGTTGTGTTTGGAGCTTCCCCACTCACATGTAATGCAACTATCCCAAGCTAATGCTGATAAAGTACTGCAGCTGTTTCTGGGACATTCCTTAATTGTGGAACACCCTTTCTGAGCTGATTTGCAAGGCTCCCTCCCTGCATTCAAACTCCTCATGAAAATCACCCCTTCTTTTCTGTGATCTATGAGACACAAGCCATTCGGTAAAGTCAAAGGGAAGAGAAAACAAATGATGGTCCGTATATCTAATTGTTAAAAGTAAATCAAAAGTGTGCTCTGCCCACAGTTATGTGTGTTTGCTGTGTAAGCCAGGAACTGAGCTGATTTAAAGGGAGTACCTGCTGAAGTTTGCTGTATTTGAATCAGGCAATTTAAATATTGATATTACTTTAACAAATACTAATTTTATGTGTAAAAAGTTTCTTAAAAGGATGTAACAAACCATTGACTGGAACACTCTTAAAGATGTATCTGTTCTCAGTTTCACCTCTTCTCATTTCTTTCTTATTTATTTTATTTTTTTTTAATTAGAACTAAGCCTGGCTGTATGCTTGCGTGGTTTCTAGTAAGTTGTAGTTGCTAATAGAAACAAATAATGCAAACAAATGCATATACCAGATGGGAAATGAATCTGTTCCGCACACCCCATGATATTACAGAGAAACTATTCCAGTCATGTCGAAGAGAGTTTTTAACAGTTCAGTGAGACGGTGATTTTTTTTCATATCTCCAGCAAAAAGGCCAAACTTCTTAATTACCATCAATCCAATGAGAACTTGTAAGGTGACCTAAAAGTGGCTTCTCTGGGCATGTAGAAACCAGTATTTTGGAACTGTTTAAGGCTTGTGCTGCTCATCCCACTGGGAGGAGGAGAATTCCTGTTCAAACAGTGTTAAATTCTCATATTCCAGCCTGGAGGGATGCTGTCACAGGTGCAGGAATGACTATTGCCTATTTGTGGCCTGAGCTGTAATTTCAGAGGCAAATTGAACAATTGAGGAAAAGAAGGAAACCTGCCTGAGATAGGTTGTTTTATTTTATGAAAGGACACTGAAGTAGCTCATTAATGTGGAATGCTAAAATCACTCCCAGTAGAGAATTAGTAGCCAGAGTGATGTCAATATTATTAAATAAATAATGTATATTCATTCATTTCAAGTAAGAGAAATATAAACTCCACCATGTTGCACTTAATGTCTACAAGGTCCATTGTCATCCTCCAAGTGCTGGTTAGAAGGCATATTCCCATATGTGTACAGAATGGCTATAGCTGAGCAATATCTGTTACAATGTCATGTAACCAGCCCAGAAGCCAGCTGTGGAAGCACATGAAAAATACTGTTACCCAAGTTGTAACTCCTGAAATAAAGGGTTTGGGCAGGAAAAAGTTTGGGGTGAGAGAAGAGAGAGATTAGGAAAACAGAAAAGACAACCAAAAAAATCCAAGCCAAAACAGTGCAGTGCAGGAGGGCTGGGCCATCTGTTGATGACACAGATCATTGTGCGACATTAGCATTCACTCATAACTTGATTAAGACTAGGTGATTCTGCCTATAATTTCCTAGACTGTCTATTCTGAGCTGATTCCTTTTGTAAAGGAACATGATAACCCCGGGTGGCGGTGACTTGCTATTTCCTGTTCTAGTTAAACTTCTTCATTCTTCATTGAAAAAGAAATGCAGTTGGAGATGTGCTGGGCTTGCTATCTCCATTTCCTCCATGATGGCTAGCTCTTTTCTACGCTCTTTATTTGGCCTGTTACCTGATTCCCACTCTGAAGTGGAGCCAGGCTTGGGTTCAGAGCTCTGTCAGGAAGACAGAGTCTTCCCTGTGTATTCAAAGTATTGAAAAGGTAGTGAAGTTTTAATACTTCAGTTGTAAAGAATGTGGTTGAGTCTGAGGGGAAGCCAGTGTATGAGGAGTTACAGTTAATAGGGATTCCATCGAGAGGTGTAGGTTGTTTTCTTGTAAAGCCAGATGGAGTTCATACTGGTATGAATTTTAGTAGTATGGTAGGATCTTGTGTCCCTATTAGTCCTGTAACAGCAAGGGCTGTGCTCTGGCCTGGGGCCTTTCAATATGTCGGGATATTAAGAGTCAGATTCCCACCCTGAAGTCTTTGGTGGCTGAAGAGAAGACTGTGCCTGTCTGGTGCAGTATGTTTGATTAAGCGCAATAGCAGCCTCTTGGGAAGTACCATCAGATGTCTTTGGCTGATTTTTTTCCAAGAGATGGAGATAATTGTTGGACGCAGAAGTCCATCAGGACTGTGATTCACACGTTTTATGGGCAGCATGAGGGCTGCAGTTTATTGGGTAGTTTTTGAAGAAATATTTTTTTTCATTTAATTTCATTTCACTGGAATTTGTCTGTTTGTCCAGTCCAAAATGTCTCAGGACTGTGTTGATTTCATGGACAATCTGCTAGAAAGCCAGCAGGTTGCCGGGACTTAGTCCTGCCTGTCAAGTGTCTGGGTGCCAGTACCCTGCAGTTACCATAAAAGGGAGCTGCCCTTGGCTATGCTATCTCCAAGTAGACCCTGAGCCCTGTCAGCCAAACCTCCAGGAAACTGAATGTCCTCCAGACTCTTGAACTCTCCTTGAAAATATAGTGATGCACAAATGGATATGATATTCTAGGACATCGAGACCATCCTAATTTTCATGAACAGTCATATCTCTTCTTCCATAATAATCAAGCCTACCTACAGCTGGGTACGTTTTTGGTACTCATTACTTCTCTTTAGAGAAGTTAAACAGATGGAGGCCTTCAAGTCCCTCTCGCAAAGCAGATTTGCCATTTCTTTGATTAGCTCTATTCTGTACTTGTGGAATTTAATCTTTATGTTTCTGAAGGTGCTTGATGAGAACTGTACGGAGCGTTCCAGACGAGGTCTCTCTGGGGCTGTGTACAATTAGCATCCCTTCTGGAAATGCCTCCAGAATAAATTCATTGACAGCTTGTGTGCTGGAAAGTTGTGGCTGACCTTTGTGCATGAAGCAAGAACTATTAAGAGGCCTGAATGAGACTGGAGCCAACCATCAACTTTATGTGTGCCTCTTCTTGATTATCACCAAACCAGATTATGGACTTTTTGTTTGGGAAAGTAGCTGTGTGAGAGTAATGAGGGAGGAGTGTTTCACATTTTTGATCTGAGGAACTTTTAAAAATAGGTTTTTCTTTCTGAAACAGAGAAAAAATGCAGCCTGAAAAGTCAACACAACTGAGTGAGAACTAAGAATGATTTACAAGTATCAGGATGTATCATTCCATCTGGTATTTCTGGTTGATTTCGTTTTAATTGCTGATAACAAGCAATGCATGAGAATCAAAATAACATCTTTTCATCTCAATACACCTCGAAGTAGGACATTCCTTCCTGGTTATTCTTTTCTTACAAATAATGACATGGCTTTGGGGTTGGTTTTCTTTTTTCCTTTGATTGGAATATTTAGATATTGAGAACTTACTTTCTCATTTCCTTTTGCAAAAAATATGGAAATAAAAGTTATGTTCCAAATTAATAAAACAGATAGAAGCATACAGCTCTTGCAGCTGTAGTCCATTCTGCTGAACAGGTATAATGTGTTTTTTAAAGGGTGGAACATTCATTAGGGCAGTGAATAAGAACCTTTGCTGGATCTCTGTAAGCCTCTGTAAGCACTGTCCTTCTTGTCAGCTCTTTATTCTGTTCTCTCTGTCACACTTAATCCCCTGTCCTGCCTACTAAATTGCAGCTTGCTCCATTAATCCACCTGCTCTGAAGCTCTCTTAAATTTTTCTGAAAGGTTTTAGGGAAAATCCAAGTATCACACTTAGTACTCCCACTGCTAATTCAATTTATCCTCCTTTAATGCTGTTACCTGCGTCAGAAACATGTGGTTTCTCTTTCCTCTTTGAAGTATTTATCTATTTCCCAGGGCTGACAGTTCTCATGGATAGCTATAAACTCTTCAGAAGAGATAGGCAAGGCAGGAGAGGTGGTAGGGAGTGTTTTGATTGTCTGGAGCTTAATGATGGTGACGATAGGGTTGAGTGTTTATGGGTAAGAATTAGGGGGAAGGCCAACAAGGCAGCTTAGTGGGAGTCTGTTATAGACCACCCAACCAGGATGAAGAGGCAGATGAAATACTCTATAAGCAGCTGGGAGAAGTCTCATGATTGCTAGCCCTTGTTCTTGTGGGGGACTTCAACTTACCAGATGTTTGCTGGAAATACAATACAGCAGAGAGGAAACAGTCCAAGAGATTCCTGGAGTGGAAGATAACTTCCTGACACAGTTGGTGAGTGAGCCAACTATGGAAGGCATGTCAAACAGAGGACTTGTGGGTGATGTGATGGTTGGAGGCTGTCGTGGGCACAACGATCACAAAATGATAGAGTTTTCGGTTCTTGGAGAAGTAGGGAGAGGGGTCAGCAGAACTGCTACCTGGGACTTCCGGAGGGCAGACTTTGGCCTGTTTAGGAGCCTGGTTGACAGAGTTACTTGGGAGGCAGCCCTGAAGGGCAAAGGAGTTCAGGAAGGCTGGACATTCTTCAAGAAGGAAACCTTAAAGGTGCAGGAGCAGGACATCCCCAGGTGCCAAAAGTCAAATTGACAGGTAAGAAGGCTGGGTGGCTGAACATAGGACTTTGGCTGGAAAACAAGGAGAGTTTATGACATTTGAAAGAAGAGACAGGCAACTTAGGGGGACTACAGGGTGTCGTGAGGCTATGCAGGGAGAAAATTGGAAGGGCCAATGCCCAACTAGAACTTAATCTGGCTACTGCTGTAAAAGACAATTAAAAATGTTTCTATAAATCTATTAGCAACAAAAGAAGAGCTAAGGAGAATCTCCATCCTTTATTAGATGTGGTGGGAACACAGTGACAAAGGATGAGGAAAAGGCTGAGGTACTTAAACCCTTCTTTGCCTTGGTCTTTAATAGTAAAACCAGTTTTTCTCAGGGTACCCAGCCCCCTGAGCTGAAAGAAAGGGACGAGGAGCAGAATGAAGCCGGGTAATCTAAGGGGAAATGGTTAGTGACCTGCTACACCACTTAGACACACACAAGTCTATGGGGCCGGCTGGGATCCACCTAAGGGTACTGAGGGAGCTGGCAGAACTGCTCACCAAGGCACTTTCCATCATTTATCAGCAGTCCTGGCTAACGGGAAGTCCCAGTTGATGGGAATTTAGCAAATATGATGACTGTCTACAAGAAGGGCTGGAAGGAGGATCCGTGGAACTACAGGCCTCTCAGCCTGACCCAGGTACTGGGGAAGGTTATGGATCAGATGGTTTTGAGTGCCATCACACGGCACATACAGGACAACCAGAAGAACAGGCCCAGCCAGCATGGCTTCATGAAAGACAGGTCTGGCTTGACCAACCTGATCTCCTGGTATGACCGGGTGACCCACCTAGTGGATGAGAGAAAAGCTGTGGATGTTGTCTACCTGGACTTTAGCAAAGCATTTGACACTGTCTCCCACAGAATCCTCCTAGAGAAGATGGAGGCTCATGGCTTGGATGGGTGTACTCTTTGCTGGGTAAAAAACTGGCTGGATGGCCGAGCCCAGAGAGTTGTGGTGAACGGAGCTAAATCCAGTTGGGAGTCGGTCACAAGCGGTGTTCCCAAGGGCTCAGTACTGAGGCTAGTCTTGTTTAATATCTTTATAAATGATCTGGATGAGGGTATTGAGTGCACCCTCAGTAAGTTTGCAGGCGACACCAAAGTGGGCAGGAGCATTGATCTGCTCGAGGGTGAGAAGGCTCTGCAGAGGGATCTGGACAGGCTCGATCGATGGGCCAAGGCCATTTGTATGACATTCAACAAGGCCAAGTGCCGGGTCCTGCACTTGGGTCACAACAACCCCATGCAACGTTCCAGGCCTGGGGAAGGGTGGCTGGAAAGCTGCCTGGTGGAGAAGGACCTGGGGGTGCTGGTGGACAGCCGGCCGCACATGAGCCGGCAGCGTGCCCTGGTGGCCAAGAAGGCCAAGAGCATCCTGGCTTGTATCAGGAACAGTGTGGCCAGCAGGAGCAGGGCAGTGATCGTGCCCCTGTACTCAGCACTGGTGAGGCTGCACCTTGAGTACTGTGTTCAGTTTTGGGCCCCTCAGTCCAAGAAGGACATTGAGTTGCTGGAGCATGTCCAGAGAAGGGCAACGAAGCTGGTGAAGGGTCTGGAGAGCAAGTGTTCTGAGGAGCTGCTGAGGGAGCTGGGGTTGTTTATCCTGGAGAAAAGGAGGCTGAGGGGAGACCTTATTTTTCTCTACAACTACCTGAAAGGAGGTTGTAGTGAAGTGGCTGTTGGTTTCTTCTCCCAAGTAACAAGCAATAGGATGAGAGGAAATTATCTCAAGTTGCATTAGAGGAGGTTTAGGTTGGATATTAGGAAAAATTTCTTCACCAAAATAGTTGTCAATCATTGGAACAGTCTGCCCAGAGAGGTGGTGGAGTCACTGTCCCTGGAGGTGTTTAAAAGATGTGTGCTTAGGGGACACCCTAAGTGGGTGCTTAGGGCCATGGTTTAGTGGTGGACTTGGCAGTGTTAGGTTAATGGTTGGACTTGGTGATCTTAAATGTCTTTCCAACCTAAACAATTCTATGATTCTCTGCTTTGATCACAGTCTCTTCAAGTCTTTCACCTGTTTGCTAGCTCCTTCCAGGCTCCTTCAGGTGAAAGCGCTGACTAGTTCTAGGATGCCTTCTGTGGCATCATGCTGATTGCGCTCATTTCCCTCTGGGCATTCCTATTCCTTTCCCCAAGGCTGATTTTCAATTCTCATTTATTTCTTTTGCCCTTTTTTTTTCCTCTTTTCTGCATCACCTCACACACTGAGCAGGTGCTCAAGCATGCCCTGTAGTGTCCCATTCAGTGTATAAGAGGAGCTGTAGAAGGTTAACACCACCCATGCCTCTGTTTCACCTCTTGTGTCAAGTTGCCTTCTCCTGGGTGCCTTCACCAGGTTGTTGTCAGCCCTGCAGTCCTCCTCCTTCCAGACCAAAGCAGAAACCAGTGCATAGGCACAGAGGCTTCAGTGAAGTGGAGGGGCTGTGTGCTCACTCTCTTGCCAATGATCAACTATAACTTTCCTTTCCAAACTTCGTGTTGGGGCCTGACAGTCTACTGCTTGACTCACCTGCTGCCTCTGTGTTAACTTAAATAGTCTGGTGGGGAGAACATTTGCTCATACACATCTTGAAAGAGAGCAATGGTTCAGTTACACTATTGAAGAGCAGCTAGCACACAGCTGGGAAATGTTACACTTCTTGGAGAACTGACAAACAGTTGATTCGGCAGCCTGTGATTTCTGTATGTCATTCCTTGCCCTGTAAAGCATGCCAACGAGGGATGTATTTTTCCTCTCTGCTGTATCTTTCCCCTCCACTAACTGGAATGTGGTAACACCAGTGATGAGATAATGTCTGCTGAACTGGTAGTGGTCTAGTTCATGGGCTGGGGAAAGAGGAAAAATCACCTGCTTGAATAATGTCCAGGACCTCTGTCTTCCTCTGTGGCATGAACCCTCCATGTGTTTCTTCCGCTTCTGTTATGGGGGATCCAGTAACAGGGAGGATTGCTTGTGTGTTTAGTCAGTGGTGCTTTTCATTTTCATACCATTTTCAATAAGTATTTCTAGTAGCAAGTTTAAACCTCCAATCCTTTTTTTTTCCTGAAAATCGGGTATTTGCTACATTTTGTATTTTTTTTTACTTTGTACCTCGTTGGTAGCTACTTAGGTGGCTGCCCGCCTTGCATATTCATAGACTTAGCAACCAGTTGATGGCAATGCAGTAAAGCAACCTGTGTGCAAACTATGAGTACTGCATGTTCCTTATATAAAGGCTATGTGCATCAAGCTGCTTAATGTCTTCATTTTATTATAAACACTTTTCATTAAAAAGCACTCATAATTAGATTCTCTTTTCTGCTTTGAGCCCTTTTCTCCATCTCCTTTGATAAGAGAGACATCTCATTTTGAAATTCTCTATAGTCCCCCTACTACAGCTGAAGAGCAGCACATTAACCATCTGTCAGCGTATCTTAGTCTTTGGGAATAATTCAATAATTATCTTCAAGTGCAGTTGGTGATGTTACACATTTGATGAAACACTTATGAGGGAAAGTACTTTAGGGAAATAGACCTTTCAATATGCATTGTAGAATTGCAGGCAGCTTTCTGTGTTTTTTATTACCTCTGAAATAATTGTATTCTGCTTTTTTATTGCAGTATCTACTAGAAATGAAAAGCTTAATTCTGCCCCCTGAACATATTCTGAAGAGAGGGGACAGTGAAGCAATAGCATACGCTTTCTTTCATCTTCAACACTGGAAAAGAGTAGAGGGAGCATTGAATCTCTTACACTGTACATGGGAAGGCAGTAAGTAATTCTTTTTCTTACAAAGGAGCTAATAAAATATTTTTATTGAATGTCATGAGAAAATAATAGCTTTTGTGAAGTATGGTATG
Source organism: Phalacrocorax aristotelis (assembly GCF_949628215.1). Lineage (NCBI taxonomy): Eukaryota > Metazoa > Chordata > Aves > Suliformes > Phalacrocoracidae > Phalacrocorax > Phalacrocorax aristotelis. The sequence continues at coordinate 191,244,059 of NC_134276.1, forward strand.
TGGGAATTTTGGAGGTCAGTTATATCCTCACCAGCACTGAAATATTTGAAATTCAAACTGAAAATACAAACCTCATCTAATGAAGAAAAAGAGTTCTGAAGTCTTGGATTGTGTTTTCTGTGTGACACTGAACAAAATTTTCCATCTTCTTTTTGACATATTTCCTTACTCATGGAATAAGGGAGTTAATATTTTACCTTCCTCATTCCAGAGTTATAGAGACTTATTTGTCATTATTATGAACGCTTTGAAACTGGGAAATTATGACAGTGCCTTATAAGCAGAAACAGCAACAACAACAACAACAAATATTGGTTTGTTCTATACTATTCATTAATATTTAATTGACAAATGGGGATGAGTCCAGTGGGGGACCACTAGGATATATTGGGGACTGGAACATACGAAGTAGGAAAAGATGCTGAGCGACCTGGTTTTATTCAACCTGGAAAAGACTTCGGATGTGTGAACAGGGGATCCAGTTGCTGTCTTCCTCCACCCAATGGAGAGATAATATAGAAGACAGAGTCAAAGTCGTCTCAGAAGGGCACAGCGGAAAGACAAGAGGCCATAGACACAAGCTGTAGCAAGAGAAATTTCATTTAGCCGTAAGGAAAATATTTTCACAGTGAGAGTGGTGTTGCACTGGAACAGGCTGCTGGTAGGTTGTGGGATCTCCATCCCTGGAGATACTCAGACCTCAAGTGGACATGGCCCTGAGCAACCAGACCTAACTTTGAAAATGACCCTGCTTTCAGTAGGAGGTCGGAGTCATATACTAAACTTCTAACCTAAATTTTCTTATTCTGTCTTGGAGATGTGCTCTTTTCAGGTTCCAGAGGATTAAAAAGTGCCATTTAGAATCAGCCTCTCTGAGCTTCTTTAATGCAGATTTTTCTTTCCCCTTTTCTGCTCTGCTTTTTTCTGTTATCTTTTTAGCCTCTCCATATGTTAGTATACCACCATTCTTTTTCCTCCCTCCATTTGCTGTTCTTTTTTAGGTTTGTTATAAAAGAAACAGCTTGTTGCCATGATAGTTCCTACAGAAATGCACTTAATACCTCCATTGTAAAAGTGACTTAGGGTCTCAGTCACCGTATTAAATGGCCTGAACTTGCCTAATTTGCAATCCAGGCTCCCTGAGGAAGCAGTGGCATTATTTCTAGGTGCATAAAACACCTTACTCAGTAATTCATGTAATTGCCCCCTGGGGTTTGCTCTGCTGCATTGTTCTCTGTCCTACCTGCTTGCTCTTTTCCTGTCATTTCTCCCAGTCTATTTTTTCTGTCATAGCTTCCTTCCCAGTGCCTTATTTTCAGTAGTTTGCTTTTACGTAGTATTTCTTCTCTTCCAGATGCTTGCAGAAGTCCTTTAGCCCAGGGCTCATTAACCCATCATTATGGAGCAGTATTTTGCAGGGAGTCCTGAATAGATCTTATTTTGCATTGTCAGGTTGGGGAGTCCCTAAGAGGCTGTTTAGAAGGACCAGCTTTTGGCATAGGAGGCTGGCTGCCCTGCAGTCCTCCTGCCACGTAGGGAATCTAGTCATCTGTGCCTGAAAGCAGTGTAGGGCTTTCCCATCCAACTACATTAACTGATTCCTCTCCATATTACCTCCGCAGCAATCAGAATATGTACGTTATTAGCTAATATTTGTATATTAAAGGAAAATCCATAATTCATTTTGCTCAGTGATTTGAGAGAGAGATGAACAGTGCACCAGTCCTCAAGAATTTTGTTCAGATTTTGCTCACATGTAGAGACTTCCATGGATTTTAATGGTTTCACCAGTGTCTAGTCCAATAATCATAACTTTTGGACCATATCTTAGTCTGGGTAATATTCTTTAAGGCTGGAGTGAACTATTTATGTCACTCTTACATCCTTTACTTGCAAAATGTTTCCTGGTCATCTCTGCACAATTTTAAGTTAAAACCAGTGGAAACGTGACAGAGAAATTTAATTAAATACTAGTTCTAACCAACAGTTTACATACAGTACATGATCAGTTGCCCTCGCTTTCTTCGTAGGTATTTATATACTTGCCACTAGGTACTTATGTACTTGCCATGCCTTTAAAGTGTATTATTCTGTCAGTGTCCTTAAATAACCACACGCCTCACTTTGGAAGCTTGTATGTAGGAATTTAATGCCCGCATGTATACACCCATCTGTTCTGACCTTGTGGGAATTGGGCGGAATTAAGTACATTAAGTCAGTCACTTGGGGGGTACATTTTGAATGCTTCTGAGGAGAATCAGGTCACTCCTAATTAAGACAGCCTCTAACAAAATTTATGCAGAAGTGTCTCTGTGATATTTTAAACTCTGAAATTTTCACAGTGGTCTTCTCAAATCCCATTCAATGACTGAGAAAAGTGAGGTTATAAAAATAATGATCATCATTGAACTGGAATGTTGGTTGTTTCCTGCTCTATCGTCATTCAATCGGTGAAAGTACAGTTTTTTTCATAGTACAACTAAAAAAGCCCAAGTGACACCACGTGAAACATTACTCTGGGTTTGGTTCTGGTGCTCTGTATGGAATGTCTGTAGTTTCAAGTGTAACGAAATTTCAAAAGAGTCTGAGGTATTTGTTCGTCACTGTCAGTTCCTAAACTTGTGTCATGCTTCCTGTTGTTTGCATGAAGAAGAAAAACCTAGAGGTTCTCAAATACTATGGTGGCTTTTACGACGAGCACACGGTTGAATGGCAGACTGGCTCTGTGCTACGTGAATTGATTAATGTAAAATAGGATCTGTAAGGTAGAGAAGTATCTACGTAAACACAAACTGCTACAGAGGAACCAGAGCACTTTCTTCTATGGCTGATAACATTGCTAAATAAACTGTTTTGCTGTAAATCATATTTCATCTCATGTCAAAGATGACTGTTTAAATTCAGCAAAATCTATTCAGACATTTTTCACTTGATTTGTAAAAGCAACATCTTTACCGACCCTTTTTGTTTTCATTAGAATCTTAATACTACTGTGATTTAGGGTAAGGCAGAAGAGCCTTGATTGTCTGTTTAAATATTAAACCAGACTGGAAGGAAATACTTGTGTTAATGATTTTGAAGTAATGAGCATTGAACATCCCTCCACCTATGTTTTTGTACAGACAGTCAAGTTTGTTGCATGTGAAGATTATACAAGGCTTGGATTATTGCATTCGTACTTGGCTTTTTGGGGTACTGTGGAGAGGGGGGGTTAATATTGCAAGAGCGTTATAGCCCAGGTTGTCTTACAGTCTTTGAGGATTTCTGCATTCTTTACTATTGCTTTAAACATAGTAAACAAGAATAAATACACTCATAGAACTGCACCAAAAATACAGCTAACAGTATTTCAGATGCAGTGTGCACGACTGAAAATATTGGGGTATTGTGTATTTTAAACCAATTCCTCAGTTGCCTTGTGAGCAAGAGATAATGGAGTATTACCGTGTGGTGGTGGGCTGTACCTAATATCGCTTCTAGGACATCTGTTAAGGAAAATATTGCTTCAGTGACTGATGTTCATAGGAGTAGTGAGAACAACGCATTGATGACATTTTAACTGTGAGAATAATATACAGGATAATGGAAAAGGCTGCCTTGATTGCAAAGCTATAATTCAGTCAAGTGCTCTGATGTTTCTGTAAACCACACTCAGATGGCCTTTGACATCATCACTGTCCAGATATAGTAATCCATTTCCCTCCTTCTCTGTTATTATTTTCAATTCTAAAAATGCATAAGATTAAGTATTATTTAATCCATGACCTGAAGATTTATATTGGAAACCTAACTTGATCTGCTACATTTGAAAAGAATGCATGTGAGGAACCTGGTTTTAATAATTCAGTATTAATCTTTGATTGCCAAATATAAAATGAAAACATGACTGCGTTGGAAAACTGGCTCTCTGGGCTTGAGTTGTCAGTGTTACCTGGTCTGCTGGAGTGTGATGGGAAAAAGTGCACTACTGCAAAACTTCTATTATGCTTGATGCAGAGATTGTGAGTATTGGCCTGAATTCACAAACTTGGCTGGTCATTTTTGTAGGCTATACCTGTTGTATCAGATACACTTCTTTCCCCTGAAATTTTAAAGTTCTTCAGCCTAAAAGCCTAAGACAAAATGAGTAAATTTGTTTATGTAGTTGTAAGTACCATGGGCTCTGATCACGCAAACATTTATGTATGTACTTGTAGTGTGGTCTCACTTGACGCTCATGAACCTTCCGTCAAGAACAAAAATAAACATTAAGTGTTTGCAGGATTAAAAGCTAAGTGTAGATTTATATTTTGGCATTTCATGAAACAATTTATATGCTGTTTGAAACCAAATATAAATGTTATGTTTTGTCTGTGTTTGTTTTTCGAATTGTAAATATAGTTCATTATGTCCAGTGACTGCCACACTCACGGTAACTTGTGCATGGTGTTGTTTTCTTTTCAGCTTTCAGAATGATCCCTTATCCACTGGAAAAAGGACATCTTTTCTACCCTTACCCTATTTGTACAGAAACTGCAGATAGAGAACTACTACCATGTACGTCCAACTTTTCTCTTCTTATTGTTGACATCAAAGAATCACTTACCTGAGTCTTGCAGCACTGCTCTCCATTGATGATGCCTTTTAAATTGAATACACTGGATCAGAATAATTGTGTTGACAGTGAGTCTCTGGAGGTCCCTTGATGATTTAAGAGGCAGCTCCTAGCCATAGTTCATAACGATTAGCTGTCTTTGTTGTTGTTGACAGTGTGGGGACAGGGAGGGAGATTGCTGGAGAGATATAAATCAGTTAGATCTTGCTATTCTCTCTTGCCAAGACACTGGAAAATATGTTTGATCTTTCATCTAGGGTAACATCCCATCAAACCAAAAGCACAGTGGCATAGCCGAGTTAATCTTTTGTAGACTCAGTAGCTACTTAAATTCCAAGGCAAGATCAAACCTGCTCGAGGACGGCTGGATCATTTACGCAGCTGTTATTCTGACAGGTTATGCTGACGTTTTCTGAAAAGCAGTCTTAAAAAGCAAAAACAGTTTTCTTCATGTAATGGTGTGTGTGCTGTTATGAAGAGATTGATGTGAAATTACATCAGTCATTTATTATATACGTTTATGGCATGTATTAGCAAAGTGCCAACAGTTCCCAGTGCTCTGCAAGATACACAAAGACAGATCCAGCCTTTGGGAAGAGCTGCAGTTCAAGCTAATGGGACTTCTTGCAGTGCATGCCGTGAAGCACAGAAATGCAGAGGGAGAGTCAAAGCAGCCAATCTTGCAAACAGTTATGCTTCATTCCCATGTGTTTTCTCACTGAAGTCAGTGGGACTTTGTGTGAGCACAAGTGGGACATGCACAAGTGCAGAGGGGTTTGCAGGGTCAGGGCAGATGAGGCAAATACAATTTAATCCAAGGAGGGAGATTCTTCTCTCACCTTCTCTATTCTGAATGAGGAATAAAGATAAATTGTTCTGGAAGAAGTAAAATGTAACCTGCTTTCTGCTGTGAAGGCTGATTTTGAGGGCACTTGCACTCACACTCTTTGTAGTCTTTCGTTCAGAACCTCTCTGGTTTGGGCTGAAAAATGTGTTGCCACTTTTTATAAGCCTACGTGAGTAAACATTAGCTGAGAATAGTACAGCGAAAATCCACTCATTGTGAGTCTCTCCTTCACAGTGCATTCTCGCTGATATTACACAGAAATCCTTGGCAACTGACAATATCTCCCCACCCCATTATAATCACCCTAATTATAACAACACCTCTCAGAGTGCTCTGCTTGTTTTACTCAGAGGGATGCTGAGCTGAGGAGGGTGGAGTGTCAGGAGATTTAGGAATGACAAAGTCATGCAGAATAGCTCAACGTTCTCTTTTTAGATGCAAAACTAATCGTTCCTGTCAAATGCTAGAAGCGAGGGACTCTTTAACAGCATACGCAGACAGTTGTGTTCTGCTCTGGCAGTTATGGGAAATGCGTTTCACTGCAAAATCTCTTGGGTTTGAGGAGGGAAGGGTTTAACGTACCATGACAGACACAGGTCGGGTTTTGCATACCTGTCCACACCCTTTAATTGCGTGTGTTTTAAAGGAGAGTCAGCCGGAATTATACCGGAACACTAAGATCTGATAGGCTATCTGCATTTAAAATACCAATCACAAAACTTTTGCCATGATTAGATAACAGACCAGAACAACAAGTTTGCACCTCTGTCAAAAGCAAGTACAAAAAACCGAGCACAAGAAATCTTAGACTTATAAAGTCCATGATCTGGTATTCACCAATCTCTAAATTTAATATAAATCAAAGAGATGTTGCATTAGCAAACATGCAGCCATGTGACTCGTCAATGCCCTGCATAAAAAAAACCTGGATGTTTTATATGTAGGTTAGTTTTCTGGGGGTAGTTGTTGCCCAGCTGCCTTATGGTTAGTGCTGACCCAAGGCAGGCAAAAGTAACATGTACATAGGACCACAGTAAGCCAGAAAAATTATCTTTAGATGAGAATTACTTGGCAGTGAGATGACGGACACAATGATAATGTAGATGTTACATGTTTCAGGCCTTCTGTGTGTTTCTTCCTTCAAAAGCATCTTCAGGTGTCTCTGGCTGTTTAAACCACATGAGAACATTGGTTTGGTTTTGGTTGTTTTGGGTTTTTTTTATGTATAATGCATTCCCCTTCCCCTCTTTTTTTCTACAGCATTTCATGAAGTTTCAGTTTACCCCAAGAAAGAGCTTCCCTTCTTCATCCTCTTCACTGCTGGACTATGTTCTTTCACAGCCATGCTAGCCCTCCTGACGCATCAGTTCCCAGAGCTTATGGGGGTCTTCGCAAAAGCTGTGAGTATTCTCTGCTGCTCCTCTCTTCTGGTGCAGACACAGATACAGGAAGAGCTGAGCTAAATATTGCTGGGTATTAAATATCTGCATATTCAGTAGTATAAATAGAATATCAAGAGAAGCCTGAGCAGCGGGACATGTGAGCAACTGTTAGGGAACTAATCAGTAAAACACACTGCTGATGTCTCCTCTGGTTTATATTATGGCTCTTCTGTTATGCTACACCTCTTGTGATTTTGCTTGGTGGGAGAATGGAGTATCCTTTTTTGCATATATAATCCAATAAAATAAATTAATAGTGGTTTGCAGAACCCCTCTATTTTGTGCCATAATGACTGTGCCGTGCTTTCCAGTGCAGTAGAAACTATTAGTATGAACAGAAATAGAGTGTACTGTTAACGAGGGCAAACCTCTGCGTTCTTTCCCTAAACTGCCATGAAGGAAGTAGTCTCAATATTTCCCTCATAACTTTTCTTAACTACATCCAGGGAATTCTCTGCTAAATCTGCTTTTTTTAATCCACTAAGGATTAATAAGTTTTGGAGGATGTGTGGGAAGGGACATGAGTTATTCTAAAACACGCTTTTTTCTTTGCTCGACCAAGAGCATCATTGCTGGAGTGTGCTAGGATATGAAAAATCCACCTACAGAAAGGTTCTAGGATAATAAAAAAAAGCTGTCTTCTTCTCCAAGAAATACTGAATATCCTCCATTGTAATATATTTTTCTCAAATATATTTGTATCTCTTGTAGGTCTTGTGTTTCCAAAATAGCCTCCTGGCCTTGTTTTTAATGTTTTTAGTGCTTTTGATCTGTGGGCCATCAGGGGTGGGGTGGAGGAGGAGGCAAGGCTGAAAGACTTTGGCAAAATCCAGATTGTAAGTACTTTCTCAAACTCCATTGCAAATGGTGAGAGACCCGCTTTGCAGGTGAACCAGGTCTTCTGCCACTCAGGCTTGTGAGTGATAGAGGTCTGGTACAGCAACAGTTCTTGTATCAAGAAGTTTCTTTCATTAGTTCTAGAAGACAAAAAATGAGATTATCTTAAAACTAGAGGACAGAAAATAAGAGCAGCAAAAGATACCACTTCTATCAGCAAGAAAGTGCTGAAACGTACCTGAAATATTATTACTTTCTCTTCTTTCTTGAGTGTGTACGTAGACATTTGGTGGACAATAAGGATGTAACTCAGGCATATGATCTTAAACTTCTTTGTAAAGCTTATTTTGTGGGTTTGTTGTTTGTGTTTATTTTTTTCTTAAGTCATTCAAATGCATGACCCTTGTTTGGGGGCTCTTTCAACTGATGCTGTCACAGTTAATGACCCCAAATCTGTCCCTGTTAGCCTTGTTCCTGTGCTTGTCAGCCGTGTATCCCGAACAAAGCATGTACCTCAAGCTGGCATACAATGAGATTTTGTACTTAGTGCTCCTGCGGCAGGCAGTGAGCTACTGGAATTGGAGAAAATTGGTAGCATGACTACATGGGTTTAACTCACTTGGCTTTGGTTGCTGAGTGCAGTCAAACAGAGATACCAAAAGCTACACTGGTGGTGTGTTAGCAGTTGCTTCTCATGGTTTGGAGCTTGCAGGTTCCAAAGCCTTTTGGGGAGTAGAGTCAGACCAGAAGGATCTATTTCCCTGAGGTATAAGTGCAGCTGCCATTGGTGTTAATAGAATACATACCCCAAGACTCTGTATGTGGTTATTAAGTTCTGCATACCGGAGCAGGTAAAGCTCCTAGTTAGTAAAATAAGCACAGGCAAATAAAATTGAAATGTGGGCTGCATTATGTTGCATAAAGTTGGCAAGATCACTCAAGATCTCTGAACCTGTATGGATGCAGTTTGTATGTCAGTTAACATGTATTGTGACTTGTTTTAGCTATACCTTAATCTTCATAAACCACCACGTGCAGCAGCTGAGTTGTTGTACACATGAAGGGCAGAATTTAAGCCTGTGACATTCATTTAGTAGCATGTAGCTCGACGAAAGGTTTTGATTCAGGAGGCTCATTTTGTTGTCTCCTCCGGGAAAAGTAGCCCAGGTGTATGAGATTGAAGAAAATCATGGCAGACATCTCTTCAAAAGGCAGCTGTATCAGAACGGAGTAGAAGAGGCTGGCCAGGCCTGGCTCTTCCCTTTCAGTTTTATGGAAGATTGTTTCATAAATAACTGATTTCATAAATAGCTAAAAGGTGAATGTGCTGACGGTTGCTGTGGTTATGTGCATTGAATTACCTGTTCCTGGATGGTTGGTACTCATTGTGATGTGGTATATTACGTTGTGAACCTATGCACATATGCTTTAATTTTAATAGGTCAAAATTATTCCTTCTCTTATGCCTGCCAATCCCAAAAGCATTGCACAGATGTAATATCGCCAACATGTCCCAGGCTTATGTTACTGCAAACTGATATTTACAGTATTTCACAAAATCTGAATAGGTTAGCATGATTGTGTGTTGGGAACTGGCTTTGAGCTGTCCTCCAGGTAGCACCTTCTTCCCCTTTTCCATAGCCCGTTAACCCAGACACTGGGTTCTTCAAGGCAGAAAAAGCCCTTGAAAGCTGCGGACCTCGTTCACGTGTGAGACTGCTGAAGGTGGCCTGTGCCACTGTGACAGTCCCTTGGGGCAGCCCATGTTCCCCTGCTGGATGCAGAAGTCAAAGGTACTTTAAAACTACTGTCCTGTTCTGGGAGGTTCAGCATAGGATGGAATTCACCAAACTCCATCAGTGCACCCATGTTTTAGAGCCAGACCATGCTGTGAGCGCTGCCTGCCAGTTCAGCAGCAAGTTTAGGTATGTCCAACTGCATCGAGCTGATTCTGTAATGTTGTACCTGGAAGTAAGCTTGACTCTTCCCATAATGAAATTGAAAGAATCCAGTTCTTTGTTTTGTCAGACTGAATGTAAGCAACTTTAAAATGGCAGTAGGTCTTAGCATTTTCACTCAGTTAGGGAGAAACATGTTCAAAGCTTGTGGGTTTTTTTTTTTCCTAGGCTCTCTAACAAAAGGCTTTTGGAGGTCACTTAAGACATGAATACAAGTGGAACAAATTTCTGATTGCATGGCTTGGATAAAATTGTCAGCACAGTGTCAGTAGCATTGAATTTCTTTCGTTGTTACACAGAAATATAACAATAGCTGGGAAATCGTTAAAAATGTGTAAGTGCTGTTCCTTTGATAACATGGTATCAATAAGAGTACCACGATCTGAGTTTGTTATAGGATGCAATCAGCTACTTCAGCAACAAAATTCCTATGAATTGCAATAAAACTTACTGTCAGGCAAATGATTCTTGTTTCATTGGCTTAACAAGTACGTAATTTGCGTTGGTTACAAAGCTGAGTTTTATCCAAGTAGATGTGATGGTGCAAACTTACCATATAGAGCAAGTGCTACTCAAAGAGCAGAAAATATCCTCTGATGAGCCTTTTGCATTTGGCAAAATTAAAGGGACATATTTATTTAAACAGTTCACAGCTTAACCAGAGGGAATGCTTCTGTTTGGGCTAAGCCGCTTGAAATGGTAATAGCGAACTCTAAAGTTAGGTAAGTCAGTGTTACATTAATTCAGGTGCGATTCACGCTATACAGCTTGACCTTTAGTACTACAGCTGAAATACTCTGTTCAGCTTCAGTTAGAAGAAGTTTTTTCTTCAACCTGTGCTTATGACAAAATCTTATTACTGCTGATGGTGTTACCTGGTTCTCCCATGATGCACAAGTTGTCCATGACATAGTGTCTGTATTGTGTGCAGACTCGTCCAAGAGGAAAAAAAGAACTTCAGTGCTTACTGTTGCCTTTAAAATGCATAAGCATCATAAACATCATAGATTTTTACAGTTAAACTCTGCACAAAGCCCTGTTTGGTAAACAGTGAAACTGTTTGCAGGTATTTTCTTGCTTGATACTATTCAATGGTTATAATCTCTGGCTGTTGGATACTGAAATTCTGAAGTGGTTTAAATACATTTGCCATATATAGGTGTGTTTCAGAAGCACACAGACCTGTAACAATTTTTGAAATTGCATTTTTCATACTTAACTAGATACTTAAGAACCTAAGTTGGAGACCAAGGAGATATCTGTATTAAGTAATAAAATATTGTTTGTTTTGTGGCTCCGAAGGCAAGTGGCACATCGCAGTTCACAGCTGTACCTCTAATCTCTCCTCCCTTCAAATGCAGCATGTCCCCGTCCTCGCTGGCTGCTGGGAACTGCCCCTGCCCTGTGCTATGCCCAAACTCTGCCTGGGCTTCGTTGAGGAGAAACTAACCGGCACGGGCCAGAGCTGTGTCAGGAGCTGTGCTATCAGTTCAGAAGCGTGGCTGGGGCAGGCCAGCACCCCATGCTGTGCTGCTGTCCTTGCTTTATGGGAGAAGACAAAGCCCAACCGCCCCGGCTGCCTCTGCAGCTGGGGGTAGAGAGAAGAGACAAGTTCCAAGGGCAGTTCTGGTCCCTGGGATGGGTAGAATTACTCCCTGGAAGTGCTCAGTTCTCTTCAGTGACTACAGGGGGACCAGACCCCCACATCTGCATCCTTTACATGCCTAAAGATATATGGGACAAATCCAGAACATGAAAAGGGATGTGTGTTTATAAAGCCTGATGCTCTCTTTTGTCAGGAGAGAGTTCTCTGAGGCAAAAAGAGAACACATCCAGCACCAGCTTTGCTTTAATACTGACCTACCAAGCAGATTTAATACCCATCAGTGCAGTGCAGTAAGTGGAGTTTATCTGTTTTGTGCTGACTGAGCACAACTGAGCAGTAGCTGAAACACAAACCTCTTGCAGCTCAGTCTCATCAGCCTTTATGGTTAGAAGCCACAGGGTTCACAGTCTCAAGGTGGCTGACTTTGCGTGTTATTGTACTCTCTTACACATGTATAGGGCCCCAACGTAGCTGTATGTAATGTGTACAGTTAAACTGCAATTAATGTAAAGCACAGTTAATATGTATTTTGCAAAATTTTGGGATTGCTTTGAGTACCTGAGTTCTGAGATGTATAGCTGGCAGTGGTTTTTCCCTGATACCAAATGGTCTCTATTAGCTTGATTTTTGTCACATGTGCCTGGCCTAACATTAATATACTGAAACCTCTTTCAACCTTGCCAACTGTGCTCTGTAATAGAGGGGGAATATTAAGATTAATCCCTATTAGTGATGCCTCAGTGTATATAGCAGATCTATAGATAACCCAGAACCATTTTAAACCTGAATCTAAAGACATGCTTTTTGCCTCTGAGAGGTGGTCTGGCAGATTCTGCAGATATCAAAAAGCCTCTCTCACCCTTCAGCAGGCTTTGGTTTGAGCTTTTAGTGGCTTCAGTGTGAGCCTGAATCTGGGATGCGAGATGTGTGAAAACTCCTGTAGTTCATCACTTTGATCTTCATAAAAGTGGGCCTCTTGCTTCTTTTTACTGCAAAACCCAGAAATCTGTATATATGCAAGGCTCAGAATTTGGCAGAAAGTCTTTATATGTGAATTATATAACTTTTTATCATGCTGGAGGGTTTTAGAGAGGAACGCAGCAGGGGTTTCTCCTCTTATTGGACAGCTTTCTCCTGAGGTATATTGTCTCCTGGATTTTGATCTGAATGTGTATCTGATTTCTTTGCAGTTTCTCAGCACCCTCTTTGCCCCTTTAAATTTTGTGATGGAAAAAGTAGAAAGTATCCTGCCCTCCAGCCTGTGGCACCAGCTGACGAGGATCTGAGGGAGCACGCCCGCTGACTGACTGCCATGACATCTTCTGTGCCAACTTTTTGTTGACCACAAGAAAGCATGATTAAAAAGGGAAGCAGTTCTAAGACTTAAAAACTCTTCATGGATTGTCTGTTCTCATATAAAAACTGTTTTGTTGTACAAAATACATGATGTTAGGTTCTATTATATTTTGCCTTCAGAAAAAAAACTTAAAAATAAACTTTTGTGTATTGCAGCATTGCTGTCTTTTGGCTGCTTCTTCAAAGCTCAGATTGTACTTTGTGTTCTTAAACATGTGTGGTCTATCTGCTTCACCACGGCTAGGGCTTGGCTTTCCATTCAGTTAATGAAAAAAAACACTAATAACTTTACAACTAAGCAGCGGTATCGCTGCCTTTTCTTACGGAGTTCAGTTAGGGTGAAGCCCTCACCGCTACAGACAGGCTAGACGAGGTTTCTAGACAGTTAAAGCTCTTGCTTAAAGCAGCTTTATGCTCTCCTGGCAGTTTGGATGCCACATTGGGCTTCTGATTCCTGTCCCTGCACATAGGTCAGATTTGCCCTCATCTCAGTTTTCAGAAAGTCCATGTGCTTGACAGGTGTTCTCACACCACCATTACTTCAAGTACCGCCAGAAGCTCCGTGCTTTGTTCTCTGCCTACAGAACGAAGCATAAGTAATGACAGAGAATTGAAGACAGATTTACCTGTCGTGAGTGATCATTGCATTCATGCCCTTGTGTATTTCTTGCTGAGTTTATATTGCATTACTAGTATTTTTCAAGTATGAAAAAGCAGGTACTTTTTCCTGTACGGGTTAAACATCAGCATTATAAACTATTGCTTGAGGCCAGAAGCCCATTAGCAAAATCGGTGTTAGTTCATACACAATTAATAGAGAGGTTGGTGTTTCATCATTAGTGCTTACCTCAGGAAATCTTATCGTTGTGCTGTGAGAGGTGTAGACAAAGTATTCATTTATAACTTACCCACTGTAGGTGGAAACTTCCTGCAAACACCTTTGCTAGTGCACAAGGCCAGCTCCGAGATCAAGAATTTGATCTGGAAGTTGAAACAAGTGGTCCTGTCTGGCAGGAATTGAAAGTGCATCCTTACAGGTGGCTCAAGGATTTTTCCCCCCCCCAACTCCTCTCCCAGATAAAGAATCATAAACCCAATGCAGTGGATCAAAAATGCCACTTTGCCAGCTCAAGGTTGCTGTTCTAAAAATGCTGAGCAGTTTGAGGGATTGCGATCACCAGCAGATAAGTTTGTTAATCAATGAGGAAATGAGTGAGCAAAGACAAAACTATTATTGAAGTTCGTATAGAAGGAGAGTGTTTCTTAACAGCAGGCGATGCATTACATTATTTTTTTGTCCTCTTGATCACAGATAGGCTAGTCTACGTAGAAGAAAGATTTTTGCCCAAGTGAGAAACGGTACTGCATTAAAGCAAACACCGCTGTGCTATGAGGAAAAAAGACAGCCCCGCACCTGGAGGAACTGACTGTAAGAATATGAGACCTGAGGGAGGACACAGAAGATCAGAGAGGCCCATGGCTAAATGTTAAAACTGGTGAGGTGTGTCGCTGTTGGGGATTTCTGTACAGGTTTTTAATCTCTGGCCATTATTCCTGCAAAACATCCACTGTGATGTTGAAATTAGTGTGGCTTCATTTAATGTGGGATGTGGCATAAGATAGAGGCAGTGGCTTGCTAGTGGACAGCACGTGGAAGTGAGAAATGGGCCAATATTTGTGCTCTGGGCTTTGCATCTGAATTGCCAGAACAGCCACGGGGAACACCTTTACAGCAGGTGCCCCTGTGTATCTCTAGCTGTAAACCTAGGCGTAACCGTATTCATTCGTCTGCCTCACAACGGCACTGTCAGAATTATTTAAGCTTGGTGAAAATCAGGAGCAGGCAGGCAGCTCTTGTTGTCCCGTGCTGATTTGTGGCGCTTATTCCCAGCCACCTCAAAAACCTTTCAAACTTCATTTATAGATGCCCTATGCTTCAAAAGAACAACTTGCGTTCATTAACTGGCCTAACATGTAAATGTGTTTGCATATATATGTCTAGCTATACACAAACATCTCTGTTTGTCAGCAACTAAGGTAGTAGTTTGGCCTTATGTTAGAAGAAGGCATAATGTGAATTATGATCTATGTGGGAAATACTATCTGTAATAATCTGATAAAAAGGAATGTTCCTTCCCTTGAACCATGGGGAACTTTTAGGAATTCAGAAACACCTTTATGCAATTTTATTTCTACTATTTCTAGTATCCATCTCCCTTGGAAGCAGTAATGAGCCATGAATTTTTATCTAGAAAATATCTCTTTAGCTTTAATCATAATTCTAGGCATTTGAGAGACTAGGCACGTCAGGCAAAAGGATTTTCTTTTTCATCGGGCAGAGTTTGTTGCCTTAGGCTTTTCTGCCTCTGACATGTTTGCTGTGAAGTTCAGCATGGCTTAGATCAAAAGGCAAACACAGCCCGTGATTATAATGATGGAAAGCCTCTGGCTTAGTGTGGAGATGAGCCTTCTGGAAATCTGGTTCAGATAACAACTCAGCCAAATCTTCAGTTTGCAGATTTATGGCGGGGGGAGCGTCTAAGCTCCGAATGTTCGCAGTTCCTGTTTTTTTTCTCTAAAGACAACCCGATACACGCTATCTCTTTACACTGTACCTGCATAGAACAAAAAGAGAAGCCCAGGAGTGCCAGGTAAGTCAAGCTGGCCACCTTCTGGCCCTTCCACCGGGTAGAGTTACAGCTGCTCCAAGGCGAGAGCCGCACTCAGCGAGGTGAGTGCTGCACCTACGGAAGGCGGCTGGTTTCCCTGGTTGTTACTCGTTTGCTGTGATTTGGTGTGAATGCCAAATACACAGACTCTGATTTTTCAGCAGGATAGTGCAGAAGTCCTGACACCAGTAGAAAGGAGGAAAAGAAAAAAAATCAGTTTTCCAGGGTTGCAGAAGCCTACAGAAGGTAACCAAAGGAAGCTGCACCCCTCGCACACCCCCCTTCACACCCGGTGTGGCTGTCACCACATAGAGGGCTTGAAAACCTCCTTGGCGGCGCTAGTTAAGGCACGGCGTGCAAGGTAGCCCCGGCCTGGTGTGCCACCCGGCTTCCTGCGGGCTCCTGTGGTTCCCACTGCCGAGGGAGCCGAGAGGCACCCCTGGAACAACGGAGGAGCGGTCAGTATATTGATTCATACAGATTTGCTTCTTTCACACAAGAGAAGATCTTGCATCATGCAGTCACATCCATTTAATCAGGCAAATGAGCTGTTATACACAGAAAAAAAGTTTGTGCTCAGAGCCCATGAAGTGCTGCTGTCTTTCAGATAATAAAAGAAGTTCAACTGTGGCATTTGAAGTGGCAGGAGAAACCTGCAGTCTCTCATATGTGACCACAAAACCTCCTCTGCCCTCGGGTGGCCATCGCCTGTACATGAAGGCTGTAGCCCCTCCCAGGTGTGTGGGGTGAAACCCACAGAGATGAGCAAGTGTTGGTAGGCTTCATGCTGCCGCACTGGATTAAGAGCGATTTTTTTTCCTGGTAGAAGCAGCCTCCTCAGCCCAAAAGCCTTGTGACCTTCACTAATCCCCAGTAAAACACTCATTTTCCCTTTGCCACCATACGCCGAGTCCCGCGGCCAGAGGGTTACCCGGGGCGGGAGGTGAGGGTGAGGTGCACAAATTGGGTTTAGTTTTGCAGGAAAACCAAGAAGCAACACAACAATCTTTCGTGCTACCATACCCTTATGCCCTAACACACACCACCATTCCTAAAAGTCATTCCCCATTTTCCATGAGGGAAAAGAAACTTACACCTTTTTTCATGAGATTTCTCCGAAACCAGCTCAACATGTTTTTTAGGGCTAAGTTTGTTTAAAAAAAGAAAATAGTGGGGAGGGAGCAATCCCAAAAAGCTTGGCAGGCTAACAGCATTTCAGAGTACTGCTAGATTCTGATTTCATGCAGTAAAAGGGAACTCCCTCAAGAAAATTGGACTTCAGATTAAAAAAAAAATAAATCCTACAACCTTTTGCTTCAGCTAGCATTATTCTGACACTAAAGTGTCTACCTAGGGACAGCTGTTTCCTCTTCATGACCAAATACATGAATAAATTTATTCCATAGACCAAAATTAAGGATTATTTCATTTGCCTTGCTTGATTTCTGTTTCTTTTCTACCCCACCCCCCACCCCCGCTTTTGTTTTCTTTATTTGATTAGCTGAGTGTTGAGGCGGTGCCTTTCCTAGCAATATTTACACCTCTGAGCATCTTATCCCACTAAGAAATAGCAAAAGGGACTCCTGGAAGTCCTTTCTTCATGTAAGAGGCAGCAGAAATGCTTACAGCTGTAAGAAGCCTACCTTGAGCTCTTTTCTTTTAAAAAAAAAAATCGAATA
Organism: Phalacrocorax aristotelis; assembly: GCF_949628215.1. Lineage (NCBI taxonomy): Eukaryota > Metazoa > Chordata > Aves > Suliformes > Phalacrocoracidae > Phalacrocorax > Phalacrocorax aristotelis. The sequence goes on from NC_134276.1 coordinate 191,261,047, forward strand.
CAGCAAAAAATGTAACACAAATAATTGTCCAGCTCAGCTGTTACACATTTGTTGTGCTGCAAAACACTCTGATTTTCCTCTGGTGAAGTGGGGCTGGTGGGGGGATTGCACTGCAGCTTATTAATATGGCACTTGTGTGGAATATAAAATCCCTCCTGCTGTGCACCTTTGGTGGGCTAAACAGGGCGGGAGATCTGGTGACAAAGGACGCCAGAAAGGCTAAGGTACTCAGTGCCACCATTTTCTGGTCTTACTGGCAAGACCAGCCTTCAGGAATCACAGGCTCCTGAGAGCAGGGGGAAGTCTGGAGCAAGAAGGCGTACCTTGGTGGAGGAGGAGGAGGAGGGCCAGGCTGGGAAATAAAAGTTCCACCTTTAATACAATGACCTCAAAACACTGCAGAATTCAGGTGGGTTTGTTTTCTGATGTATTAACCAAATGATGGCATTAAGAAGTGATCTGATTTCATTACCTTTTATTCAACTTCTAGAACAAGTTCCCTTGTAAGAAAGAGGCCTCTAGTTTTCCCCGAACATTGAAATATTTTCTGCATTATTACATGGTGAATTTGTAGACCACTCAGAGGGTCCCTGCATCTTTCAAAACACCTGGTACAAAAAAAAAAAATCAAAAAACATTATACTGATTTTAAGTTCTTTAAGGCTTAAAATGTGATATTGCTCAGGTTGTGAACTACATGCAGGTTTAATTTCACAATGAAATCCTAATAAAAAATTCTCCTTGGGGCTTACCTTTAAATACAATTAGGTGTGAAATTTTCCTTACGCAGCCCAGAGCCAGAATTGCCAGAGTAATGAGGCCACCGTGTAACCGCTGAGCTGAGCGCGTGTACGCAGCCACGCACTGCGTGTGTGCGTGTAACGCACACGCTGTACACTAACACGCTGACAGGGCTATTCCCACCAGCGGTTGGGTTATACCCAGAGCGTGAGTATTCTTACTTCTAGCCATTAGCATTACCGTAATGCCGCGTACTGTAACTGAAACATTAGCTTATTGTCCAAATAAATCCCTTTCTGGATCCTCCTAATCTTATAATGCCAGCTGCGCCTTCTGGAGATGACTTGCCCATTTTAATGACACAAACTTTTTCCAAAGCATTTCAGATGTAAATGACGGCTCTCTCTAGACCACTGAATGCAAAAAGAAACCCCCTCATTCTTTTAAAGTATTATTTTTTCAAAAAAAAACAAAACGTAACCAGGGTAACTCACTTGATTGCCATGGTGGCTACTTGTATATTGCTTTTTCACGCATGGTTTGTACCCACCCAGGTTCCTCTTGTCCATTTTCATAAGGAAATTTTGCCTGTATCTACAGCAGGTTCTATCACCCATTCAACCTCCTTTTCCTACGTTATTTTTTCATTACCTTGCCTGTCTCTGCACTTCAAGGGTGCTTTTCCAGAGCCTTATTAGACTTATCGGCACAGGCCCCATCTTTCGTCTTGGCTCATTTGCTGGTCTCTGTGCTGAGCAGAGACGGCTGGTCCCTCTCTGACCCAGCTCCTCTCCAGCGAGGCTGTGATTTCTGGGCCTCGTGAGCCTGCACATCTTTCCAGTACCTTGTTGTTTTATGCTGATCCCAGCCCAGCATACGGACCTGGCACAACCTGTAGCCGCCTCCATCAGAGGCCAATGCACTGTTAATCATAGACGTTAAGTATCTGCAGAAGGTATTCGGTGAAAAATCTCATTGGAAGTCCCCATCTGAATGGAAAGTATCATTCTGAACACATTTAATAGATTTATTAAATTTAAAAGAACATAGAAGTTGATAGATTCTTTAGAAACACGATCATTACTGAGACAAGGTATTTCCTTCTCCATCAGCTTTCTGCAAATGTTTTTCTGCTTGTTCAGTAAGTGAAAAATAGGAAACCTTATCTGCAGGTAGTTGAGTGTCCTATACCCAGCTCTCACTAGGCTGAGAAACAAATCTATTCTCTTCAATCCTTCAGAACACAAAAAAACTCAGCAGTTAATATTAATGACCTCTTAAAAGCTTTTAAGGCAAGTTTTCACAAATATAGAAGACATTTGCTTTGACTCTTTAATAGTTTATGAAAATGCTGTGGTTGAGTACAGCTCCTGCAGTTTCCTTTGCTTTTCACTGTGGGACAATTTCTGCCCCACGGGAAGCTGCAGCATGCTAACAGTGGCCGGGGTGGCCTGAGGTGGCCACCTCACTGCAAACAGCAGTCCACCAGGGATGGACAAACACCCCTCCGGTAAAGCCTTTCACCCAGCCTAGCCCCAGATTTTGTCTCACGGAGGAATCAGCAAGTGGTGCTCAAACTCGGGAGCACTTCAGTATCCAGGGCACGACTGTAGCCAGCACAAGATCCTTTGGAAGATGCTTGAGCAAGCTTAGCCCATGCAGCTGGTGGGGGTGGTCTTGTACAAAATGCCCCATCTTTGCGTCTTGCTGTGTTCCTGACAGCAGGAATGAACTGCCATGTGGAGTCCAGAGGAGATGTGTGTGTTGGTTGGAAGAGTCACTGCAGAAGTACGTGCTTCCAGAGCTGCATCAGTTTTTGCACAGACAACTCTGCAGCAGCACCGTCATGCAGAAATAGGAAGTAAATGCTGCAGAGTTTGTATTAATTATCCAGCAGCTTCTGTGCAGTGAAAGACAAAGGCAAAGCTGGCGTAAAAGTAGAGAAGACCTCCGGACGCACTCCTTGCATGGACCAGGAAAGGCAAGGGCTGTGGTCCGCAAGCATCAGTAGCCTGTGCATCATGTCCGGGAGATCCAGCCAGCGCTTTTTGGCGCTTTGCAGGTGTGAATATCTACCACTTCCAGGCAGTCCTGGCAGCGCACAGCACAACACCAGTGGAATTTGCACTCGCATTTTGTCATTCTGCTGACGCGGGAGGTGTCGTAGCCTCTCCCACAGCACATCACTTCACAGCTGTCCATGCCGCGGGAGGTTTGGTTACAAACCCGACCAGCTGTCCCGAGGGACCCTGCAAAGGAAAGGCAGGAAAGATCAGGAGGTGGATTTTAAGGAAGGACAGAAAGCATATGAAAATAGGTATAGGAGACATAATTTGCAATGTATTTGATCCTTCAACATCACATCACCTGGGATTCAATATCAAGCCAGAGAAATGTCTATAATAAGGTAAAATTGCTCTAGAATTCTCAAATTTGTCCTGGAAATCAGCTCTGGAGATAAGAAGTAGTAAAATGGGCCAAATACTTCCAAGGCTCTGCACTACTCTGTTAGCATTATTGTGTTTTGTTTCCTCATTCCGTAGCACCTCTTTCCTCTCCAGCGAGCAGATACCCTCCCGAAAGGAGGCGTGCAGCCCCCTCCTGCCCCCTGCATCCAGTCCCCCAGGGCTGTGTGAAATGGGGTGCCCAGGAGAAGCACCCCCGTGGTGCTCGGGAGCTCATGGGCTCTGCAGGGGAGTCCTGGGTGGGCAGGGGAGGGCTGGGAAAGAGGAGACTGCTAAATTTGGTGGCTGCAAGGGACACGCTGGGCAGAGTAACCATGCTGCCAGTGGTTAAAGTCTTTGCGGAAGTGAGCACAGAAGCACCTCAACCACTTGGCATCATCGCTGTGTCCGCCCACCGCCCCCCATGCCACCAGTTCAGATGGCAGCTGAGGAGTGGCTGCTCTGTGCACCTCTCATCTCTGCAGGGTAAGCACCAAGGGTTCTTCTCGTCCTTCTCAATAGAAACTAGAATACACTAAATTACAGCCTACTGTGGACAGAAGGACAGGTAGGGGAACATACCCCACCTCTTCATGTTGTTACAGTCTCTCTGGACTGGCTGAAATGCCACTGCCCATCGCCACGTGGCACAAAATGGCTCTTTAAGGCATGTCTTAGCCTGAAAAACTACAGTACCACATGGGAGCTGCTCATCATCTAATACAAACTTACCTTAGGCTTCATTTTCAGATCTCTATCACATCTGATGACAGATTATTATTATCCATCTGAAAACTTCATGAATGCTCGTTGCTTTACCTAATTTCTTATGTATTGCTGTTAGAAATCACTTTCAGGTACATCTATGAGATGAACATTGTTCTGACATTCTCCCTAGACTTGATTATAGCTCCATTCTTCTGTTCTGGGCCAAAATGGGATTCCCTAAATATCAACTGCAGTCACTAAATTAACTGGAAACATTTTACCAAGTGCATTCACAGGTGTACATCAAACATGAACAATTTACCTTCTTAAAGAAAAACATACATGCAGACATTAATTCAAATTTGCATGAGCTAGGATAGCAAACCAATCTTAATTAATAAAACTTAAGCTCTAATTAATCTGTAATTATTAAAACTCTAAGCTGCATCAATTCTACATTTTTTTCCCCTATGGTGGTATATACCACTGCTGCTGTATTGAAGCACTTCACAATATACAAGTATTTGTTGTTTCTCCGTTCCCTACTGTCCCCAGCACCAGGGAGACTTCATGTCTTTTCAGGCCTGGGCCCAGACACTGAGGCAACGAGTGGTCTCAGGCACTTGAGGAAAGTCACCGTCCGAGGCTGCGGCTCTTCATGGCACAGATATGCGCTTTAGCCTCTTAGCCACGGTGGGGGATGTTTTTCTCTTTTTGCATCCAAGTCAGGGTAGGCTTCAGCTGCTGCCACAGAGGAATGTTTCAGTCCCTAGGAGGCATCTCAGCCTTCTCTCCCATAGCCTATATTCCTGTATTTATTTAAATATGTAAATATTTAAATATCCATTGGGTAGAATTATACACCTGGAAAGCTTCAATAGCAAATCGCTGGCCCAGACCAGCTGCAGGCAGAGCAGAAGAAGGGTGTTGCATGGCCGCATGCACCCCAGGCTCAGCGGGTGCCCACGGCCACCCTGGCCACCAGCCCCAGGAGCTGCTCGCCAGCTGCTGCCGACGGCGGAGGCTCTGGCCCCGGCTTGGGGGTCCTGAGCTGCAAAGGTGCTGTGGCACCAGCCAAGCGAGACCTGCTGAGCTATCTGAAAGGGAAAAGGCAGAGGGAGGAAAAGACATGCTGAACAGAGCCAGACGTGGGCGCCTGCACCTGCAGCCTGATAAATCCCAGACCTCCTTGGGGTGCGAACCCGCTCAGGCTGCTGCCCACACACCAGTGCTCTGCGTAGCATCCTTGGGGAGGCAGCTGAATAGCACTTTAAGTCTCTGCTATTTGGGGGAGCACCTCACATGGATGTAAAAACCATTGGGCCAATGTGTTGTATCGGGCACACCCTGCACCAGGGAACCACCAGTAACTCCCTGTCTCCTGTCCTGGCAGCCAGTGACGGCACCTGAATCCCGGTGCAGGGTGTCCTGGGGAGAAGGAGGAGAGGTACCACCAGCCACGTCCCACACAGGCACACACCACACCTAGCAATCCCTCTGCCACAAAACTCTTGCTGCAAGGCCAGCTGCACCAGGGCAGCCTGCCCGATGAGCAAAGCAGTGATGCCAAAACTTTCCAGATCCTTTTTCCAGGAATTGCTCCACACTGGGGGAGAGAGGATTCCAGTGGCCCCCAGTGCCCCTGATCTAGGCAGGGCTGAGGAATCAGGAGGATGCAGAGCTACATGATCCACCTGTGATCCCATAAGAAGCCTGTGGCAGAAAACACACCAAACCCCGCTTCCTGGCTACCACATTCTCCTCCATCCATGACATTGTGCAAACAGCTGGGACATCTGAACGTAAAGTGCTGGTGCTTGTGTCAGCCCCCAGCAATATCCATTACATCCCAGTTTGTGCAAAATACAACTGAATTACCACTTTTATAGGCGCTTGTCCTGCTCTCTCTGCTCAGAAAACGTAGCAGGTACAAAGGCCAAGCTTGTGACTAGTATGATTAACGTTCTGTGTCAGGAATTTGGTGTGAATTCCTGCTCTACCTCCCTGCACGGGTTCCCCCTCACCTCCCCTCCTCTGCGTGCTGCTTCACCCTGCTGAAGGGGCCCAGCCCCAAAGGCCCGGAGTGCTCGGGCTGTGTAACACAGCATGTCTAGGACAATAATCTCCAACAACCATGATTTGGGTTAGATTTCAAACCGCTTGGTGCTTTGCTCTCTGTGTGTGGTTTTTGTGAAATGAGCTGGACGCTTGGTAGCCCTCGCTGTGCCACCATCGCGCGGCGGCCGGCCGGGTGTCACTCCTCCAGCGGAGGCAAAGCAAAGCCTCTCTCCACCTCAGCATGCCTCCTGACCAGCAGCAGAGCAGGGCTGTGCCGCCTGGCTGCTGGGGTCGAAGGAAGACCCCCACACCCCCTCTGCGTGAGGCCAGGCATGGGCCATCACACCCAGCTGTGATGAGGTGCAGGATCTGCCCCAGGAAGGTCTGACCACATTCCTCAGCCGATGCACAGGTTAGTTTCCAACTCTAAAGTTCTCATTTCCAGATGTTTGGGGAAACTGCAGAGCAGCGAAGGAGAACCTGAGCGGGATACGCCTGCTGGTTTCAAGGGGAGTTTTGCCACAGACCTCAAAACCAAAATGATTGCAGGCCCTAACAGATAGTCAGAAGCCAGGATCATCTGATACTGGCCCACAATACAATATCAACATTTACTATGCCACTAGGAGAGGAGACTAAAGTATCCACAGAATGTGATGAAAGAGAAAACAGGCTCACATAAAGGCTTAGTTTCTGAAACCAACATTTTTGAAAAGTTCAAACAGCATCTTCAGTATCTCTGCGGCTTCTCTCGTGAGAAAGAAAACGAGCAATCACTGACGGCGAGCCGCCAGGCAAGTTACTGCGCTCCTTGGGGGCACTCACATACCCAGGCGATGAAGGCAACACAAGACACTAAGCAAAATACTGCAGAGTTTTCTGAGCTTTGCCTCCTACCTGTAACGCCTCTCCTCATCACTTAAGAGGTAGGAGTATGTCCTAACTTGTAAAAGGTTTTCGTGCAACCTCTTTGTTTTTATTTCAAGTGTTGGAATTGCCATGCCGACACACAACATTATACCTGCCAAAACATCCACAGCTTTTAATACTGCCAACTTTACAGCCCGTATATCAAATCCTTTTTCTTGGTTTGCACAGTTGTTTTCTTAAGCAAACATATGCTGAAAAATATTTTTTTCCCATTCTTAAAGCACTAAAATGTATTTATTCCTTTATAACATGAGATTTTCCCTTCTATTTCTCTTGATTAAAAATCTGGCTTCAAGCAATAAAGTTCATTACTTGACTTTCACCTGAAAAAAAAGCTGGGAAACCCCCGACAACAATAAACTAGTTTCTACACGAGCGTTTTGGGAAAAAAAGAAAAAGGAAATATTCACAGAAAAGTAGCTCCGAAGTTACTTTTCAAACCAAGAAACATTCACGCATTTCACATACAACACCTCGGTACAGCAGGGCTGGAGAGGGCAGGCAGCACATGCCAGAGGCAGCCTTGTCCAGGGGGGCTGGGATTCCCCAGGCCAGCAACAGAGACAGCAATGTGCTGATAAAAACAGCTTATCCATATTCTGTTTAGAGCAAACGTGTCTCACTCTGATTTCCATAGCCACTGATAGCCGTCATAACCTCTCGGCAACCAGAGGTTCTTGGGGTGACCGCTCTGCTCCCTTGCCGGATGGTGCTTGGAGGAGGGCTGCCCTGATGGAAGTCATCGCAAGCTCCACCACCAGCTTGCACAGGGTTGGGACGGCACCCAACAGGTTTGCAATGTGTAAATTGGGAGACACAGGCCAAGAAGTTGCGCAGGGACTGCCTGTATGTGCCTAACCTCAGTGAGAAGTTCTTGACATAGAGCAGGATTAGTTTCCCTCCATGGGTTACATATCTGAAGTACTAACACATCTTGCCCAGCCCCAATACTTTGCAGGCTACGCTTTAATTTCACATTTTTCTTTCACTATGGAATTGGTCTTATTCATCTCAGAAATGGCTTACGTGGGGCAGCAGGGGAAGTAAATTAACATGAAAATAACCCTGTGAGGGACCCAAAGCCGATCACCCTAGGCATGTGGTTTGTCACCCAATGCGCAGCTTCCGGGGGCTGCCCACAGTACTGCATGTACATCTTCACAGTACTTTCCACCAGGAGACCAGGTGTGGTCCTCAGAGCCAGCCGCAGCACCCTGACTGTTGGGAACACAGGAGATGACAACCGCAATGCAGGCACACAGCCCACACCCTATGCGCAGGCAGAGGCAGCGATGCTGGCTTTGACAGCACCCAAACCAGGACCACATGAGTGTTGGGAGAAACCTATGGATGACATGAAGCACATGGCGCATGGGTTTGCAGCAGATCCTGCACACACAGACAGGACCTGCCTCTGCTCCACCACCACCTCCGCATGGCCAAAGCCTCATTGTTACTAGAACAGTTGCGAACAGTCAACAAACACCTACCAACACCATCCTGTTGCTCACCCACCACCTCCACCTTGGAGTCCCCTCCTGGGGAGTGACCTCCTCGATCACATGCACCACTTCAACAGCGTAGCTGCACTCAGCTTGCTCTGCACAGTTTGGTGGGGGTCTCCCTGCAGGAAGAGGCTTCACTCAAGCACTACCTACATTTTTTGGTTGCTCTGTACAAATTAATTTTTAATAAACCTGTTCTAAAATACTTTGTTTTGCAGGAAGACACTACACTGCTTTAATAGTCTCTATGATCCCAGCCTGTAAAAAAAGCTCAGCCAGCAAGCTGGTGACGCCCACGCTACGGCTGCTCATATGTTTCTTCCTAAAGCAGCCTCTGCTTGTCCACCACTACGTTCAAAACATAATAAGCTTGCAAGAGCTTTCAATCCGCCTAGCCTGCATGGACGGTCAAACAGCAATCTTACAAAACATAAAACGCTTCTAACAGAAGCTTACAAGCAGACGAGCAAGAGGTTTTTCTAGAACATTTTGGAGGTGAACTTACACATTCAGGTTAAGAGAGTACATGCTACGGCGGGACTGCCACTTGTGTTGCCGTCGCTTTTGCTCCCTTCACAGCTTTATTGTTTCTAACGGGTCTCTCCTTGTGTAGTCCTGGGTATGCTTGTATTGGTTTTGGGAGCTGGAAATTTATCATGATATAAGGAAAGACCATGCAAAGTATGGCAAAATTTGTAAGTTCTTTACGAGATTTTCAAAAGCCCTCTGGGATGTCCTACCTCTGTTTCTATCAAATTGAGTAAAAAATTGTGAGTAAAAATTATATCAGCATCTGTGTGAGCAGAGTTAAGTGAATTCTGGACACTTCTGAAAATCTTCCTTTGGTCCTTTTCTGAAAGTCATGAAATCTTAATGCTAGACAAGAGGTGGTTGGGTTATTACATTCTCTTGCTATTGAGTTGCTATTAATGTTTTCCACATATTATCTCACTCCCAAAAGCAACGACTCTTTGCTTGAGGATATGGTTTAGTGGTGGACTTGGCAGTGACAGGTTAGCGGTTGGACTCGATGATCTTAAGGACCTTTTCCAACCTTAATGATTCTATGATTCTACGATTCTATGACTCTCTTTTTCTTCTAGGAAAACAAATAATAATAGCAACACATTTTTCACTTCGTAGGGGTGATTCATGTACCTACATCCAGCTGCCTCCTCCAGACAGAATGCCAGACCCGGTGGGGTGTGTTCAATCCTATCACCCTCCAGTGGCTGCCCACTACCAGAGAGAAGAGCCACCACTGAAAGCCCCAACAGCAGATGAGATGCGTAGTTTTTTGGATAGGCCACTGATGATACAACCCCTGAGCACCTTTAATTTACTTGGTCATATGTGTTAGTGCACCGAGGCCACAGAGGACACTGGCTCTGTCATTTTACAGTTTGTGAAGCTGTTTCCTGGTCAAGTCATGATGCTTCATAAGGTTTGCTCTGGGAATCCTTCATTCAGTCCCAATACTAACCAACCTCTAGATACACTTTTTTTTCCTGAAGCACTAAATCACTTGAATTCCCCAGAGAATGAAAGGCAGAACTGTGCTCAAGGACATACTGAAGCGCTGTGGTATCACATTTAGCTGATGCTGAGATGCTCCCCACTTATTTCCAAACTCAGACTTCCATAATCTCATTTCATTTCCAGTCATTTAACAGGGCTGACACTCTGGAGCGCTCAACGGTTCAAACCAAAGGTGATAAAGAAAAAAATGCTGCTCAGCTGCCAAAATTACCTCTCCCAAAGCCAGATCAGTTTTTGTTAATATGATTCTTTCTTTGCTCCGCACGAGCAGCAGGGCATCCCGCATCCCGTTAGAGGTTTACTGCAGCTTGCCAAAAACGTGCTCTTCCAAACAGCCACATTCTCTGAATTCTGAGCAGCAAAGAAATACCGCCTCAGCCGCAGCCTTATCTTGAGCTGAGCCAAAGCACATGTCAGACTCTGCCATCTCTGGGCAGGCTTGACAGCATCAGCCAAGCGCGCGTCATGCGCTGCGGTGAAAAATGCCCACTCTCCTCCACAATAACAAGGCTGACAGATGTGATCAGTCTTAGTACAAAGAGATCATTAAACAGCTTTTTGACATAGAAGTGGGTCATGTACGGGCTCTCATTTTTGCTGGGAAAGAAATCGCGGGCTTTACAATGAAGGAGGCAACTTCAAGAAATAAAGTTTTGACTAAATCCTAGTCTAAAAAGTTCATCTCTGCACAATGCCACAATATGCCCATTTATTCACTTGGATTAAAGTATTAGACTTTACAGTATTGGTCACTATTCAAGGAACAAAATGTGCTTGTGCAGGTAATAAGCATCACCTGCAAAAGCCATAAATAACATTTAAAATCACCTTGACTACCCAGCTAACCAGAAACACTGTACAACATAAGAACACTGGATAAAACTGCGGGTTCACTGAAGCCAATAGTACATGACCAGCATCTCACATATTGTTCTTATTTAAGTACAGTTGTTTTGCAATGCTTATTCCAAGTAAACTTGGATTGTAAATATGCAGCGGTGCCAAAAAGAGCTAAGCTACATCGCTATCCAGATACTTCGGGATATGTCACACCGGGTGCAATCTGGTATGTTATACAACCTACTAATTAGTTCCACAACATCTTTCATACATTACTCAGTCTGGCTCTCTCTTCCAAACTTCTGGTTTTCTAGTTGCTAGTTTTTAATTGCCACATCAGGAAATACTATACACGGGTCAAGAACCGTTAGCGGGATTCCTGGCGCTTGACAATGCCTTGAACCCTGCAACGCTGTGAAAGTGTCTCTCTATTGAAATCAGCAGAAAAGTTCAGTGTTAACAGCAGCCCTGAAACTTTACCTCTTCCCACTGGGGCTGGCACGACTCTTCAGAAAATGTCATGGTTATCATGGACAGAGCCAACACTGCCTTGTGAAGAGGAAGAAGCAGCTGAGTCGCTCGATGCAGCATGCTGTGCCCCACCGAGCCCTAGTCTTTCATTCACCTGCATGTCCTCCAGCTGCCTCGCGCCACGTTACCGACAGCTGAGCTGATGGGTGCAAGCGTGGTTTGCACCAAGCTGCTGTACCTCCTACATTACCGATGCGGAGAGGTGTGTCTACAACTAGGGCGTCCACGGTCCACAGTGAGCTGCAGGGAACGTGCAGATAAAGGAGGACGCTGGTCTCTTGGGCGTCTGCAGCAGTAGCATAACAATATGGAAGAGCTGTGTGATACAAGCGTGTATGTGGCTGTGTACAGTACGGACCTGCCTCCAGAGCGTAACTCAAACTTGTCCTAAAAGCAGCTTTTGCCTTGCAGCATCTCCAGGGCTCCACAGCATCTGGAGGGAACTGCTGAATTATATTAGAACAACTGGCTGCCGTACATCTAGGGACATCAAGGAGCTATTGTTCTTGTACAGAGCTGCCATTCCAAAAATTATTCCTGCCTGTTTCCTGCTGGTTACATGCATGGATTTATATATATATGTATACATATACACACACACACACTCAATAATAATGATAATTTTTGTCCTTCAAAGTACAAATGTCTGAAATAAAACCATTCATGTGTAACAATAGAGGCTTACCTACATCCCTGTCCCTGATACAGTAGTCTGGAGAGCTTTCAAAGTATACCAGGTCATTCTTAGTTGGCTTCTTAAATCTCTTATTAGCCACAGTGAAACCCGTGCCATCTTGATTCATGACCACCTGAATCGCTCCATTGTATTTCTTCCACAGATAATCTCCTGTTTTCCTAAAGTCTGCCATGGCCAGCCAACAGGTCCTTAGAGTGCATGATCCACTCACACCGTGACATTTGCACTCCTGTTTCAAAAACCGCTTCACGGCCTGTTTAAAAACGCAGTAAAATATACACAGGTAAAACAAACTGTAATTTATGCTTCTCAGCCCTTTTCCATTCAGCCTGTAATGCCAGGCTTGCGCTGGGACTCCAAATCACGGTCTGTAGTGACACCCACTGGTAGCATCAAGTCATCCCCACATGGCTGGTCTGCTCTGGTTGCTCGACTCAACCAAACACACAATCCTCCGGCTGGTGGGCTTACCTTCCCCGCTCCTGTCAGTCATCCCGAAGATCGAGATGGTCCATGACGCTGGGACACAGACTGGGCAGGAGGAAACGATCTGGGAAGTGGACAGAATCGCTCAGCCCCTTGGTAGGCGAAGGTAACCCCCTTTCGCCATCGTTCCACTGAAGCTTCGCCATGCTGACCCTCTCTAGCTCGCCTTCATGAAGTTGCCCTTTGCCCTGAATAGCGTTTCAAATGTTGCCCAGAAATTCCTCAGCATTTTATATTTAAATGATTTTACAGAGACCGTGCAAAGCATCGTACCTCAGATAGGCATCAGATTTATGCAAACTTTTAAAATAAGGTATTTTTAAAATGTTTATAAACCTTTTAATAAACATTTTAGAGTACGACCTTCATTAGCTGGCACTGTAGAGATCACCGTCATCATTATTTTAATGTCTGGGTAGCATTAGAGCCATTTTGGCTTCATCTCAGACATTTAAGTTATCTGTATGATGTTGGAGAACAACTGATGGGTTCATATACAATAAATAATTAATTTCTAATTCTGAAGATATGGATATTTGATCTATAAACATTATGCCTTAAGGGTTTATGAAATATGAACATTTTGGAGTTTGTACAAGAGGAACAGCATTATGGGAGGGAGGTAAGAGAGAGGAAAGCTCCATGATTAGAAGTGGGGCTGAAGCACAGTGGGGCAGCATATTTCGGTCAAGCGCTTAGTAATAAAGCAAGAATCTCTTATAATACCAAAGTACTTTTAATTTTCTTTCCAACTTGTAAGTGATACGACTGCTTCAAAGAAGTTACTGACATTCCCACAGCCCCACTTCATTGCCAATGGTACTACCACAAAACTGGGATTTAAGCAGATGCTTGGTTTTAATTATCTGGGTAGCAATGACTTTAACTGCTTGTACATTTAAAACAACTTGCTGGAACAGTGGAAGAAGCACATAGGAATGCAGGACTTCTTTTTGTCAGTGATGTTCCTGTACTGATGCACAGTGTATTATTTTACATGATTCCTATGGGAATATTATAAATATCTATTCTATGTATTTTTGAATTAGTAAAATCTAAATAGTCTAGTTTTAAAAGAAGCCTACCGACACCCCTTTTGGGGGTGAGAAAAAGCCAAGGGCGCAGCTGGTGTCACCCAGATCTGAATGCCAGGCTCGAGAGTGGGCTGAGGTAGTGAGATCCCTGCAAAGCTAAACCTACGTGATTGCACTGTGGATACACAACAGCAGCCTTTCTATAAAGCAGGTCCTGGATCATATGAGAACGTGTTGATTAAAGTCTCTTGATCTTTTTCTCAAAAACCTGCCTGCTTACCAATACCGTCTTATTATTTGGCATATGTATTTTTTTAAACTTACTAAGATACTCAACAATTTCAGAAAGTACTTTCTAGCATGGAGTTAATCCACCCCTATAAAGTCTTTGCTTGTGTCGTAGGCTGCAGTCTCTTTAGGACTGTAATGTAAATGCAGCCATAGTATTGCATATGCATATCGCTGATCTGAATAGGTTCATCTGTCTGTATTACGTATTAATTACACCTGCTGGTAATAAACAGGTGGAAGAAAGATGTTGAAGGAGAAATATTTACCAGAAAAAATAATCTACTTGCAGTACAATTCATAAAATGGGATCTGTTTTTTCTAATAAGGGCTAGTTAATATAGAACAATTTTCCAGTTTATAAAGGGAACTTCACTTCCTACTGAACACGTGTTAAGGAAAACCAAAGACAAGTCTCTACAAATCATTTTAGAAGTGCTTGGTCTAGCACTATAAAATATTTTCCTGTATTATTTCAGATGTCGTGATGCAGCAAGTTTTGATTACGCTTTGAATAACGAAACAGTGTCTTCCAGTTTACATGCACTGTCCTTACTATTTACAGCTACCACCACAAAACGTTAGTGCATGTATTCCTCAGGCCTTGCACCAGCAGTGGGCAATATGCCTGGCAAGTGCTCCTTCTGCTCACCTGCAATAAAAAAGACTCTTCTTGTTGAAATTCAGGAACGGTATTTCCATACAATGCTTAGAGAAGGGTTTTGTTTAGAGCAGGTCACGCCTCAAGGCCACTGCCTTTTGGAGGGATATGTCTTTTGGATGGTTTTTCTTAAAAAGTGAGGTAATTTTATTTTATCTCTGCTCATTTTGTGTTTAGGTGTACCATAGACATACAGGAATGGGCAGGATTTCTGTTTTCTCCAATGCTATTTTGAATTTGCTCTTCAATAGTCAAGCCTGTTCTTCAGTGCGATCTTCAGCCTCCCTTGGGAATTTCTATGCTCTGTTAACTGAAACTCCTCCATATCTAAAGATTAGGCTCAGAACAAAACCTCCATCCAAACCGATCCTGCAACGACTTGGGCTCGGGCTTAACTTCCCACACGAGGAAAGCTACTGCGCTGGCTCAGACAGGAGTGCTCTTAAGCAGTTGCACTGAGGCTGCTTGGAGACCTCTGGCCACCCTGAACCTCCAAGGGAGACAGAAGCAGCATCTCAGGCTCCTGCTCATCCCGTAGTTCTTCCTAACTGCTGAGACCAGCCAGCGAGGGCCAACCTTTACCTGCCCCAGACCCGTGAGAGCTCACTGAGAGCATCTCCAGCCATCTGTTGGATGGACACCTACCTTTCTTCCAGCTCTGTTGTTGTGAAGGTTCATCAGTGCTCTTGCATCTTTTCCTTTCCGTTCTTTGGCATCCACGAAGGCTCTGGCAAATTTAACGCCATAGTCGATGTTATCGCTGCAGCCACCCCAGTCAAAATGGCCCTTGCTGTCCTTGGCAGAGCCTTTCTTCTTGGGATCGCAGGAGCAGGATTTCAGCTCCCCTTGGCTACATGCCCTGGTGATGGCAAAAACAACTCCAGCGGAGGAGATGGCATGTACAAAAGCAGATTCCCGACTACCTGAAACAAAAAAATTCACTTTAAAAATCGTTGGGGTAGTTAGTTTGAGTGCCTATCCTAATTCCAGCCATTTAGCCTGGACTTTTTTGCTGAGCAAAAGATAAAACTGGGCTGAAATCACACGTTCCCTGGAGCCAGAATTACTCATGGCTTAAACTTGGACCCCTCCCTGGTAAAAGCTCATCAATATAGTGTTAGAGTTGGAAAACATTAAACGTGTGCTTCTGATATTGATTAATACACTTTCATGGATCAGTTGTTTTATACAGATATGTGAATAGGACAGCTGGTGTTTCTATCGTGTTTCATCGATTTAGGAAAATATATGAAGTGCTATCTCAGAGATAGGTTTAAGAAATTATTAAATAGGGACACTGGAACAACATGTACATTGCAAAATACTGCAAATAGCTCCAGAAACTAGCTTTTCCTCTTCTGAAGCACTCAGGATAAACTTTCCCGCTTAAAAGGCGATAGGGAGGAATCTAGGGTGTTACTTTTTGAAAATAAATTAAATTTAGGTTTCCTGCCTCGCACCAAGCCCGGTAACAGTAATTCATACAAGCAAGTTCCACTGAATCAATGGCATTGCTTGTGTCATGTTTGAGGCAGGATTTGGCCTGGCAGCCGTGATGTCTGCATGCCAGCTGTGCAGGCAGTTTTTCCCTTCTCCTAACGAAGACACTTTATTATACCAACAATTATCTGCATTTCTAGACTACGCCTACTCTTAAGCTATCAGGTATGTATTTCAGTGCAGTAATTGCTTAAGTTTCGTTTAAGAGGTAAAAATTTACAATACGGAGCTGTCATATACTGGCACAACTCTATTTATGATGATGGGACATTTACATGTTTTAACCGTTTTTAGCATGGAAGGAGTGAGAAGTAGATTTTTGGGCAGTATCTAAGGCCACTGGCAGCGAGAGAGACCCATTCAGAGGACTTGTGAGCCTTAGATAATGTTAGTTCAGTAAAGTAGGACCCTAAGAGAGAACGTTATCTGTGATTTTTATTGTAGGGGCAGCATTACACCGTATAACTTATTATTTAGTATTTATATTCGGGTAGCATCTAGATGGTTCTGAGGGAACTGGCTATAGACTTCCGCACGCTGCGCAAACCTTCACCAAATGGCAACTAAAAGCTTGCAAGAGGACTGGGCAAACCCTGCCTTCCCTACCCTGCCTTCAAAATCCGGCAGGAGATACTGAGGCTTGTTACAAACCATGCTCTTCTGAAGATGGATTTCTGAGAAAATGTATTCAGAAACAGCAAAACTTTTTAAAGCTCTAATTAAAAAGAAACACTCGACGTTCTTGGAAGAGAAGTGTTTCATTTGAGTTTATTAAATTAATCAAAAACATTTCATTTCAAATTAGAGTAATATCAAGCTACATTTCGCATCGCAGTCACTGCCTGATCCGGCTCAGCGTGGAGCTCAAAAGCCTGACGCCTGAATTCTCTCCCGTGAGCCAACAGTGAAAACTTCACTTTTGGAAAAACTGTATTTTTACTTTTTTCTTTTTTTTTTTTTTAAATGAAATAGCCTCCCCAGAATTAGGCCATGTTCTGCCAGACGCGTTTTCCTGAATGTCAGACAAACCTCACAGAAAACTTCAGCTGATGGGTGACGTTACTGATTACTCACAAATAACTGCTAAGGGAACATGAAGCTGGTTACAGGAACCAACTGTTTCCCAGCAGCGGAGCCTGGCACTGAACGACGCTCTGTAGATGAAATCCCACTGCTCGGGTGAGTGTTCCCGGCGTCTCCCATCCTCCTCCCCACCCCCACCGCTGGGGCAATGGCCCTGGGGTACTTTCTTCCTCCTCCTGCTCTCGCTCAGGTGCCAGTCTGCTCACAGCCTGGAGAGGCTGCCTCCAACGGTGCCGGGGACACGCCGGGGTCACAGGTGCCAGGGCAGGGCCAGCCCCACCAGCTGCATGCCACGGCTGTGCGCCCAGGAACGGCGGTTTAGAAGAACCTCAACTCGTTTATCACTCGGACAGGGATATCCTGGCACGGTAACAGATCTTAGCCCTTTCTTTGGGTCAAAAGGACCACATAAGCTGTCTGAAGGCTCACTAGATGCCTCAGTCTAAGATTTAGATGGCAACAACACCCTTCTTAACCATCTTCCCTCAGAGTGGGACGCTCATTTGCAGCCTTCAGCTGCTCAGGGTCTGCACAAGCCTGGCTCACCCCTATCACGTGCGTCCCTGCTTATCGCTCCCCTGGAGCCCGATCTGAGGGACCGGCTGTCGTACCCCCCACAGAGGGCTGAAGGCCTGGGGGGCTGCAGACCCCACACCTCGCCCTGGGCAGCACAGCCCTGGCGGGACTGCACCCTGCCACGGCGCTTCCCCAGGGAAATGCTCCAGTGGGAACCGGCCTGCGGAAGGGGTTGTTGGCCGCCATCCCAACGCACTGGGATCCTGTTTGGACACGGGCTGCCCCTTCCAGCCCCCCCAAGGTATGGGTCTCCCTAGGCAGGGTGGGCTGTGCTGGAAAGCCCCCTGCCCAACTACTGCATTCTGGCACCTCGATTTCTTTGTAGCCCTTCATTTGGGAGTCCATTACACAATGAAAAGCTGAAAAGCTGGGAACTGCAGGGCCAGTCCCTGCTGTGCCACCCCCCCCTTTCTGAACCTTGCCCACGTCTTTCCGTTCTGATACAGGTTTTTAAGCAAAGGGGCGCTTCTTGTTACCGTATGCGCTGTTCTGCTGACTGGGAGACTCTAGGATAACTTTGCATTTCCCCTTCCCTTCCTCCTGGAAGGTAAACCGAAGCTTCCCCATTGCTAGGAAGGAGGATGGTGGGAGGAGGGCCACCGCTCGCCCTTGCTCCCTCGGGGTCGCTGACTGTGCCCCGGCACTGACCATCCCCCAAACCCCCCGCCACCCTCACGCCGACCCTCCGCAACCCCTTTTCACCCGCGGGGGCGCGGAGGCTGCGCGCCCCACCCGAGCCCGCGGAAGGCACCCGCCCCGCCCCGCCCCGCCCCACCCCGCCACGCCCTGCCACGCCCCGCGGGACTCACTGCGCAGCAGGACGCGGCCGAGGAGGCGCTGCCCCCGCTCCAGGGCGTTGCAGTCCCAGCGGTGGCGGCGGAACTGGTGCTGGCACTCGGCCGTCCAGGCGGCCACGCCGCGGCCGATGGAGAGCATGGCCTCGGGGTGCCGCCGGCACAGCTGCCGCTGCCGGCTCACCAGCCCCGGCACGTTGTCGCACATCACCCGCGACGAGCCCACGGCCCCCATGTACCTGCGGGAGGGAAGGAAGGGGAAGGGGCAGGGCAGCGGCGGGGGCCCGCCGCGACCCCCGGGAGCCGGCGCCGGGGGAACGGGGGGGTGTCCCCGGCTGCAGCTGCCGCCGCCTCTGCCGTGGAAACCCTTTAAAATTAGCCTCCAATGCTGTGGGGTTTAATGACGTGAAGCTTTTAGGAGAACCCCAAACCCCGCGATTACAGCCCCGTGCAGTACTTAAAAAAAAAACAACACTAAACCAAAAAACGCTTGACAAAAATTAAATTACATCATCATCTGTAGCCAGATGGTCTCTATTAGTCCTGAAATGTTTCGAAAGGTACCTTTTATAAAACCCAAACTACTATAGGTGTCTTTTGAAGGGATCAAACAGAAGAAAATGTCCTTTTCTTGTATTTTCATTACTTTATACGATCATAAAATCGTTAAAGCCGTGATTTCCCGCCCCCCCCCCCCCCCCAATATATTTAAGTGGCAGTTAAAAAACACCATGACAAAAAAGCCACCGCAATAAATAACGTTTATACGGCTATGGATACAGATAGTCATTTTATTGAAATATGCTCAGCCTGATAAATCAGGCTTTGATCCCGCGTCAGCCAGTGTCAAGGTTAAATGTGTTCCCCAGGTTTATAAGCAGCGGTTTAACTCCTCTTCTGCGCCACGACGTTGCAGCCTGGGGTAGGCTGGGATCCCCGGTTTGAGGGGGACCTGGAGCCCCCAGGTTTCCGTGTCCCTCCTAACCCGTTACAGCGCCCCGCGTTTTGCAGCTCGCTTCGGACGCCCCGCAACGAGCTCGAGCCGCCCCTGAAGCGGGTCCCGCGCTGTCGGCGCGGCTTTCGGCCCTTTGCGCTTACAGTGCAGCCGGGAGAGGCTTTGAAGGAGGGAGGGGATGGGGAGGGCGAGGAAGAAGGGGGGGGGGAATCATAATAATAATTTAAAAAAAATAAATGTCCCTGCCGTAGCCAATTCGCGGGGCCGCCGGGGCGCGGAGGGCTGGCTGCCAGCAGCAGCAGCGCTTCACCCGCGCCGGGCGGGCGTGTTCCCCGCAAGGCTGCCGCCCTCCTCCCACTCCCTCCGGCGGCTCCGCTGCTCGGGGCGGCGGCCGGGGGTGCGCCCCGTCCGTCCCCGTCCCCCCCCCCCCAGCCCCCCGACCCGCTCAGCCCTCCCGGCTGCTCTGGGCTTATGTGAAGAAGGAGGCCCGGGAGCAGGGACGGGGTGTGGAAGGAGATGCCGTGACCGTCTAATCCCGCTTGCTTTAAGGCCGGGCTTTCTGGACCGGAGCAGCTGGCAGCAGCGAGCTCCGCTTGTACGAGCCTGCGAGGGAGAGGCTTCCTCCCCCCCCCCCCCCCCCCCCCAATTTACAATTAATCCGACCCCACCTTCCCCAAGAGCAAATAAAAATTCCTGGAATTGCACAACTTACCACCATGAGGAGGTGACCGGTGGGGTCGCCCAGACCAAGACCAGGGGAAGAGACCACCAGATCCCAGAGAGAAAGTTCATGTTAGAAACGCTTCGGTCCACATCAGGCCAGTCGCGGGGGGCAGAAGAAGTCCCATGGAGCAGCGATGACCGGCGGGAGCAAACGCACCTTGAGGGCTTCTTTCTTCCGTGGGTCAAGCGGCTCCGCAGCCCCACGCAGGGCCGCGGGGTTTACTGACCCCCCACCGGGGTGCGGGGGATGCCGGTCGGTGCATCGCTCCGGGTTCCCCTCGATTCGCCCCGCACCAAATCCTTCAGGACAAGGAGCTCAGCCCCGCTCCCATCCTTCATCTTTGCCCTGATCCAGCTCTTCCCTGCAGTCACAGCAAAACTGAGGGGCTGGTGCGGGCGGCTCGCAGACTGGGTGGGTTCTGCTTTGGGTTGGTTTTTTTTGGTTTGGTTGTTTTTTTTTTTTTTTTCCTCTGAAACTCTGATGGATGAAATGATGTCAAGAGACACTGGGGGAAGAGGAGGAGGTAACACCTCTGATTAGGCGAGGAATCCCGAGGAGCCAGTTGCTTTCCAATAACCCCACAAGCAGACAGACAGACAGACAGCTCGAACACGCCAGCAGATGCTTCGCGACCGGCCGCGCCACCCCGGCGCTTCCAGGCACCTCGCGGGCCTTGACACGACGCCGCTTTACGGCGAGCACCGACCGCGGGACCCGCCGAGGGGAGCGGGGAGCCCCGGCGGGGTCTGCGCCGCCGCCCCGCCCCGCCCGGGCTCCGCGGGCACCGGCGCGGCCCGTCCTGGGGAGCGGGGCGGTGCCTCCGGGCCCTGCGGGCACCGCCGCGGGCGGCTGCGGCGCCCGGCCCGCCCGCGGGAGCGGCTCCTTCCCGGGAGCGCGTCCCCCCCGCGGCCCCGATCGCGAGTGGGAGAAGCGGCCGCTCCGGTTCCCGCCCCCGCCGCAGCCGGAGCGGCGGCAGCTGCCCTGCCCTGCCCTGCCCTGCCCGGCCCCGGCCCGCCTCGTACCCACGCGTGGGGGGAACGCGCTCGCTCGCTGCTGAAGGCGTGGGTGAAGGGCCCCGCGGGGGGGCAGGCCTCACCCACCGCGTACCCCTCTTTTCCCTCCCATCCTTGCATGTCCTTAATCCATTCTTCTTCACCCGTGCCGCATCCACTCCCATCATCTCACCCTTACCTCAAACCAGCTCTTCACGGCGCAGGTCTCCTCCCCCGCCCCCATCCCCAGTGCAAGGGGGGACACCTCGAGCCCGAAAAAAATCCACTGAAGAACCATTCTGCTCCTCAACTCCCCATTCACTGCTGTTAATGCCAGCTTCTGTTTGACCATCACAAAAGCACAACCAAAGCGCACCAGCTTAACAGTCCTAGTAAGTCGGTTTTATCAGCCCCATGTCACCCACAACGCACGCACTCAGGCGGGTACCACAGGAGGCAGCAGCTGTCCTTGGACTCCAACCCATAAAGGTGTCTTGTCCCTTCAGGCTGGCACCACCGCAGCACCAGCCCGCACACCAAGAGCACAGAGGCGCTGGCACCGCTCGAGCAGAAATCAGCTGCCAGGTGAAGCAGTCCCTGGCTGATGGTTGCCAAATAAGCAAATTCAAGAACAGGGAATTTAGCAACTTTTTTACTTGGTGCCATCTCTATAGGGCAAATACAGAACAGATATTCCAGACAACGCACCACTATTAACAAGGTGGAGACGCCCCAGTTCAAAGTCAGCCCTCGTTGTCTTTAACAAACTCTGAAGGTTGCTAAATAACTTAGGGACAGCACAGTTCTTGCTCCTAAGAGATGCCTTCGGTTGTCAACCCCAGGTGAAAATCCTGGAAAAGCGAGCTAGGAAGCACCCTCTGAGATCTGTTCTTCAGGCAGCAAATCACAGCGTGACTGCGTGCAGAGAAGGCATCAGTCTTCCAGGCTGTCACTCAGCGTGACTTCTTGAGATTAGACATAACCAGATGGACACGTAGTGTTTCAGAAAATGCAAAAGGTAGAGTTGTATCAACTTCTGAGGTGGTAACATTCACCCACCTCTCAATTTAACTTTAAGCCCCCTCCCCCCCAAAACCCCAACACCCCCACAGAAACCACCCCCCCCACCCACCCCCTATATCAGACAAGCTTTTGGCTGCAAAGACTTCAGGTTAAGGACTGGTGAAGCCTGGAGCACAGTACTGCTCCCCGAGCAGTACTACTTGCCCAGAGGCAACTACGGTTCCTGTTACTAACTCCAGCAGGTCTCAAAAGCAACAGATGAGCATTCAACATCTATATGATAAAGAATCAGTAGTGTGAAAAACACACTCTGATTTCCAGCTGCTGGCCAACTTTAGTTTCTGACGTTTGAGATATACACCTTGGTTCAGCTGGCAGGGGAGAGGAACACCAGGGAGAGGACAGCAAACTCCAGCAGCATTTCGGACCCCTCTGAGCAGAGGCTACAGCCCTCCCTGCCCCCAGCCTTCTCAGGTGTGCAGTACAAAGTTGACCCGCCTGACCTTCCTGAGATACCCTTCTGTACTGACAGGAACACCCTTACTGGTGGCAACTGCGCCGGCAGCTCGTGAATGTTGTCCCCTTCCTCTCCAGAAGGGGCACTTACCGCACCTGCGTTCCAGCTTTACTGCTGCCCAGATTCCTTCTCCGAGCGCTACACTCTGTGCTGGCCTTACATGAATTCACCTTGGATACTTTATTTCTATTAACTGCTCTTTCTTGTCATAGTGAGTGACAGGAAGGGCGAGGTTGTAAGGGGCCCTGGGGGACCTCTTCCAGTCCAACGCCCTGCTCGGAGCCGGGTCAGCCAGCACGTTGCTCTGGGCTGTGTCCAGGTTTGAGCACCTCCACGGACAGAAACACTACAACCTCTCTGGGCAACCTGCTCCAGTGTCAAGATCTGGGATGATTTCCACCCCCCCCCCCACCCCCCCCCCCCTTGTGTTTAAAAGGAATTTCCTGCATTTCAGTTTGTGCCCATAGCCTCTTGCCCTGCCCTGGGCACCACAGGGAAGATCCTGGCTCTGTCTTCACTCCCACCCTACCAGGTACTTGTACACATGGATAAGATGCCCCTGAGCCTTCTCTTCTCCAGGCTGAACAACCCCAGCTCTCTCAGCCTCTCCATGAAACTCATGTGCTCCAAGCCCTTCAGCATCTTCATGGCTTTCCACTGGACTCACTCCAGCATGTCCATGTCCCTCTCATACTGGGAAGCCCAGACTGGACCCAGTGCACCAGCTGTGGCTTCCCCAGTGCCAAGAGAGAAGGATCCCACCGCCGACCTGCAGGCGATGCAGTGCTATTCCTGATGCAGCCCTGGAGAGGCTGTTGGCCCTCCTTGCTGCAAGAGCAGACTGGACTTGCAGAGCTGTAGGTGCCTTCAACAGGTGCAATGCACACAGCTTCTCACCCAGTCAAGAAGTCATGTCATGTGCAAGAGAGATGACAGCAGAGTAGCCAGGAACACTGAAAGCCCGATTCTCTGAATACATACCTTATGAAATCGAGCTGAGGTTTTTCAATACAATCGTGAAAATCATGTAGTTAAACCTGTATTTCTACATTCAAATAAAGACTGTTTTCAGAAAAGCTGAAGACATGGAAGGCTCATCTGAGAATAATTAGTAAGAAAAAAACCCCACCAGACCCTTAAGGAGAAGACGTCTTCCTGTATGTATCACAGTCAGTAGCACAGCTTAAAAGAAAAAGAATTGAAAACCCTTCCCAGAGGGATCCCTACAAGTCCCAGTTCCAGGGACTATGGCTCTATATTACATGAAACTACGCCATTTGAATCAGGATAAAAATGAAAAGTAATTTAACAGCTATTAAAGCTGTTAAGGATACACATCACATCACTCATTTAAAGCCAGCAACACCCCATTTCATAGCTCACTGCTTATCATTTCAGGTCTGTAAAATACAGAGCCCCATTACCTGGAAATGGAAATATAAATTTCCAAATAGACATTTCCCCCCATGTCTCCAGAACAAAGAAATGACAGTAAAAGTCTTTAAAAGCAGAAACCTGCAGCTATGATACCTGCTAGACCTTCAAGGCTTTTTATCTGTGCAGAGAAATTACCTCCCATACGAATACTGAAACAGATGGCAAGGAAGGGGACAGCTAACATAGACAAGCTACAGATCACTTGGTCACCCCTTTCATGACACAGGGTAAGATGGATTTATTCAATTTGTTCCAAAAGGGACTTGTTTAGCAAGGCTAAAAACTCAAAATCTTCCACCACGTAAGGCCTAAAGCAACATCTTTCCTGTTACTTTCCTAGTAACAGAGCAGCTTTATTTGGGAAAGATGACCTGTAACTTTTGCAGAACTGCTGGAACAGAAGAGGCAAACGCAAGCAAACAGCATGCACGTACGAGCAAGTTATGGCTTTGGGGAACACCTGAAGGGGTTCAAAGATAGTAAGAGGAAAAAGAATAAACTGCACAGGTCAACCTTAAGTCTTGTCCCCAAGGCAGCTGGATGAAGAAGGAAAACTAAACACAGCACTTCTCTTAAGTCAGTGGAGAATGTAATTAAAAAGCCACACTTTCTCAGTTTGGGAATGCACGTACCCCAAATTACCATCTACTATTTGCAGCTGGTACCCAACAGGAATAACCAGGCAACGCCTTATGACAGACCAGGTACTCCACAGGTCAAATTCGAAGAGCAGGGCAAACCCCAACACACAGGAAGACTTACACAACACAACCTGCAGTTCAACTTGGGCAGCACAGATCAGACAAAAATTCTTTAGGTTCTTTCAGATCTCCATGGGATCACTCACCCAAGGCCCTAATTTTACATACCAGTCTAAAGATTCAGAAAAGGCCATTGCATGAATATTCACCCCTATGGAGAGAAGTTAGGTATCCAATGGTATTGCAAGTAGGAACCTTGCTGCATCTTTAAGCAACCGTGTATCTGCAGGATTTGGCCCCAGGTCCAATCCACTCAATCCTCCCGCATCTCAATTTGCACTACTGTAAGAGGAGAACAATACCTCACAGGGCCCGGCAGCTTACCTGCCTAATGCATGCAAAGCTCTTTAGCGGTCTCCAATCCCTTCATAGATGTGCAAATCATTGTATTCTTACTGTTCTGGGATAATGACTTTAATATGATGACTTACAGAAGGAGGCCTCTCAGCAGGGACATTTTCATCTGAAGGCTCCCTCACCAGGTGCTGGTGGGGGTGAGAATTTTGACAGCATAGCTCAGGGGACAGATGTTGAAGGAATCTCTTTCTTTGCTTCCTGCCCTATCACAGCCAGACTGTGATACCTCCTCAAACAGGGAATTTGAAAGAGGCACTGGAACAACACGAAAGTGAATAAAGGACCTTGAAATTCATTGTTTAAGCCTGAGCCTGGAATCTGAAAACAGACATTTTTCATGATATGGGAGGTTAAAATGATCTTTGTTGATTCGGCTCTTAACACACCTTACTCATGCAACACAGTTCATGACGGATCAGTGAATGGGACAGCTCACACCAGTTACGCCAGAACCCTTGCTCCTCCGGGGTGGTTTATGCCACTTTGAACACTGTTCTTCAGCAGCGCACCGTGCTACGGATGCTGCTGGCAGAAAGCCTATGTTTAACCCAACTGCTGTTCACATGTGTGCGTGCCATCGTGATTACAAGCACCTGAAATAAGTGATCCATAAGCTAACAGGACCAGCTTCTCCCAAACACGTTTTGGAGGTCAGCTCCACACATTCAGACTTTTGACTCATTTCTGCAATGAATATTTTATTTTAACTCTCAAACTAGACAACATTTACTGGCAAGTATCATGCATGATATTTTCCCTCATGGCCATTTTATACTGATGGCATCATTCACATTGTTAAACCTATAATTTAATTAAATACTGATAAAACTATTTTCTGGAGCAGATGATCTATTCAACTGCAAGACCTTCAAGACTAGCTTAAAAGGCCTTCGTACAAGTGGATCGTTTCTTCAAATTCATGGAAAAAGATCATTTAAATTCTCAGTTACTGTCTCAAATGACAAGATCTGCTGGTGGTAGGAAATGCACCTCTTGAAATGGAAGCTACTTTCAGTGTCCTTTGAAGTGGCTTCGTTAATGCAAATTCTCACTGAAGTGGAGAAGTAAGGAATAGTGAGGCTAAGTAACAGAACGTTTTCAAGGGCAGTAGCACAGAAATCTTATGAGTGGTTGAAATAGTTCCACTTAACTGAAGTGAAAGTACGTTGGAAACACAGTATGAACAAAACGCCTGCCCACCTTCCCACTGCCCCCTAAAAACAGGAGAAAAACCCAAAAGATGTTACGTGTCAAAGTTCTAGTAATGCTTGTGAGCCATCCCATCCCTGGGAACTGCATTTGAACTGTATTTTTAGGTAATTAGAGGAGTGCTGTGTATATATGTTTCTATGCGCTTGACAAGCGGTTAAAACTGCACTTTACAGATTTTTGTATTGAATGGATTTTTCTATTTCTGTGGATTCTTCCTTCTGTGATATGCGTCTTGTTAGTTCAGGATTAATTATAAGGCACTATCAAGAAACAGAACTATTTTAAAAATATTTAATTTTCTATACTTTTCTGGTTTGAGTCAGTATGCTGATAGTATGTGCACTTCTCTGCTTCTGCTGGTAGATGGTGGTGGTGGGGAATACAGCTTATCCCCTCTGACCTAGAGCTGGGAACAGAATGGAAAAAAAACCCCAGCTTATGCTGTTGTATTTGCCTCTGGCCTCGTCACTCTGTAGGACGGTCCTTGCATGAAGGAGAAACCTGGGAGGAAAGGAGGTGAAACGATTGCAGTAACAAGGAAACATACCAACACCCAGTGTAGTTTTCTGAAACAAAAAGCAGAGAACAACTGTGACAGTGAGTAGCACTCAGGTTTTTATCTTCTCCTTACTAGCCTCTGGAGGGAATACGAACGATCAAGATTCCACACAACATCTCTGAAAACAGAGGAGAGCAATGACACACCCATTGAGGCGTACGTTCTTCTAGACTGCTTCTGTTTTATTTTGATAGAAGAATGTCCCTTCAGAAACATTCAGCATTTTTACAGATGTTTACTGAAGTCTGCCAAAACATAACTGTGATTTGAATTACTTATACCAACTCCCTTTTTTCCAACATAGCTGGTTTGGTAACAAGATGAAAAACAGATATTAATGTTTCACTGCAGAATTACAAACACCTTTTTAAGTGGAGAAAATATTAAGAAAAAATTAATCTAAACATGAAGCTGCTGTAGTGAAAGACCAGACCAAGAAAAAAACATGCTGCTATGCTTGCATTATTATAGCAAAGGACTGCTATAATCCTTTTAATAGATGTGATGAAACTCTTAATAGAAGTAAGTATCCCTGAGGAAACAGATTTCAGGCATAATTTGAATATCATAGTTCAGTGGGAAATGACTTTTCAGGCAACGTGTAACAAGATCTCCAGTCCTGTGATTGTGACAAAGAAAGAAAAGTACACCTCACCGGGAAGTTTTTCATATGATAGATTCGTATGAAAAACTGCAAGAGAAAAGATCTTTATCAACATAAAATTGCATGAGATACTTAAAATATTTTAAACCCTCCCAATCCTCAAAACACATTCGCATCACCATTTTAAATACAAACATGTGATATAATCAGAGTTATTTTCTTATGTTCTCCTCTGAACAACAGCTAAAGGTAAAAATGAAACCAGTAATCAGTAAGCAATAATGCCAAATCAGTAAGCTTTATGCAAAAAAAAAAAAAGCTGCTTTGACAAGATTTTAGACCTACAGTCTACACCAGAAATAATTTTGAAGATAGAACCTTAAGATACATTTATGTAGCAGTTTTAATTTTTAATAACTTTATTTCTAGATCAAAGTGGATGCAAATGCTACAGGTATGATGAGAAACTAACTACACAAATTTTCACGACTTCAGCTCAGCTGCATATACTGAACAGAAGCATAATGTGACCAAGTTTTCCAAAATTATTCATAGAACTGAACTTAAAGTCAGGTTTTCTTTGCTCCTAACTTAGTTATAAAGAAGAAAAAACCAAGTCCAAGCAATGTTACCACTCCCATTTTTACTAATCTTTTTCCCAAGGTGGGTGCTTTTTCTGGAAGTTGCACTTGGCTGTGGTCATTCTTCTGATCATGCTGAGGCAGATGTTAAGTTCATGTAAAAAGTGCAACAAAAGAAAAAAAGTTAGCGTGAAAGCTTCTTAAGTACATGAGAAATTACCCAGTCCTAAGAACCTGCATGCATCTAGGATTGAAATTATTTCTCACTCTCTGTGCCCTACTTCAATTGAAATAAACATGTGCAAACCTTCATCTTATCTGATACTCGATCATTCTGTAATATATATTAGAAAGACAAACTGTTTCTTTACAAACTTAATTCCTCAGGAGTAGAACACACTGCTAATAGATGCTACAGAAATCTAATCACAAAGCATTTAATCCCCAATGGTTAACCAGAATTTTTTTGTATAAACAACTGTTTAATAAAACAGCAAGTTAAATATATAACAGATTAGACCTCCTTGAAATTAAAAGGAGAATAGGAAGTACCTTCCAAGCCCCTGCTCATGTTGGAGCTGAGTGGAGCCTTGTCATGAAGTGCAGCAGGGCTAGGTCCCGATTCCCAATCTTAGTTATAACGCTTTGCAGGCCATCTTTACCTTGCTTTCAAAAATTGTATGCTACAGACATAACGTGTACTGCTGGCAAAGTCTTGTAATGACTAAGCTTAGTGAACTGTACTGAAGATTTTAAGGGAATTTATACAAACTTATTGTCTAAGAGGTTTAACTGTTTCACTTAAATTGGCACTTTTCATAATAAATGTTTCAGTGCTTTACTCATTCTGGAGTGCCCCACCAGAAATTAAGTAGCACAAAACTGGCTTGTATTAAAGTCTTCATCAGTGAAATCCATAAAACACTACAGTATTTTAATAGAACAGGAATTACAGTTTTGAAGTAATTAGAAGGCTAATCTTTAACACCTCTGTTTAACACTGGGTACAGAGCCTCTGTGCTTCATCTTGACAGCTATAAAACCTTAAGTACAGATGAGAGCAAAGTCAAGTGGCACCTAACTCAGATCCCCCCCAGCCCTTACAACTGGCCTGCACATACAGGAGGCAAATATAGACTTACAATTGATTTCTGCATATGCAAAAAAAGGAACACAAATAGCTAAGAAGTTCTTGGTCACAACCTCGATCTACCCCTTAAATACATTTGGTGTTAAGTGATTTAGTGGGAGAAGGCTGTTATATTACATTAAATTTACTTAAACTACAGGAAATTGCATTAGTAGCATTATGCTCAAGGTCTGAGTTCCACATGGCTTCGTTCAGCAACAGATTCCTTTCTGACACTGATGCTCCATTTACTCTATCCCAGCGGCCATTCCTTTTACTAGTCTATTACTTAAAATGACCCCATCTGACAAGAGCGTGTCACTGTGTTGGTTTGAGAATGACTGATGTGGTGCTAACATCTAGCCTTGACCTCTCCCACCCTCTTCTTTTGTCACTCTGCAGAGTTATCTGGGATGCCTCCCATTCAATCCATAAAACTTTAGTATCTTCCTTGGGAGTCAATAATTCCAAACAAAAGGTTCCTTAATAAAGAAGTAAGAGTTTAAGTATTCAGAGTGGCATTTATGCCACAGCAGTTGTCCAAGAGCACAGGGATACACTCCACTTAATTCTTTCCTGTGGTAGAAAGAAAAAGATTGACTGTGCCTTCCTTTGGAGAAAGTCTATGCTGTTGTGGAATATTCTGGATTATTTCTCATTCTGCCCACGGAAATGCAGAAGGGGGAGAGATAGATGCAATATCTAAGCTACAGCTAAAGAGCCTGTGCCAGACCCAAGGTATGAAACATTTCACTGGTGGGTGTCACATTTGAGGTTGCACGTTCAGAAACTTGTATACGGTGTCTAATACCCTCACTCCCACGTACCTTCTCCACCAGGTCCTTCAGTTTGGTAACTTCTTCTCCCAGCTTTTCAACATTGCAAGCCAAGTCTTTGCAGACTTCAATAAAACTTTCAGTCGTTGCCCACTGCAGTACTATCTGTTAACAGTTACAGTTATTTGTCAGAATTGCTGTAGATTACAATTTAATATTCTTTGGTTAATATATCATAACAGTGTCAGAAAAAGGTTATAACTGCATTTATACTGGGTTTTCATTGTATGGTTTATGCATAACACTACTACTCTCTATCAGCCTTTGTGGGAACCTTCTCTCACCTTAACTCCTCTATCAGCAGAAACACAAAGAAACAGATCTATCTTCTTCAACTGGGTGGCTTAACTCTCTTAAATAAGTCATTAAAAGAAAGTGTCCTTTAGAGAAAGAACATTGGACAGCTCTATATAACTATACAATGATCAAGACGGTTGACAAGTATTCGTATTTTCCATTTTACAAGGTAGAATAATATTGTAGAATAGACTAATATGCTCAAAATCAGTATTTGTTTCTTTGGTTGAATACCTCATGGGAGTTTTTGTGGAAATGCTTATTCACGGCCTGCACAAGAACGGTCAGCTTACCACAGTCTTTATTCAACTTCTGAAGAAACTTGAGGAATTCATCTCCACTACAAAAATAAAATGATATTCCCTTATTTGTTAAAGGCTGTAACATTTTGTAAGCCAAATATTGTCTACACATTTCCAACATCAGCTAGTGAGTGCATCAGACATGCAGTTGCATTGCATAGAAGAAAAAAAAGAAATCCAGTATCATTTTACCACAGGGTAGTTAAACACTACATTTAATATCTTAGCAAGTCCCCACCTCCCCACTTTTGGACAAATGACTAAGTTATCTGGAATATTCAGCTAGTAAGACACACTAAAAGCTGAAAAAGTGTCACCCAAAAGCTTTTCAGAAACATTCTATTAACCTCCACTTTTGTTCCTAACTCTCATCAACCCTGTATTATCAAAACATTTCACTACCTGCTGCATGAGTAATTTTATAACACACTAAGCATAACAAATGCAACACTTTTCCTGTGCATACAGATCAGTCTTGCAACACCAGAAATGGAGAATTTATAGTCAATTTTATGCTGACATATCAATATTCTTGGCCTGCAGCTTACATTTTTGAGGAAGACGGGGGTGGGGGGGTGGGAGGGTGGAAATCTGGTTTGTACTTTGGAGCTAGGACTGAAATGACTAGGTTAGAGTCATTTAGTCTCCAGCATAGTGGAAGAAAGAATGATCCAATAATTCTGACTTGGCCCCTGGATCTGGAAATACATTTCTCAAAGCCCAAAATATCTGATGTTACCTGCTCTGAAGAAAATTTACACTTAGTGGTCAAATACAAACAGGAAAACAACTCTGAAAATTAGTTTGATCTGTATCACTGAAGAGTGGAGAAAAGGACAGAAAAATTTAACAGACTAATTTCCATGTTAAGTTTCCAGAGCTTCCACATGACACTCAATTTATTTTACTGTAAGCCTCGGAGAATATTAGTTATAAGTCATGATGCTGGCCAGAAAGTTGTTGCCATTGACTGAGCAAGAAGATCATCCATTTGTTTTTACAGGGAGAGCTCTCAAACCCTGAAACTCCTGAGAAGTGCCTGTATCTCCAGCAAAAACGTTTCCACTAGCTATAAACCGTTCAGGTGAATAACAAAAGCAAGGCCAAAACAAGAGACAATTTTAAGTTCCTATTGCAGGACTTCTCATTATATTTATGGGAGGATCTGATAAATGAATTCAGACCCCAATGCTCCTCTCTTTCCTAGGACAACCTGCTACTAAACCTAAATGCAACGTACTCTCACCACCTTACTTGCTGCTGCTTCTGATGGCAAAAAGGTAAATGTGAAATTTGCCAAACAGCTGAACTAAGCTACATGCCAGCATGGTGCAAGTATCTAAACAGACTGAATTTAGCCCACAGAGTGTTTTCCTTCAACTTTGACACAAGATCACTAGTGAGCAAAGTTTCCACCACTGCTCAGGGCATCTGTGATTTGTAACGCTGCTGAACCATTGAGACTTTAACACTTAAAACAGAAATACATAGAAGCATCAGTAAGGATGCTGGAATTTAAAACCCAAGACTGTTCATGGTGCCTATGAAGATGAGGAAGTAAGAAAGCCTATTAGCTTGTTTTTACAAAATAAAGTATTTATTTCTGAACAATAGCAAACACTAAACAAAATAATCTCATCTGGAGATAGTCTGAAAGTTTCTTCCACACTACTACAGTCAAGCCATGCTCAGGAAAATGTCCGTCGACTTAGAAAGATAACTTTTCAGCTGGCTAGGATCAGTTATGGCACCTTCTGTGCTTTGTCACAAAGGAAATTATTTTTAGGAATTCTGGAAGGATTCTCAGCAAAAATAAAGTATGTCATGGGCATGAAATGGGGAGGAAAAAACGGAAAAGAAAAACATTTATACTTCTCATACTTCTTTATTATACCAATGATAGTTCTTAAAAAATATTTTCATATAATTTTGTATCTGTTGCAGTGACATGTTCTTATATTTGTAAATGGAAATAATGTTTTCAAAAAATAATCACTTTTTAAAAGAATTAATGGCTGTCAAAACACCAGTGGCTAAACAGTGCTAGACACTCTGTGAGTTTATAATCAATCAGTTCAACATTTTCTACTGTGTTAGTTTTTCTATGACTTAATGACTGATTTTCCTTCTCACAGAATGACTTTGAACAAGTGGGAAGTAAAATCTTTATATAATAGCATGTAAACATAGCCTATGATTTTAGTCTCAAGGTCAGATTCCTAGAATACATGTCAAGCCATTTTCTAGAAAACGATGCAGTGCTTGCCATAACCGAAATGCTGTCATATTTTGTGTACTTCAATCTTTAGTCAATCAATTATTTTCTGGTTTTGAGAACTATACATGATCTAAAACCATACTGTCCTAGGAATTCCATATGGCACTGGTGTGTGAGACTGCACCAGACATCATATGAGCTTTTTACTGTATTTGGCCACACATGCAGACTGAACTGTTAACTTTTTGTATTTCTCCACTTAGTCCCTCTCTTCAAATTTTTAAGCTGTCCAGCCTGAATGCATATACTAAACATCACTATAGACTAACCTGAAAGCAGCATACATTTCTAGCACAAAAATGCATGAAGCTTAAACTGAGGAAAGTCCTCCTAAACCGCAGCTAATTATCCCTTGCTGAAGAGTCAACATCCTTTTCCAATGGTGGCTAACTTGGACAGCTAGGCATCCAGATGCCTCAGCTCAGCAGCAAAGCCTCTTCTAATAAAAGCAGCTCACGTGCTGTCAGAGTATTTTTGGTGTGTCTATATCATACTGGTTTGTACCGTCTCACATGCTGGAACTTGAGTTCTTCAGTCTTGCAGCACACGTACTAGTTTGCACCTGGATTCTCTTCTGGAAGTACACAGGTGCTTGTTTTGATGGAGAAATCTCCTCACAGACTAGAAGCAGCATCGAGGTCCTCTGTTAGGACAGGAACACCCTGCTCTCCCAGCTCACCTCAGTCTTTCAAGAGGCTCCCAAAATGCCTTGCATGTCTTCCCACATCCCACAGCTCAAACTTGGCATCATGCTGAAAAAATGTACCTCAAGCAGGCTGCAAAGCCTCTTTAGTATAAACACAGTACTGGATACAGATACAGGCACAGTGCCAGCATCAGGAGCAATCAGTGTTAAGAATGACTAGACGGGAGTGGAGTACCCGCTAGACAGACTCACGAAACCAAGGCACAAAAGACAATGCTATGGCAGGACCACATCATGACACAACTGCTAATACACAGTGTCAGTGTGATTCAGCTGCCTCCAACGGATGGTGACATGTACAGAACAAATTTGAACCCAAGCACGTTCTTCAGTCCAATGAACAACATAACTAACAAAGAGTTTAGCCTTATAGTACCCAAATAATGCAGACAGCTCTCCCCAGTATTTTGGAGAGGGAAGAAATAGTTAACAGTAGCAGCACAGCTGTCAGGTTAGTAGTCAAGAGGGAGATACACACACTTTAAAGAGAAACTGAACCCATACTTTTCTAGACAGTAGAAATTTACTTAATGAGTAGACTGGTTGCAAGGAGGCGTTTTTCCCCAGTACTACTCTAGCCAGGCCACTGTGAATAAGGCAACACAATACTGTGCAAATGGTGCTGGGACTGGGAAGAGAAACAAGCACAGAAAGCCTAACTTGCTAGTGATGCAGCTACGGTATGAGGAAGGAGCAGTATCTCCAAACCAGTCTAAGTTAAACACACACAGTTCAACTGACTAAAGCCTCTAAAAGACAAGCCACAGTTTTCTGCCCAAGTCCATTTCTAAAACATTTGCAAATTAAAATATCAAACTAATCCTATTTTCAGGAGCAATTCTGTAGTTCTGGGAAGTAAAAAGAGGAAAGGTATGAGCATAGAATCTAAATTCAAGTCTAGGTCACTTTTCTCAAAAAAAAAAGTTACGTTTACACAACAAAATAGAGGATAAGAAGTTTAAGGAATCTTAAGACAACTTTGCACTACACTAGAAGTATAAGAGGTATTCCAGAGCTGATGCTTAAGGCAGTAAGAAAGAACCTATAATGGGAAAAATACCAAGCTGGAATGGAAGTTTGAAGGAGTAACACTTTCTTAAAAAAATCCAGTTTCCTTATAAACCTACTTCTACTGATACATGTAATCTATGATATGGAAAATACCTTATGAAGTTCTTAATCTGTAATATAAAAAATGAGGCCTTTTAGAAGCCAGTTAAAGCTACTTCCAGTGGAAGAGAAAAACATGGAAAAAACATCCTGAATCTATACAGAAGTCACATTTATCATTTAAATTAATTGCCTGTGCGTGTCTACTTTATCAGTTAAAAATTAAAGCCCTATGCAGAAATTAGATGCATCTCTCCCTCCCACACATCTTTTTATTGCATCTTAAAATCAGACAAATGCGACTGCAAGACTAACAGAGCCTGCCTTGTCTACAGACACAATGGAGAATTACAGAGAACCCATCATGTGGGGTTTGAAGGGTCCATGGAACTTTTGAAGCATGGGGGAACAAAGAGGGCAAGACCCCATTTCCACAATTGAAAAAAACTGTTCTCACTGAAGCCTATCGGAGGAATTAAAGAATGAGTTAATACTGGAGCCCAAGAAGCCAGCTGCAGAGTTTATATGAACACAGGTAGTGAAAACCCTGCACAGCAAGGCCATGAAACCCTGTCTGAGGTACAAAGAAAGAATTCATCACTCAAAAAGATGGCCAAAGTAACAGCGTGTAATGGCAATATAACACAGAAACAAATTCCTACAACAGGAATCTATGCTACCAACTTTCTTTGTACAAAACAGGCCTACCACCAGCCCTTATAATCCACTAACTGGTGTACTGTCATGAATGTTATGCATGGGATAAGGTATGAGAGAATTTTATCTGAGCTACAGAAAACAATACAGTCATCATAAATAGTTCACATTTCACTTCCATTCCCTTAGATATAGAATTAATACCTGAATTCCAGCTTCATCACTTCAGGGAGGTCTTCAATTCTTGTTTCTCCCACTTGTAGCTCATTAATAGCCTCTAGGAGTTTCTGTTGGTCTCCAGGATTTGTAATGCCAATCTAAATTTAAAGAGTAATTCCAAATATGAGTTAACACTTACTAGACGTAACAGTACAGTACCATTTATTTTGTGAGTTTCTAATTATTAAGAGTCAAAAGAAGTTACTTTTAAGTTATTGCAACCAACTACAATGTATGTAACTGCCAAAGTAAAAAAGAAAACCACAGAAACTATTCAATGATGCAAAACAAAATTACAAGACCCGAGGAAGAGCCAAACTGAAATTTTACAGGAAACTCAGAAAAACTGTTTAAGGTTTATTAAAAAATTAGTAGCAGTTTTATAAGTACCCCAGTGTTGTTAGGACATTATGCTCACCTATTTCAGAATCATCTCAGTCATCTCTTATAGCAAAATAACCAATCATGATGGGGAAGCAACA
The DNA here is from genome assembly GCF_949628215.1 of Phalacrocorax aristotelis. Taxonomy (NCBI): domain Eukaryota; kingdom Metazoa; phylum Chordata; class Aves; order Suliformes; family Phalacrocoracidae; genus Phalacrocorax; species Phalacrocorax aristotelis. The sequence continues at coordinate 191,297,200 of NC_134276.1, forward strand.
TTAACTCAGAAAGAATGAAAACTATCAATTCAGCATCAAATGGAGAGTTTTACAGAAAGAGGCCAGATTTTAAGACGGGCTTTTACAAGCTTTTGGGTGTGTATTTTTTCCAGTTATAGAAACTGGTCTCAGAAGATGTGACACCTCTTTCCAAAACTTTATTTTCTTCTAGAATCTCTTTTAAAAAGTAAGTTACTTCTATGAAAAAACCTAGTTGGTTCACACTACCTCCAAAAACTCAACTGATCAGAAACTAGTTGAAAGAGAGGATACGATCTATTAGAAAGATATTCAGCTGGATGTTTCTACCATGGAATAGCCTGTAAAAGCAGCCTTTTAATATATCTGAAGAATAGTATACTTATAAACCCAGAGTAGATTTCTTGCCTCAAATTAAGACCAAACCTAAATACTACTTGACGTCAGCTTATACAGTCCCTAAGCTCAAATCAGTTCATCATCTATACTCTTGGCTAATGCTGCAAACAACAACAGAAAAGTTCTGAAGAGCTCAAGGCTTTTTGTCTTTTTTTAGCTGAATAACAAAAGCACAATTTTCTTCAGAAGATATACATTATGTAACTGAGGTTCTCCCAGTGATGCCTGGGACAGAAAATGTTGTCAGCTGTGTTATCCACAAACTATTTCAGATTAAAATTTAACTCATATTTAAATCATAGGCTGACAGTTTTCTTGCAGAACACAAAGAAAAAACAATAGTCCATTTGTTAAAACGAAAGCGCTTCTGTGGCACATTCAATACTTTTCCTTGCTCATCTGATAGACTGCTGTGCACCACAGGACTTCTGATGCTCGCAGCCCTAAGGATGCTTCTCCACGCAAGTGAAAAAACCTTGTAATGCGAGCTCCAAGCATGACTTTGTTCTTAACTCTCCAGCTGAGTATCTGGATGCAGCAACAGCAGACCACTCTGGAATTGGAGACCAAAAGGATCCCAGAGTCTCCAAAGACAGAACGTACACGGCTCTCACTGGTGTTCTGAGGACCTGAAGTTCCCTGCTGCAGCCTCAGAAATCTAAGATGTTTGTGTTTGCAGTCTTCTAGCTTTCTGTAATTATTGCAGAAAGAATTTTGAAGGAACAGCTGACAAGACACATCAGATCAAAGTGCCAGGATCTTCCTTGGATGGTGCTGAGCAGCAGCAGTTCTAGGGAAGAGAAGATGCCTAGAGAAATGCTTGCTTTCTGCAAGACTATTGCTTCTGGTGCCCAGTGTTCATCATGGCTCCATAAAACAGTCCTCCAGATTCTCCACCAGGTGTTCAGAAATGACAGGCAACATGTAACCATGGGCTCACAAGTGTGTCTTTAAGCATTTCAAAACCACATTATAAGACTATAAACAAGTAAGTTCTTCAGAAATTTAAAATCCCAACAAGATTAATAGGGAGTTTAACTACAGGTGTCAAGAACTTTTGAGTTCCGAAAGGTTGCCATGGGTACCTGAACAAATTGTACTCAGGTCTCTTTGGTAAATATCACTAGCAGCCTTAAGAAAGAAAGATCTGGGTTTCCTAGAAGTAATTTGCTTTACTTACATTGAGCTGTAAGTTTGCTCAATTTATTAGTTCTCAGATTTGCCTTGTGGAGCCCTATCTGTTACGAACGAATGTTTTCTTAATGCTTACAAAGCATTACAGCAGTCATTTCATGATAGAGAGTAAGCTGATTTATAAAAGAACAGCAAGTTTACTTTTGATTATAATCAACAAACTAAATGAGCTTTTCCAAGGACAGAATGACAGTTACTCTTGAATATTAAAAAACTATCATACTTAAAGCAGGAATTATTGTGAAGATTAGGATTGCTTTTGACTCCATATTCTTATTCCTGGAACAAGCGAATCAAGATACAGCTTTCTCACCAGCATAGCAGGAAGATGATGTACTTTCTTTCCCTACAAATAAGATATAGCATCATCCTTCTGCAAATGGCTCAGTGACTGAGCACCACCACATCTTGCAGACATGGTTTAGGAAATAAGGAATGTGATAAAAGTCATCATAGATGAAGCCTTCCACCACCACAGTAATCCTGAATTCAGAGGTACTAGGTGCAGAACTTAGCGACAAGAGCAGATAGACCACCCCACTCTGCTTCCCAAAGACGACATATTTTCCCTTTCTAGACCATTTCTGCTGAACATAAGGGTTAGCCAGAACTTGACTCTTCATGCAATGATGAATGCATGGAACAAACACAGTGCAAGATGACCTTCTTCCTTATGGATAAGCAAGCTTTTAAGTTGGTGTTGGTTCAGTTATAGTCTGCAGTCCAAATAATGCAAATATTATTGTGAAGCAGCCATATGTTTAAGAATGCACAAGTGTTGTACAAGAACTTGCTTATATCTGTAAACCAGACAATTCACAGTATAGATTTTTATTTTAGGCACATCAACTATAACAACATTAATTTTATTCTTTACTTAAATAAATAAAACCCAACCCCTGAAAATCCTCCCCCTCATGCTCCAGCATCAACATGACTTTTCTGTCATTGTTTAGAAGGAAACAAAAAAGGAGGCAAATAACAGATTGCCTCATCACATCAAGGATGACATACTTCTCAAAGCCAGTCAGGTTATGCATGAACTGTTACATCCCTGCCATCTTGCTGAAGTGGCCACTATTTTTAATAAACTGACAATTTTCTGTGAAATATTAAATCTTTTTTTGCAGGGAGTGAGGGCAGAGGAAGGACAGTCCTGGAACTGTGATATGGAAGCACACAGACAAGATAATTCTCTAATGATGAAGTTAAACTCCTATGTTATATTTTGAATTTTTATGTGTCAACTTTTCATTATGCATTCTCAAATCCAGAACAGGATACCGATTTCTCTTATTCTAAACTAATAAACACGTGAGAAAGGAAACGTCTTAGCCCTAAATGCATCAAGAAGTAAAATGACTTCTGTCGCTGTCTTGTGAGACAAATCCTCAAAAAACCAGACAAAAAAGATCTGAGTGTTATGAATAGCACAGAATCAGACAAAAACCTCTGAATGTTGAATAGACATGTCCCAGTATATTGAACAGACTTGTCTCAGTACGGAACAGTTTATAAGCTTAAGGAATGCAAGGATTTCAGCTTGAAAGAGTCATTGTTTAGGCTCTGTTGTAGAATACAGATAAAGATATTTACAGAGAAAATATCTTTCTGATATTGTTTGATGGAAGAAAGTGTATCATGTTAGTGACAGGATTTCTCCCCAGTTCTTTGGGTACAAAGCACCTTGGTTCAGAGGCATCCATCAGAGGTCATCATTAATCTTTGTAGTAATAAGATCCAGGCTCTTTAAAAAAGAGCTGGCTGTTAGCTGAAGATCTGCCATCACACTAAAAACTTTCAACTCTGGAGTTACGAGGAAACAGATTAGATTTGTTCTATCAGCAGTGTGGGGAGAAACTGTTAGCAGAGCTCTAAAACTAGACTGCATCAAGAATTTAGGGTAACTTATGAAGTGCTAATAAGGCAGGAGTGTTATGTCATTTTTAAAATTCTCAGCTGAAGACTAATTAATTTATGTCCGTGTACAAAGCACAACCTATTTTCCAGGAGGTGTTTCCTGCTGTTGCAGACTTAAGAGGAAACCAATTCTGTTCCTATAGATATCTTCCTGTGCAAGAGCAGCTGATCCACATATTTATTTCAGTTTGTCCAAAAAACTCCCCTTTACCAAAGAGGTCTAATTTCACAGAAACAGATAACTTCTGTTTCAGTTTTCTAGCATGTTTGGGGCTCCCTATTATAAAGGAACCGTATGGCCTAGCCATTCACTGAAGCCCACAATTCTCTCCCCTTCCCCCAGTGTCCTCCGGACAAAACCAAGCAACGATACAACATCAAAACAGATGATCAAAATGGACATATATTCAGTCAGATTTGCAGTTTAATGCAATCATGACCAAGACAGCAGCTCACACAGCAATGAGAAGAAAGCCACAAAAGTCTCCTTTAAGAGCAAAATTCCTGTCAACAGGGGCTTTAGGATTCATATAAAGCCCACACTGGGATGCTGTCCAATGGGCACGATCCCAAGGCTTCAGAAAAGCAGTAACATCAGAACACACTGACTTGCCTTATTATATTTAGGTCTAAGTGAACTCTTAAAAATCTCTTAATCAACAAAGCTCCCTATACGCGCACCCTCTGAGAATACAGAATTACTTCTGAGCTCTGTCAAAACACTGAAACTCTACTCAGCTATACAACAAAACTTCATGCAAAACATCCTCGTGACACCAACTCTGAAGGAATATTAGTATCTGTATGCAAATGTTGGTCCCAGCATAACGCATGACTCCTTGGTACCAGAATAGGGGAAAAAAGCTGACACTGAGGACATGGCTAGTATCAGTAGCAGGGAGCAGGCTTGAAGCAGCTATTTTAACGAGGCGTCTTTGGTATCCCAGACCAGGTACAGAGTGCTCAGAAGAATCCTGTGGCCTGAAGTACTTGCTTTGTTCCAAGGAGACTCCTATAATTGGATTCTATCATGGCATCCTTCTGTAAGCACAGGAAGTCTTTCATTTCCCACAGCAGTAACTCCAGTGAAGGCTAAGGAAACCTCCTCATCTCAAGTGGAAACTGAAAACCTGTAATACTGCATCACTTACACCTGGGTAACAGCAAAATAGCAACCTGCCTAGCTGCCGTAAACTGTAAGAAACCAAATCTTCTCTCCTTCCTTGTTTTTCTTTTCCTCATATCCCAAACAAACTTGTGTGGGATACGAGATTCCACAATATAAGTGAGCTCTCATTTTTCCAACAGAAATTACCACCTCACAAAGGGGGACCACATTTAAAGTAGTTGTTCAGGATTATCTACTGCTAATCCTAGCACTGACTTCCTTTCAGGAAAAACATACTTAAATACTAAAAATGCTAAGAACTAAAATTTAAAACGGAACTATTTCCTGCTCGCCCCAAATCCTACATCATTGCAGCAAAGAAGTACTGGTGACCTCCACTTCATAGTCAGTTTGAGGCAGCGAAGATACAAGAATTCAACTCACAAAATTCAAGACTGATCTGTGGGATTACATATGTTAGAAAAGGTCTGTCTACATTCACATTAAAATTGAGGAAGTTGCAGAAGATTCTGAAAACTGATCTTAAGAAAAAAAGAGGTCTTACAAAGTTAGACATTTATAAAGAGAAGTTATGACATAAAAAACATTTAAGAAACAGGAGAGAGCTAAATTAAGTTCTAAAGTAGTAAACTGACCTGTATTAACTCATCTTTTTGCATGACCAGAAGTTGTCTTAAATCTATATCTCTTTCCTGTATAAAACAAAGGGGTTTTGGCCATCAAAAAGAATTTCCGAGAAAACAGCTTTCCCTTAATTTTTTTCACTTATGTTTTACTTCAGTTTTTAGAAACAAAACGAGCTACACAACGCCATTATCAAAGTAATGAGAGTTCTCTAGTTTAGAAACATCACACATTGTGACTAGTGTACATAATCAAAATTAATCCAATTCAATCCACTGCAGTTTAACTTAATACTGGATATATAAACATCTGTTTAATAAATTTATTTTAATTGATTTAATAAATTTATTTGAAATAATAGACTAATAGTGATAGAACTTTTTTGATGCTGTAGGTGCATTTTGTTTTCATGGATTACTTTACAGTTAGCAGATACACCACAAACTTACCTTCAACAATCCTATTATGTGTTCTAGACCAAGACCATGTAAGAACACTTCCATGTCATCAAAAGTTGAATATGAACTGTAAATATAATTAATGAGGTTCAAGATGAGAACAGTGGAAATAAAAAAAAAAAGACACCCAGAACAAAATACTATGGAAAAGCTCCCCAGCCACAGCTCTGAGGAGCAACCTAAAGTTGTACCCACCTACTGATGACAGTAGTATCTAATAAGCATCATGGGGTACAATTTAATCTATCAAAATTTTATAAATTATTTTCTGTCTGATGAGTTGAATTGAGCCTAAGGGGAATGATGTAATAAATGTCATTTTAAGTAGGAAAACGTTCTAACTGCACCTTAAAGTTAGATCGCAAAACCTGAAAAATTTGCAAGTGGGGTTAAGGAAGATAACGATGTATTCTTATCAGATAACTTCCATATAAATTGGATTCAGCTTACAACTGTTACCCTCCCAGTTCCATTTAAACCTAAAAAGGTTATCAAGAAAACAGGAATGTCTATAATTAAAGATAGTGGAAATTACTCTGACAAGAAATTTGTTGTCAGAAGACCAGTGTTCAGAAGGTAGACTGAGGAAGTAGTACACTGTAGGTTCAGTGTTTAACATTTATAAACAAAGGAAAAATATCAATTTTAATTCTCCACCCTATGAAGAGAGATATAAGGGGGGAAAAAAAAACCCTATCTGAACAGCTTTCAACAATTAACAACTGCAACGAACAGAACTAAACCAAAAAGCAAATCTTATGAAATGCAGAAAGGACAAATGCAATTGCTACAGCAAATCCTTGGCCAAAACCCTGAGTTGAGAGATAGTTTGCTTCATCTTATTGTAGGCCCTGAAATGAAGGTTTGCCCCCCTTTTCACAGCAAAGACTTAAAGAGCTCCTATCAGAATTTGTAGCAACAGCAAAAAAGAAAAAGCAAGAAAACACTTCCCTCCCTGTCCCTGCAAAAACACCAAACCTCTCTGAAAATTGTTCTGAATATATAAGAAAACATTTCAGGCTTGCACACTGAGAATCTTGCTTTCCAGGATTTCTGGTATTTAAGCATACTTATCCCTTTACGAGGATGGACACCCTAAATCACACACAAAGGATTTTATGCAACTTCCACACTGTAACAGATCAATAATTCTATGAGCATGCCTTCTGTCAGCAGGCAAAATATAAAAAGAGTTTACAATAATTTTAATAGAGTTTAAAGCCATCATCCCTACCTATAAAGTTGTGTAGAACTGTGTTATCCTCTGCCTGATTCCTCCCCGCTCAACACACAGACAGCAACAACCAGCCTCTGAAGCAGGCAATTCACACATGCATCCAAACATTGTATGTATGACCAATGCCCCTCACGTGGCAAGAGGAGACACTGTGTGAATGACCTTCAGTGATGAAATCTTTTTATTTAGGCATTCAAAGTACCCAGTTTCCAAAGATTTTGGGAGTCCTTGGGTAACTCAAGACTTTTGGTTCTGCTAAAGGTGCAAGGAAAGGACATTTTTTCCCAGGATCAAAGAAAGGGCTATTCAGCATCCAGACAATAACTTGAAATCCCCTGAACCAGAAAAGGACCTAATCCAGGAGCTGAACAAAGCAAATTCCTGCCAGGTATATGCATTTCCTTGTATAGTCCAGGGCTCTGCAGCCAGGTCAACTGTCTAATTAGGATAGTAGACAGCAATGACTGAAGCCACACTTGCTACTTAAGGATGACAAAAGGATGACAACAGCAAGGGTGACAAGTTATACCCACTGACCCTGCATGGTGGGGCACAACTGATACCCAGTGCCAGATGATGCATTAGGAGCAACCAGGAGAACAGGGACTTGAGAAGAAAACTGGCAATGCCTGCAATGAAAACTATGCAGGCAAATGGCAGGAAGGAGACATCCAGCTCAATGAAGTAAACACAGGTATCAGTGTAACTGTTGGCTATCAGTAGAAGAAAAAAGAAACCACTCACTATGGGGTGGGTATGTGTGTGTGGAAACGGAGAAGCTAGATTTGTAACAACAGGTGTTTATCAGCCAGATATATGGTATATTCCAGGGACTGTTTCCTGAAACCAAGAGTTCTACTAATTACCATAAACGCTCGAAGTTATGAAGCATTAAAACTGGCTATTGTTAATATAAAAATCCTTGAGCTTGACAGAAATGCCTATTCATACAAACAAATCATTTGCTTATCTGATGCAGAGAAAACCAATAGAAAAAACACTCCTGAGACATTGTGAAATCCTGGAAGCCCAAGAATTGCCTAATACAGAAATATATTTGCATAGCTAGACATCTGGCTGCCACAAAGTATTTTAAGTGGGCTTCAGGATTTCAGTGTCTTATTTTAAAAGCTTATGAAGATTACCCAGACACTGGTAGAATGTCTTCCGGCCACCAACAGGTTTCAGCAGCACTAAATCCATTTGGATAACTGCTGCATAGTGTTAGTTTATTTCCTTACACCAGAAGAAGCCTGGGAGACTTCCCAAATAACCTAAACCTGTTAAAAAAAAGAGAGAGATCTGTTCTAACACTGAGGTCATTAAGTACAGGCTCTATCTAGGAGTAGGAATCTCTGTGAAGAGTACTGGAAGACCAATCTATGTAAAAGAATGTCACTGTCATGGCAGGTATACAGGGACTCAAGAGATGATCCCTGAGCAGCAGACAGATCCCACGGTAGACATGCCCAGAACAATGCCTTCAGGAATCTATGAGTAGTAAGATGCAAGAACAAAGAGGACAGCACAGATAACTGATTTTACCATGCAAAGCCTTCACCCCTCTGCTCCAAGAAGTACCTCTAAGACGACTGTGGTTGAAGCACCAGAGAATAAAAATCTGGTTGATGTACACATTCATCTAGCAACAGAACCTGGTGAGGCTTTGTCCAAATTGAGGTACTCTGTCCAAGACTGAGACTACCTCATGTGAACTGCTACCTAGTGAACTGCTGTCAGTGTACTGATACAAAACCAGGGCACTTCAAACTCAGCATGACTTGGCTGAGCAGGGTAGGGCTGACCAACCAGAATGGACTATGGGCAGTGGAAGTTGTTTACTCAAGACCGTGCAGCTCAAGAAGGCAAGTGGATGATTTGTTGAGGACTTCTTAGCCAACGTGTTCTGGGACAAAACAGTATCAGGTGTCTTTGAAGCTGCTCAGGTAGGTGCTGATTTCAGTCACAGGACACCTGCAAGCTTCAGGGTCAGGGGCATGCTATGCAAAAAGTTACAGAGCTTAACTGGTGTTCATACTTTTTTCCCCTGTATATGAGAGTCAAAATTAAGAAAAGGGCATAGCTGGTGGCATCACACTGAAAACAGGTAATCGCTGAAAGAATAAAAAAATTTAACATCAAAGTGAAGATAACCACACAACAAGGAGCATCCAAATGGAACACATCTGAAATGAACTGAAGTGACACTGGACCCTATTCTATATCTATACTTTACACCAAGTGAGAGGAAGGATACATCTAGAGCACCCTCTTTGTTTATAATGTAAAGAAACTTTGCAATCTTGAAAAATTAACAGCACATTAATATACTTGCTGTGGATTCTTGGTAGTGCTCCAAACAATACACAATACATATCAGTACAACTTAATCACTGATATGAACAAATACAATCTCTTAGGAATGCTTATAAGCTGAAATTACACTATGACTGTATTTACCCAACTCTGAGGTCAGGGACAGCTGTCAGAAATTTGTAGATAGCCTCTTGCGTAATCGTTTCATGGTATCTCCCTTGCAAGTGATTTGCAGCCAAAGAGAGTAAACTATAAATCTGGAAAAGCCAAAATGAATTAATTATTATTGAAACTCAAAATGCATAAAGAAATACACAGGAGTAAGACTACAAAGAGTTCTATCATAAATTACTACTTACAGGGAACATGAAACATCTGCCACATCATCATCTCTAAAGCACACAACTACAACGAGGAGTTAAGACTAAGCCCATAGAGTTTATCAAGAGCATTTCTGAATTAACCAAATTCCAGAACAACAATGAATTGACACAGAGGAAAACAGTGTATATATAACACAGCCTAAAAAAGTTAGCATCTGTCACTACAGAAGCAGCAACACACCACTATACTAATTTTTGTGGTTTGTAGACAAGAGTTCTACATACTCAAGGGAATAAGTAGTCTAAAGAGCACGAGGCTTATGACTATTTTCATGTCTCCATTTCCAGTGCATATATGGACCCAACATTTTGCAATATACAAGTGACAATCTAAGTTAGCTGTATCTGACAGACAGGGATCCTTTCAACTGATTAAAGAAACAAGCCTTCTGCCAGACATCACTATGCATCAATGATGGATTCCAGAAACTGAATTACCCCTGTCTCAGTTTTGAGATAGTTAGTAGAAAATCCAGCAAAATAAGTAGAACCTCAGTAAACCTGACAGAATGGTGAAACCACTTTCCTGAAATTCAGGTGACTAGCAAATTTTATACACATATACATATGTGGTGGGTTGATCCTGGCTGGCAAATAAGCTCCTACCCAGTTACTTGCTCACTTTCTCCCAGCAGGACCGGGGAGAATCAGAAGGGTAAATGGCAGAAAATATTAATGGATTGAGATACATACAGTTCAATAAATGGAGGGAAAAAACCCTCAAAAACCTAAGTGATGCAAAGGCAATCACTCACCATCTCCCACCAGAAGATCAATGCTCAGCCAGCCTCCAAGCAATGGCTACTTCAGAAAAACTCCTCTGACAATTTAATCGCTAAGCATGACATTATATGGTATGGAGTATCCCTTGGGTCAGTTGGGGTCATCTGTCCTGGCTGTGCCCCCTCCCAATATCTAGCTCACCCCAGCCTACTTGCTGGGGGTGGGGGTACAGAGTGAGAAACAGAGATGGCCTTGATGCTGCACAAGCACTGCTCAGCAATAGCTAAAATACTGGTGTGTTATCAACACTGTTCTGGTCACAAATCTAAAACACAGCACCTTACAGGCTGACAGGAAGAAAAATAACTCCATCCCTGCCAAACCCCATACAATACGTAAGAAAAATATCTCCCCCCTCTCAGATATAGTTTCTGCAGACATAGTCTATATGACAACCCAAGGGGCTGTCAACAGCCTGAAGAGCAGACCCCCAAGCTGGAAGAAGCTCATGACCATTAAGTATCTCAATACCATCTGCAAGACTTTGCGGTAACTGTGTGAAAGTTAGCGCTTCACAGGTCAAGAGGCAAGACCCACCTCTCAAGTGTGAGGAGCCTGTATTCCCTCCATGCCAGACAAAGTCATGTTATAAGATTATATGGCCATAGCCTGCTGAACAAGTAATTTATCAAAGGCAGAAAGCATTTGTAGTCCCTTTCAGTAACTTGAGCTAACAGATCACGGAGGCTCAGACACTGATCTTGCTAGTCTACACTGACAGCTTTGTGCATAGTTATCATTTTTGCTCCAGCCTAGCCCTGGAGTGTGGGGTGAGGTGGGGGGGAAGAAAGAAAGAAAGAAAAGGAAGCTGTAAAGTGAATTACAATTCACATATATTTTTGAAAAGCCACTGCAAAAAGCCACATCACTGGTAAGAGCAACTCAAAGCAAAATACATAGAAACCTGGTCTGATTGATCCACCATGCATCTCCTGGTAACAGCAGTAAACAGATTTATTTTAGGAGAATATGTGTTGACTTCAGCAGCTCTCTCTTTACATTGGTAACTAGCGGCTGTTCTTCCAGTGATCTGATGACCAATTTATGTTATTTTATACCTTCTTCCCTCCTGAGCATGGATTTTGAAGATGGCCAATACCAACTCCCCCCCTTTTAGCTTTAGCCTTTTCACTTCCAAATTCAATCAGAAACTGTACGCTGCAGATCAGTTTGATATCCGCATTCTCTCACACACTTTGGCAGACAGGAAAAAACCAACACATTATTTTTCTATTTCTCATATCAACATTAGTAACGTGAATAATCCCTTGTTCTGTATTCTAATTCTGAAGTCAAGGATACTAAAAAAAAAAGGTCCCAAAACATTATAGCATTTAAAGCCCTGTGAAAAGCCGGGATATAACACAAAATAGTCTACGCAGATGCAATAGCACAAGTATTCAACTAGCTGCTGTAGTTCAGTTAAGGTAACACTTCTACATAAGATTATAAAATTGGTGAACAGATTTTTTTGAGGCAAAACACAGAATATGCATTGCAAAGAGAAATTAAATACCTCTGAGTGTTTATTAATTTTTGCTATCTCTGCTGCTGTTTTCTCATCCTTAGTCAGTAGATTTTTGTCAGCTCCAAGCTCAAGCAACTTAAAAATTACACTCTTATGTCCATGCTGTGCTGCCCATATTAATGCCTGCAAAGAACAACTTCATTTTACTAAGTTTACATAGGGGGCAAAAAGAACAGAGGTTTGATCAATATTGCAACTTTCACAAGTTTTCACATGGCAGAGTCTGGACACAAAGACAAGTAGTACAAAATTTCAAAGTGGTGTTAACACAGAAGAACATACTTATGAGCATTTCTGAGGAAGTTGTGCTTAGAAACAAGTTTGTGGGTTCTTGCTTTTAAAAATTTTTATCATTAATTACAACACACAAGTAAGTCACTTACTGAATATCCATTTTCATCTTGGGCATTTATGTGTGATCCATGAGCAACAAGAAGAGCAGTAACCTGAGCATAGCCTTTTTTAGCTGCATACATCAGCGGAGTCATTTGTCTCCTGAAAACGGGAGGGGTGAAAAGAATTATTTCAAGACATCAAAATCCAACTGCATTATCAATTAGAGCACCTCTAGTCTGTAAAGATTCTCTGTTCTAGAGAAGAAGTAGAGGATGACAGCCTAAGACACTGCATTCATGCTTCTGCACAAGGGTCAATTTAACAGAACGTAGAGATTCAGCAACTCATTTATGTCCAGTTAGCAATTTTTAAATATTTTAAGAGTTGGCATTTATTTCCTGATTGAAATGAAGTAAAGAAGTCAATTGCCCTTCACAAGAAGGAAACTGAGACAAAACTAAACAAGTCTCTTTCAGTTTAGAATATAGACTTATAATACATCTGGGAGAAAAAGTTAAAAAATATATCAGTCTTATCACCTCCAAATTCAAGTAGTGCATTAAACCATAAATAACCCTAGCATGTCCCAGCTATGAAACACGGTAGCTTGTTGACTAAACCACTTCTGTTTTTGTTCTGAGCTACACAAAACAAGTTTTTAAAGACCATCCCTCCTGCTGCTACCGCAGACCCAGTGGCAGGCCTCTCTTTTAGCACATGGACCAGCTTAATGAAAAGGGAACGGGCAGAACTGCAGATCCCAGTTTTCACCTTACTAAAAGCAGAGAATATCAGCGATTCACCCATTTTTCCTTCAAAAAAGTGGCAGAGACTTTAATTTTTTACTTCAAAAATTATCTTTAAAAGACACAGCTTCTACATACAGTTTAATTTCAATCCAAAGTTCTGAAAAGAAATATGCAGTTTTGTGGAGGGCAAGTTGTAAACCACAACCGAGTACTTAAGAGGAATAATATGAAGAACAACAACTATGTATATTCTTGCAAAACCCTCTCTGGTAAAGCAATGTAAGCAAAAGAACCACAGGTCCCACAACTCTTGCTGGTGTGCAGAAGAACAGTGCAAAAGCGCAGAGGGCACACGTATTATCGACATTCAGACCCACACCCGCCTGCCCCACCCTCAATATATGTGAGAGGAGTCTTCAGAGAATTACTTATGAACACCACACTGTAATTCTTAACTTTTCAAGTACTAAAACTGAATGCACATCAAAATTTGTCCTTTACCCCATTCTTGTTTTCTGTTCCCAGAAGTGTATGTATTGATGCTTTCTCTCCTACATGTATTACTACTTCTTACTTACAGACACCAGCTTTCCCATTATTCCGTTTCTTTATATCCCAAAACCATGAAGACAACAGCCTATTGATCTTAGACTTCTACTGAGATGCTTATAAGATGAAGCCATTGTGAATTGTTCTGAAAGAAAAAAAATATTGCTCAAAAGCTTCTGTTAGAAAAGTGTCTTTCCAGATGCCTGACACTTATTCTTTGGTGGAATAGGATTGGAGAACTTAAAAAATGCAGTACTGGAGGACAAATATGTGGAGTTTCTGATCGCTATGAAGTAATTAGATTTAAGCTAAAATATTTTACTAGTAACATTCAATTAAAATTTATTATACCTTAAAATGCATTTTTTTCTGAAAAAAAAACCAAACCAAAACTATCATGTATTGCTTTTAATGTACAGCTCTGCGTCAAAAATCTGCTGCCAAAAGATTATTCTATCTTGTTAGGATATACTTGAGGGGAGGATCACTCTTCTGTTCTTAGTAAGTAGTTCAATACCGACCACTAGAGGGACCCCGAAAAGCGTAAGTAAACCAAAGCAGCTGTCTTAAAACACAGACCACCTGCTTCCTTCCACAGCATTGCTAGGTCTAAGGCTTTGCTCATCCTTCCTTGTTATTGCTCATTCACAAAAGGAAAATATTTTGTCTTATGCAAACACAGTTAAAAGTACACTGAAAAAAATCCAGTCATATTACAAATTTGAAAGTGCCTTACGATAGGAGGAAAAAAGTCAATTACTTGGAGATAAGCAAAACTGAAAGGTAGCCAGGCCTTCAAGACACAGAGTCAACAAGAGAAAGGAACTTGGTAATGAAATAAGATGATTTGCATCAGTCTGTAACTAATTTGATTTAGTCCATCAACACTGCAAAAGCAGAATTTCCACCAGAATATAAGGAGACTTTTCTACCATGGGGCACAGTCAACCAGTGGAACTGGTTGCTTCAAGGAATTCTGTAGTCTCCATCTTTGGGGGGGTTTCATGACCAGATGGCAACCTAACCCCACGTCATAGCAGAGGTAGCTTTAAGGAGCAAGATGGACTAGAGACTTCCTGAGGTGCCTTCTGATCTGAACTACCCTGCGATCCTATGCAGATGACTATAAAAATAGAGAGACTCTACAACTTAACAACTAACTGATGAGATAGCGAGATATAGATGTCTATAGATAACCAATGCCGACACTCACTCTCACACTTCTTTCTATTCAGTGGCAGGTAGCTTTGACACACTTTCCATGCTATCACCTTTGAAATATTTATATCTGACTGCAAAAACAGTCCATTTATTTTTCATTTTCAATTCTTCTGCTCTCAACATGTAGGGTTTTTTTTTTGAACCTGCACACTGGTACTACCTCACAATTTCTTTCTGCTCTTTCAAAGGAAAAATTACTGAACAAAAGTCTAGAGGCTACTGTCTTTTCTCCAAAAAACTCCATGTAGTGGTTACAGCTGCACAGTACTGCAGACATGGTATCTGAAATCAAGGCAACAACTCAATGACATTAAAGCCACTGAAAAAGTTTCTCCATTTTTAATTAAAACCCCAAAAAACATGACATTTAAATGGTTCACCAACATGAATAAAATTAAATGCTTGAAGGACTAATTGCATAATGTTCAAGTTTTAATTTCAAATGCTACAAGGTGTTTCAGGGTAGAAACATATACAGTGCTGCATAAATTTGCAATTGCATTTATGCACCACTATACAGGAGGGGGCACCGTTTAATGTCTTGGACACATGCTGCATAGGCACCACCTCAGAAAGCAAGGTCCGTTTACACGTATGTCCACAAGAGGGAGACTAAAGCTTTAGGGAAAACAAATTTTGTTCTTCTAACCCTGCAAAGAACTTCCACAAATACACGAGCAAGCTTTAGGATGCCAAATCCACTGTTTCTTGCTCAAGTTGAAGAGAAATTAAATGTATTGGTACATTTTACCACAATCTGAAAATGTATATGGAAAGTGTAGTGATAACCACCCAGATAAAAGAACTGAAGAATCCTTTTATCATTTTCAGGAGCTGCGCAGACATTTGTGTTTCAGCAATCTGGTTTGCAGATGACCTTCTTGTCCAAACACCTGTGAAGTCCTTTTGTATGGCACAATTTGCCACAACATTTGCCCATATTGGGCATGATACTCAAATGATAGTCGATAAATAAATAAAAATCTTAAAAGGCATATAAGCAATTTATCAATTAAATGTGACATCTGTTCCAACTGTTTGCTTCCAGTTACGCTGAAATAAAAAACAAGGAATTCTTCACTGGTCTCATGCAAATGAAGGGTTTTGTTTGTTTTTAGCTTTAGGTCTCCCTGCTTTTATGTTAAGGCTGGAGAAGGAGACAAAACCAAAACGTTTTTCAGGGCCATTCAAAACTTTGTATTTGACATCCACACAAAGATACAAGAAGTTCTTATAGGTTCAATTCATCTTCATCCTGTAAAAAAAAAAATGTGGCAAAACATAATAACAAGAGAGCGCGCTGAGCAGAACAGCCCTAAAAGCTACCACTTGGAGCCTCGTACCCTGGATAACCACATGCCATGGTAAAACCAGGTGATACAGTGCTAGCTAGCTATCTCACTCAAAAATGTCCCGAGCACCTGTCTGTTACCACTAAGCTGAATCTGTGGTGCAGAATTCACCACACTTGACAAACACACATGCTTATGTTTGGGGTCACGCTCTCAAGCAAGACAAAATTCGTTTTCCTGGAAACTTTCAGAAGAGGGAAGAGAAGAAGAAAAGATGTCTTCCATTTAGACACAGGTTTCCTTCCGTCAGAGAGATATCCATAGAAAATTCAGTATTTGAGGTTGGTGATCTTGAGAAATAAGCTGTACATAGTCTTATACCTGGATATGTGTTTATTAGCTAGACCAGTGTATCATTAACATTCGGAAAAATTCAGCAGGTAGAAAACAATTTAACCTTATGAGTTTAGTCTCATAGGAAATGATGCTACAAGGCACCAATATTTTAGTCTATTGATCTGTGAACTGAACACTGCTTCAGATAACCAGGAAGCATCTTCAGCTTTTGGAGACAGTATCACCACTCCAGTGCTGCACATTAAGCTTGGAACTGAGAAACAAAAGGTAACAGCGTATCTACAGCAACAGAACGAAAGCTATTTGTCCCTTTTCTAGCTTATTTGGGTTTTAATCAATGAGATAGGAAACCCTAGACAACAAGTAGTATTGAAAGAACATACTTCAGTGTACCATGAGCTGCAGGATACTTTTCCAGGCACTGTCTGCTGGAGCAAGGTAGTAGAGTCCCCTACCTTCTTGAAGCAGAACTTGCTGGGAGAATGGTCATACAGCTCTAGTAAGAAGGTTGGGCCACAAAAGATGACAGATGAGTTTCAGGTTCCCTAGTTTTAGGCTTCATTTTAGATTGCCAGTTCTTGTATCCTTCTGCTTCTAAACTCTGTTTACATGACTGTTTCAACATTTAAAAAGGCATCTGTACAAGTTCTACAGCACACAGAGTTGGGAAGGTAGATAGCTACAAATTTTGCTTCTTATGACTAGAAAAATATAAAGGATGTGATTATAAAAGACATTAGTATAAAGATTAACAATGAGGATGGCGGAACATTCCCAATTATCCTGCCATGGTCTCTTTCATCCTCACTCCATTACATTTTTTACAAGCGAGCTGGTTTAGGTGAAGACATGCACAGCTTGATTTAGAGAAGAAAAACAACTGAGTTAAACAATCAGAGATCATCCAGACTATTTTCAACTCTCCTTTCGAACCAGGGCTATAGTAAAGAAATTCAGTACATACATGTAAAATAGAACAGAATTGAATCATTAAGGTTGGAAAAGACCTCTAGGATCATCAAGTCCAACCGCCAACCCAACACCACCACACCTCCTAAACCATGTCCCAAAGTGCAATGTCTACACGTTTCTTGAACACCTCCAGGGACGGTGACTCCACCACTTCCATGGGAAGCCTGTTCCAGTGCTTGAGAACTCTTTCAGTGAAAGAATTTTTCCTAATATCCAACCTAAACCTTCCCTGATCCAACCTGAGGTAATTTCATTTCCTCTCATCCTATTGCTCATTACTTGGGAGAAGAAACCAACAGCTGTCACCTCACTACAGCCTCCTTTCAGGTAGTTGTAGAGAAAAATAAGGTCTCCCCTCAGCCTCCTTTTCTCCAGGCTAAACAACCCCAGCTCCCTCAGCCGCTCCTCATAACACTTGCTCTCCAAACCCTTCACCAGCTTCGTTGCCCTACTCTGGACACGCTTCAGCAACTCAATGTCTGTCTTGTACTGAGGGGCCCAAAACTGAACACAGTATTCGAGGTGCGGCCTCACCAGTGCTGAGTACAGGGGCACGATCACTGCCCTGCTCCTGCTGGCCACACTGTTCCTGATACAAGCCAGGATGCTCTTGGCCTTCTTGGCCACCGGGGCACGCTGCCGGCTCATGTGCAGCCAGCTGTCCACCAGCACCCCCAGGTCCTTCTCCACCAGGCAGCTTTCCAGTCACTCTTCCCCAGGCCTGGAACGTTGCATGGGGTTGTTGTGACCCAAGTGCAGGACCTGGCACTTGGCCTTGTTAAACCTCATACAACTGACCTCGGCTCATCCATCCAGCCTGTCCAGATCCCTCTGCAGAGCCTTCTCACCCTTGAGCAGATCGACACCCCTGCCCAGCTTGGTGTCACCTGCAAATTTTCTGAGAGTGCACTCAATGCCCTCATCCAGATCATTGATAAAGATATTAAACAAGACTGGCCCCAACACTGAGCCCTGGGGAACACCACTCGTGACTGGCTGCCAACTGGATTTAGCTTCATTCACCACAACTCTCTGGGCTCGGCCATCCAGCCAGTTTTTTACCCAGCGAAGAGTACGCCCATCCAAGCCATGAGCCACCAGCTTCTCTAAGAGGATGCTGTGGGAGACAGTGTCAAAGGCTTTGCTAAAGTCCAGGTAGACAACATCCACAGCCTTTCTCTCATCCACTAGGTGGGTCACCTGGTTATAGAAGGAGATCAGGTTGGTCAGGCAGGACCTGTCTTTCATGAAGGCATGCTGGCTGGGCCTGTTCTCCTAGTTGTCCTGCACATGCCTGGTAAGCACACTCAAGATGAACCGCTCCATAATTTTCCCCAGTACGGAGGTCAGGCTGACAGTCCTGTAGTTCCACGGATCCTCCTTCCAGCCCTTCTTGTAGACTGGCATCATACCGGCAAGCCTTCAGTCATCTGGAACCTCCCCTGTTAACCAGGACTGCTGATAAATGATGGAGGGTGGCTTGGCAAGCTCCTCCATGAGCTCCCTCAGTACCCTTGGGTGGATCCCATCTGGCCCCATAGACCTGTGAGTGTCCAGGGGGCTCAGCAGGTTGTCAGCTGCTTCCTCCTGGATTATGGGGAGGGGCAGTTTATTCTGCGATCCAGAAATCTACTCCATGTTTCTAATGAAAGGGCAATTCTCTCATGTAAAAAACCCACACCAATTCTATGCAAATAACACATGATCAGGGGAAGTTAGTGGCAATGTGTGCTGGTTTTGGCTGGGATAGAGCTAATTTTCTTCCTGGTAGCTAGTATCGAGCTATGTTTTGGATTTGTTCTGGAAACAGTGTTGGTAAAACAGGGATGTTTTAGTTGTTGCTGAGCCATTCTTACACAGAGTCAAGGCCCTTCCTGCTTCTCACCCCACCCGACAGTAAGGAGGCTGGGGGTGCACAAGAAGCTGGGACGGGACACAGCCGGGACAGCTGACCCATACTGGCCAAAGGGATAACCCACACCATATGACATCATACTCAGCAATATAAAAACTGGGGGAAGAAGGAATTAAGGGACATTTGGGGTGATGGTGTTTGCCTTCCCAGGTAACCATTACGCGTGATGGAGCCCTGCTTTCCTGGACATGGCTGAACACCTGCCTGCTCATGGGAAGGAGTGAATGAATTCCTTCTTTTGCTTTGCCTGCATGTGCAGCTTTTGCTGTACCTATTAAACTGTCTTTATCTAGACCCACAAGTTTCTCACTTTTACTCTTCCGATTCTCTCCCCCATCCCAGCAGGGGGGAACGAGTGAGTGGCTGTGTGGGGCTTAATTGCCAGCTGGGGTCAAGCCACAACACAATGATAGGAAGATTAATATACTTGTCATAGAATGTTGCTGATACAATGCTAATGGTTTTCAGTGCAGGTTTTGTTTCTGTTTTACACAAAGGCTGCTCAGGTGACATTCCAATACACCACAGTACATTGTCAGAATGCCTCTGTTAAAAATAGCATCTAGTGTTGCTACTGTCCCCCAAGTATTTTATACCCCTGCCCAGAAACTGTGAGTAACAGTTATTAGCCTGTTGGTACTACTGTACAGTCAATACCAGCTGTGAAAAGTACAATCATCTATTTTGGTGTCTAGACTCCTTCGCCCTACCAAAAGACCTGATGAACAAGCCTCACCACTTAAAAGCCACTCTTCCAAACCTACATAACTTGCACATTTACCATGCTTTTGACTTTTCCCTAACACAGACAAGAGGAGGGAAGAGATATATGGACATAGCCCAGATGAACACAGTACTTTGGTAAATGCAATTTACCATCTGATTTTTTATATTTGGTCCTGCTGTCCTGATGTTTCATCAGCATAATAAAGTAAGTCTTTCTGTCCTGATTTAATAGTGCTAGAATAAAACATGTTAAAGGCATGAAGTATAATATAGCTTAACATCACAAGGTATTTTTAACTCTGAAGTGGATCAAAGATCTTGACTCAACCAGTATTAAAATTCCCTGATTTTCTTGCCCCGGCCATAAAATGTACTGCGGTGCATTAACTTTTCCCAGGTTAATTACCTTTACTGAAACATACTGTTTGTCATTTGTCATGGTTAGCTATCACACAATGATAATGTCAAGGTCTCTGAAACTATTATGCAGCAGTGCATACTTACTATCTTATCAGTAGAAATACATATCTTGCTAAAATTGAGGTGTTACACAATTGCTTTATTCTGACTATGCAACCTGAAAAACTTCCCCTTTCCATTATCATCTTCTCAAGAGGGCAAAATAGATAAAAACTTTTGTCACTAAACCATTTATGATACTCCTCAAAACTGCTCTGAATGTAAGCATAGGTGAACATAGGCAACTTCATACCAGACCTGAGCAGTGATTATTATTTTCATGTATATGCATTCATGTACATGACAGCATGCTTCCATCTCCACTTTTACTCTGTACCATGACAGAAGACAGACAAAGATATAGTTCTTAAAATACTAACACTAAAAAGAGGAAAATAAAATATTGGAGACTTTCTGAAGACTTTTCTTTAAGTATACACAAGATTCATAACCATTTTAGAGCAGAACACTGAAGACTTGGTCATTGATCATGACTCAACTGCACTAGAAATTTTAAGTGAGGTAAAAAAACCACACAAACAAAATTAAACCTCCACATATCCCACACAGAACAAGAGACACAGAGCTTATGTCAAAATAAAGGATGTTTCAGTCATTCACCTATTTGTACCTTCTTCTAACAAAGAGCTATTGGCATGAAACGTCAACTCAAAACACTCTCTTTACTGGCAAAGCCATTAAGTTGCTTTTACTCTACTTTACATAAACAAGAACTTGGGGGATGTCATCACTAAAATCCATATTTACTAAACAACCTATGACATGTAATCCTAGCAGCAGTAACTTCGTTATCAGTTGGTTATGCCTTTTCCTTCTGCCTATAGCAAAATCACAGCTTAACAATAAAACCAGTGTACATTTAAGAAAGCACTGCAGGTTAAAAGAGGTTTGGGAAAAAAAAACCCACAAACTGCCGAAATATTTCTAGGCCTTACAAAAGGGTAAAGTATAACTTTCATTTTGGAGTAAGGGGGAGGTGAATGATAAGCAGAACAAATTTCTCATGGAAGCATACACTTAAATGATGCACTCAGGCTACAGCAGCTCTACAAAGGCTATGCAGAGCAGTCTTACAATGCCTTCTTGTTTCACCTAGCCATTACCTTACTTCTTGCTTGTCTGTCAAAACTCTTCAGTTACCACTTATACTTTGATATGCTACGTTCTCATTAACAAAACTGTTTTTACAGCCATCATCGTTCAGTCCCCAATTTTGATTTAGCAAAAATATCAGAAGTTAACTCTACTAAGTACTTTCTCCTCGGTACTCTGTCCTATTGCAAAGAAACCATCTACCTACCCATCCCTAAACCCATCTACTTTCTGAGACTGCATTTCAAAAATCAGCTTATTTGTCACCAGTTCTTCCCTGCTCCATGCACATTTCACAAATTAGACAGAAAATTTTGCAGGTTTCTGTGTATCACCTCCAGATGACATGAAATAAAGCCTGCTGTCTGCCTTGACAGCCCAACAGAGCAAGGATAAATACCAAACTCCACCTTACATCAAAGTTAAGCATTCTGCTTTGCATTCACACACATTCCAGTTAGTGGCGGACAAAAGAGAAGCTTTCTGAAGTCATTCTGGTTCCTAAGTGCAGAGACAGCCAAATAACGTGCAGCTTAGTTCTTAACACCTGTGGCAAGATGATCACACAGGAAGTACTCTCACAATAATCTCAGCTCACTGACAGTTCTGGTGTCCTCCCAGAGAACACCCTGCTTGCTCTAATGGAATGGGTAAAGTGGGACCGCAGTGCCATATAGAGGGTCTGTTTTGATCCCTTATCTTCACAGAACCTTGTTTGATGTGTTTCAGACCCGTTTCAAAACACTGTGGAAGAAGCCCATGGGAAGCAGCAGCTGCTGCCTGAGCAGTTCTAATGAGGGAGTGGTATGCACCGATGTCAAATACTGCAAAGGCAAAAAGGCAGCACAAACATTTTTGAAAAACCCAGACCTTGCCATTAACTTCTACTTTTGTTTGGTACAGATATGACATTTTTGATTGTCTCTTAATTTATCTTTTCATTTGAGAAAGACTGCTATTGCAAAAGTGAAAAAACCACAACCGGAACAGTATCTCATGTATGCAAGCATAACTCGTATGTTAGCACAAGGTCGTAGGAAACAGATAGCAAATAAATATTTGTACATAAAGACCAACTACGCATAACATACTCTAAGATTATAAATAAAGTTTTACCCTTAAAATTCCCATCTCATTGTGTCAGAATCCAAACTTCCCCCTGGCCCCCCAAGTTTAACCAAAGGCTTTTTGAAATGTAAACCTGCAGCTCTGCACTCTGGCTTACATTTTCGAAGTTTAATAATGCAAAATCTCCCCCCATTCTTTAAAGCAGGATGTTTATCCTAACACCCAGCTATCTGACAGCAACAATATGTAATTATTTCAGAGCCTGTAGATTTCTCTTCTTTCATGAACAATTTTTAGCCTCTCTGATAAGAGGAAATTAATGGCATTTAAATGTGGTACCAGACATCAGTGGAACTTCACCACAACTATGTTTCCTCCTTGTCTAGCAGTACTATGCTGACAGTGAGGTTCAGGGCCCAGAGTAATTTAATTCTACTAATGAGAGCCAACAGGCCTTCAATTCTGTTTGTTTTTTTTTTTTTCCAGAGGGCTACACAGTCCACATATCTCAGGTAATGTGGTGAAAGAGCTGTGGTATAAAACCAAAAATTTTAGTTAGTTGAAAGACAAGCAGTTTCAATCTGACCCAAACAGTAATTTTTTCCCCCCCCAGAAGAGGGGGGACAGATTATCCTGGGTCAGCCCAGAATTTCTTTCCTTTTGATGCAAAATGAAACATTGCATCAGACTATGCAACTACTGACATCTCACAATGCAGTACTTCAGACTGCTGAGACAAAGTGGTGATTCAAGAAACAAGCTGTTACTTGTTTCTAAAAGGAGATTAAGTCTCCTTTTAACCTGGAATATTCCAGATTGCTCTGGAATAAGTGTATTTTATTTATAGAGAATTTTTCTTTTTCCATAGGCGGCTGCCTGTGAAAGGAATATAGATAGATACCCACAAAAAGCTCAAGAGGACATGAATTTAAATAAAGAATTAATTGATTTAAGTTACATCCATATACAGAAGAGGCAATATAATTTGGGAAAGGCAGAAGACATATTTCTTGCCCTTAGACTGCAGTCTACCAAAGTATTAAGATTAGTTTTTATCTTAAATTTATATCTTGTTCAGCTGAGGAATATACTTAAATTTGACAAAACTGATTATAGTCTTATTTCCTCAGATGAATGACTGTACTAGGAGAAATAAATATCTGGACACTAATTTTTCCTAATACAGAGAGCAGTGAAGTTACAAAAAAGCTAACGAAGTACACGTCATCTTAACCAACAACATCTATGTCTATAAAGATGTCTCTGTATATTAATACTAAATTTTATGCTGTGTTCAGAGACGTGGGTTTTTTTGGTACCTGCAAGTAAGATTAGGGTCAGCATTCCTGGAGAGAAGCAGTTCTACAGTCTTCAAGATGTCTTCTTCTGAAGCATGCGCAGTACATGCTGCCATCAGCACAGTGTACTTATCTGTTTTGAAACTTGCAGTTAGATAATTACATATGTAAATGTAAATACTACACTAATCCAGAAGTTCCTTTAAAAGGCTTTACATTTGCTAGAGTTGTTAATCGAGTCCTGCTACTCTAAGATATTTAGAAAAGGATAAGAAACTTGTTTTCCTTCCAATGAAAGTCACTAGAATTATCAGGTAAGATAAAGGTATCTGAGAAGATACTCAGAAAAATCAGAGCAAATGGTAATAGTAAAGCATCTATTCTTACTGAAGTTTAGAATATTTCTTAGGTACCCAAAAAACCCCAGTAGGAACTTAATTATAGATGCTTGTTTCTCAAATCTTCTTCCACACCAGAGGATTCACTTCCTGTTCCTCCCTACCTTTCCCCAAAATAGAGTCAAGGGAAGAAACAGCTTACAGGAAGTTAACTGCAATGGATATAAAAAGTGCGTGAAATGCATTATAAACACACAGCAACATCAATTTTAGGGAGAAGAGAGGCCCATACAAAGGACAGTTAAGTAACAAGGCTTTTATATAGGGCTTAAGAAGGAAGTTTACTAAACTAGACTACTATGGTGCAGTGGCAAGAGGAGGATTAAAAGCATGTTTTTAAATGTGGATTTAAAGAACATCTACACAGTCAATAGAGATTCTCTCGGAGGAACCAGCATATTTGCTCCAGCTCTAAAGCTGTCTGGGTGTAACATGCCATCTTTGCTCACAAATCGGAATTGTGCACCACCGCTGTTTGCCCACAGAACGGGGAGATGTCCTTTCCCACAGTTCTCCTAGAGATGTGGGAAGCATCACACCTCAAGGACCACAGCAAGTTACTTGGCCCTAGAGTCAATTAGAAGACTGCCACTTGAATAACTGCCCATTTTGCTTATTGCACAAACTTGTTCACAAGTTCAAACATGCCTTTAACAATTTGTTTTAACAGTATAATTTTAGCTGTACCTACTTCAGACCATACCATGAAGTGTTACAACCCATTTTCTAACTTTCATGTAGAAATTTTAAGACTCTGTATATATTAACACCATTATTCTTCAACTGAGGTCAGATTTTTTTATATCTAAACATAAGAAGTTTGTTACATACTTTACCCTCCTCTGCTCTACTTTATTTCTCACCACTTCTTGTCTCCCACCCCTCCAACCAAAGACCTTAGTTTTGCATTTAATCTTTTTTTTAATATACCATCCTTTAATTTTCGACTACCTCATGTAGAAGTTCTAACACACCTAAATCAGTATGTTAAATGAAAAATTAAGTTTCAGAGAGTCACTTAAACTCCAGAACAGTAAGCAATTAACACTTCAGCAAATTACTTGATACATTGACAGATTTATACTCAAAATATTGATAACTAGGTTATAAACAACAGCATGAACGGGAAGATGGCAGGACATTGAACAAAGGTAGCGATAAGCACCATTAATCTGGGAATGATATTTAGTAGTGATAGAGAGTGGGAAATTAATTTCTGTTAGCCTACCTATAGCTCATACATGTGAGCAAGAGAAGAAGGGAAAGAAACACCTTAGAGTTCTCAGGTTTCTCTTTTACAGAGAAAAACTGGTAAGTGACTGCAGAAAAGATTAGTTTATGTTCAGCCTAGCTGAAAAACCCAGAAGAGCCAGTGAATTTATTCCTCAAAGGTACTGCACTCTGATCCCACCACACAGTGAATGCTACATTAGGTCCTTGTTCTTCACTACTACCAAAAAGGGTGAAATTAAGTAACCATTTACAAAGGTTGACAGTGATTAACACTATAGCTATTATTAGGATTATATGCATTACAGGCTAATTAGTATAGGATCACTTATGTGATTGCCTGCTGATGTAAATAAAGCAGCAGGACTGGTGACTTTTAGTACCACTTTAGGATGGCAGAGCTTTACTGAACACATGTGGCCTGACCTGAACCAAAGACTTTCAAGACTTCCTGGCTGGACAGTACACTGCTGCGCATACGCCCTAGCTACTGTTTCCCTACACAGACTAAGAGAAACAAGCCCAGAAACCTGATCCTAGCAAGGTGCCACTTCGGGCAAACACAGTTGGTCACACACTGAAAAAATGCCTTGCGCGGTGGTTAACTGGTCAGCTGAAATTGCTGCCCACAGCAGTTTCTGCCCCATTTATAGCTTTCTACAGCCATAAACAAGGAACAGGTATAAATTGTGGGCAGCCACATGGAAGTTCTCTGAAGTTGGCTACAAGGACAATAATTTGAAGGCATGATTGCTTCTGGTGCGGGCAATCTACTCTCATCTCACACTCTGTTCAGCTGCTAAAAAGTTCAAGAAACTTTTCACAGCCAGATTTGTATCATCTGCATTTCAGTCTACTACTACTACAAATACCGGCAAGTTACCAGAAAATAAGATCACTGCTTTAATGTACTTGGCAGCATTGTGTGTCAGATCAGTTTCTCCTGTCTTTTCACAGATTTTGAAATGTCTTTTCTTGAACTTGGATAAATCTTCCAACACAATGAAACAGAAGGAAAATATCCACAGTTTAAGTTATTATTAAGCCATAAAAACTGACAGAGGAACTGATATTACTTAGAAGCTCCACTGAACTCTTCAGAAAAAGGTGATCTAGCAACACACTGAAGAATAATTTCACTTAACAGAAAAATTGTGCTCTGGTTTTAGAGAAGTCCACATAAGTTTCCCACAAACTGGAAAGCTATTCCTGTTGTTTGGGATTCTAGCTGGTTTCTGCATGTACATACTTCATAACAGGATCAAATAAAGGAAGTTTTAACTCTACAACTTTACCATAGAATTCTTGAACAATTATTTCCAAACACCCTTTTCAAAAAAGTACTTGGGGATTGGGAAGGTGGGGGGGAAGACAGAGTAAGAGAGAAAGAACAAGAAAACGCATCAACTGAATCCAGATCAGTTCCAAGAACACAATATTTACTTTACTACTTTTACTTCAAAACTGTGAAAGCTAGACTAGGTCCCAGTTCCATTGTGAACTTTGGTTTTCTCCCTCTATACGTAAAAGAGAAGAAGGATAGGACAATATCTGGTACTGAGCATTAACTGGCCAGTATTTTTCATTCATATCTTACCTATTTCAAAACATGCATTAGCACCTCTGTCCAGAAGAAGATGCACTACTGCAAAATCAGCCACACTGGCAGCACACATCAGGGGAGTCCATCCAAACTGAAAGCCAGACTCTATGCTTATACCTGTCAAAATTTAAGATACAAAAAATCATAAAACTACACCACAATAAACATGCATTTTATAAACCTTACTCTTTAATATGTGTCAATTATAAAGGTTACACACTCTTTGCGTTTAGTCCTAGGGAGTGAAGTCTTTCGTAGCATTTTCATTTTTAATACACCTTGGCCTAGGACACCAGAAAACAACTTTCAGAACTGACACCAAGGAAGCTCAGCTCTCAAAGTTAAGCACCACAGAAAGGCAACATTTTAAAAAAATGTACATAATAAGCCTAGCCGCAAAAATAATTTCAGAGAAGTGCACAGAATCTGTTTTCTCCACTTACTTGCAATAGCTTTCCTCAATCAAAATGAAAAATTATGATTCTTGCCAAGCCAAGCGGACTGCTGTGGAAGCAACTTGCTCGTCAGGCTATTAAGATCATATTGACTAGGGTTTTCCTGCTTCACAGCCTCTTTTATTCTCTGTCTTGCAAGACAGTTAACTAGCAGATACCAGTTTTGTGTTCAGAACTAACAAAATCTTATCTCAATAGAAAGAAGAAATAGAAGATTATGCAAGATTCATTCACAATCACCAGATTTGTTACTTTTTATAATTGCCACATCTTCCTTTGTGGCTAGAAGCAAGCTTGCCAGACAGCCCTCCCAAATTCACCAAGAACCATGCACCAGACCAAAATAACCATCTGACAACTTTCAAATAAAAATTTCTGTATATTTTTGCAATTAGAGGAATCAGATTTCCTTCAGTCCTTCCTCAAATATTACTTCCTCTGTAACAGTTTCCATCAGCTGATTCCATATTAATCCAGCAGTGATTATGGATAATCAAACACACTTCTTTACAAGACAGCTCTGAAAAGAAAACAGAACTGTCCTAAGAAATTTGTGACAGTTGAGCTATATGCATACCTCTTCATGCAAAATGTTTATTTACTTTCCCTGCCTTGGCAGTTTGTCAGAGATGTGCTCAGTGTAGCAACATAAAGTCATTACAGATGAGGGAGTAACAGGTCACTGCTCTGGGATTGATTCTTCAACTGTTTAAGATCACTGGAGTTGAAGTGACCAGTAAAGAAGTAACATTCAATGAAAGCCAGGTGTTGAAGCACTCTTAACACCTCTAACACCTGAAAGCCACAGAATTTACAATCAAGTCTGCTTAGTAACAACATACATACTAGCTGCAGTTCTTAATGTCACAACACACCAGTTTGCAGTATACAAA
Organism: Phalacrocorax aristotelis; assembly: GCF_949628215.1. Lineage (NCBI taxonomy): Eukaryota > Metazoa > Chordata > Aves > Suliformes > Phalacrocoracidae > Phalacrocorax > Phalacrocorax aristotelis. Next base: position 191,325,784 of record NC_134276.1, read on the forward strand.
ACACTTAACTGAAGCCCCCAGCCAAGCTCTAAAGGGGGAACCAGCAAGCATCCCTCAGCAGTCCTATGTGAACTTCCTTGCAGACAAGTCACTTCAAGAATTTAGAAAGTCTGAAATCCAACAGCCCACTGAAATAACACTAGCAGGAAAGGAATACCAGAAAGCTGGCACTCTGTCAGCTTTATGAAGTCCCTTTTCCTCTTCAGAAGAAAAGCAGTCCATGTAACTACAGCTCCTATCTAGTTTTTTTAAATTATTTTAATACATATCTCAATAACAGTGATAAAAGATCTGCTTGGCAGGCATAGAGAGACTCTTGAGAAGTTATTTTCCTTGCTGCTCCCTTTATACATATAGAAGACAGTGTCTGCCATGACGCTGGTGCTTTTTCTAAGTCCTAGAAGTAGAATGGTCTTTTTTGGCAATAAAATGTCAAAGCTGTGTTACAGCGTGTTTGTCCTGCATGGTCTCCTGTTGCCTTTGTAGTGACTGCCTTGAAGTACCACGCAGTGTGAAAGCCACAATGCAAACCAGCTACAGTCTCAGAGGAAGACAAAGAAAGGACAACTGAAACAGTAGCAGTCATGTTGCTTCTTGGCTGTAAGGTTATAGGAGTTGTTGGCTGAACCAGAAATGTCTCCCCTTGGTTACTACTCAGACTCTCTCATTACATGAGCTGTTCTTGAGGTAAACAGCATAGGTTTAGCATTTAAAATGGCCCTTAAGAAGTCCTATAAGGCAACAGTGAAGCCCAGAAAAAAGAAATTTTGGTGAAAAAAATCAGGCCAGATCCAACAGCAAGAGAGAGGGGAGGCTCCTGCAATTCCACATCCCCAGGTCCAACCAGTATCGATGCTGAGCATATACTCCCAGCAGGGACACACATACACCACCAGCCACACTAACTGACACAAGCAGAGAGAGCACTTGCATTAACAGAGACAGCACCCATGGTCTCATCCTGCTCCCCTCTGGGATAGATGTATCTCCTCCAGCTGCTGGCATCATGGACACATGGGCATCTGACCCCTGATCCCCCTCCTGTGGCTGGTACATCTTTTCACTCAGCACCAGTCTCTGCAGTCACCAGCACCCAGGCACAAGGGCCCTATGACAGCCCTGGGAGACCCTTCCTCTGAGTCCATTATTTTGGTTCCTGCCGACCCTTGGCGCTCTCTGCTCCTCTGGGCTTGCGGAGATGGGCCTGTGATGGGCTGATGGCTTCCACAACAGGCCTGGGAGGAGCTGGACCATGGTTTTATTTGGGCTTCCCCATCTGCCATTGCCCCTCTGTGTTCCTTTGTGGGCATGAGCAGAGGAGCTTTTCAGTCACATAACCTCAAAAGTTATGTCTAGGAGGCAAAGCAGATACATTCTTTCTTACAATCCGAGTTACACGTAACTATCCTCCTCTTTAACTAGGAATGGGCAGAAATACATTCTGGCCCTAGACATGCTCTACAGCAGAAACTATACAAAGCACGTGAATAACGGCAATGCAGAAGAACAGCAAAGGAAGAATGATGTTCTTTCTCTATTTACTACAGTTTCTCTGGTACCTTTCATGTATTTTGTTGACTGTGGCTAATAATAGTTATAGCAGAAAGGCTGTTCTTATACAGAAAAATGTAACCTCAAATCCAAAAAGGTTAACAAGGCAATGCCTGAAGAACTACAATCAATCTCTACATACAGCTTTTTATGCTAAATAATTCCATGTTTGATGCCAAAAAAAGGTCTTGAAGGACTTTCATTTCGTTTAATAACAGCCCTTAAATTGGGTCTGAATGTGAATGATTCTAACTATGAGAGGGAAAAGTTCTAAAACGCTTGATTCTACCAGACTTCTCTCTAATAGAGGTATTGATTTATTTTAAGTTTGTCAGCACTTTGTGCTGTAGTTCCACAACACCTTAAAGCTGAGTTAAATCAAAGCTGCTGATAAGTCCCACTGCAGGGCCAGCTACAGTTCTAATCTGACTCAGGGTTCAGAGTCTTAAACTGGCTGAAAAATAATTCACCCCCACCCCCACCATTTACTACTACTTTAATTCCCTGAACTGGCTCACAAAAGATCAGATGAGGTCCAGCACTTGTGCAAAGATAAGAGTGGAAGAGACTGCTGAATGAAAGTAGGAGAGAGGATCTGAATGTAGCTATATCTTTGATCAGCCTGAACTGTCATGAAGTCGAAAGTTTTAACTTCATTTGAGGAAAATGAACATATAGATTATATGGTGTTAAGTATTTTACTCCCAAAGCAGACCAAAACACCCACATCATCTTTGAACTTGGTACTTGCTTGCATTAGTTTTTGTGACGTGCACTTCAGTAACTTGTTCTTAGTATGCTGCCATTTTACAAGAGGAGTAAGAGAAGACATTGTGCCTTGTCCATCTCCTAAAACAGCTCTGCGAAACTGCCTCAGCACCAGAGATTCCTAAAGCAGTGACTAAGCAAGCCAGAGGCAACTGTTCTCATTCTACCTGAAAGGGCCACAACTGTTGCTAGGAAATCCACTTCCAACGCAAACCCTGAGTTTGGTCAAGTGCTGATAGCGAGCCTCCTGCAAGCTCTACTGAACATACACTAAAGGCAACTTTGGAGGCAAAGATTAAATCTGACTGAGCACTGATCCTCTGAAGGACAATGTTGCTTTTCTTCAGACACACCCCCGTTATAGAGGCATTGTGTTCTACAGCTCTGCAGGACAGTACTAGATGGGTCAAGATTTATTGTTCATCATATTTTCATGAAATGATACGATTCTCTTGTGATAATGCCTTGTGCCTTTCAGGGGACAGGACGCTGGACTACAGGGATCTTTAGCTTGACCGTACGCTCTTATGAATATCCACCGTCATCTTCCAACAGCATACAACTGCTCGTTATGTGTCAGGCATCAACATGGAAAGTGAACTATTGCTGTTTGACTGAAATACAAGCAATTAAACATGATGGCTGTAACAAAACAAGCAATCTGATGTGTAGATATCACTAAAAACTAACTATAAATAAGAAGTTATTTTCTCAAAGCAAGACAAAAGATGTATTTCACTCAGTATTACACCTCTGTGTTTCAGCCTGTGCAATAGTTTTTACTTAATTTGAAAAGAAAACCATTCCCCACCATGGTGAGAAACAGTTTTCTTCTAAAAGGGCAAGTAACATCACTGTTTTAAAACTCAGAAAAACTCATTGCTAACTAGGAAACTCCCTTCTTCCAGCCATAAAGCAAGACTTTCCTCAGAGAGCAAGCTCTTGGGTACTATATTCTGCTTGCTTGCTGAAGCAGAACTCCCTGACAATTATCACTAGGCAGGTCAACTCAGCTATGCAGTTTTTGATTGCCCTGGATGCTTCAATAAGTGATCCAATCCTCCTAACACTGAGTAACAAACACAATACAGAGAAATACTGAGGAACAGAATGGGGAAAAAGGCTCTTAGTGTTTAGACAAACTACTTTTTAGTGACAAATGCTACATAAACCCTATTAGCTCTTTCTGAGTCACAAAATCTTTGTCCAGCTGATGTTGCCAGGGCAGCACTATTACACAGGACACATACCAGAAACTTAACAGTGCTGTGAGTGAGGGGAAAAAAAAAAACAAAAAGCAATTTCCAAAATGAGTGAGCATTAAAACAAAAGCGCCAGCCTCCCTTCCCTGCCCCTGCCCCCCCAGCAACCTTCAACACCAAAGTAAGACCACCCTCAGTCTCAATTTAAACCACCTCAAATTCAGTGTTTGCATTTTATATTTTCAAGCTAAAGATGCATCTGAAAACAAAGCAGCACCTTATTTCGTTGTTCACACATTATATTTTTCTCAATTTTCAGGGCTCCTAACGAAATAAATATAAACTAGAAGGAATTTGCTGGAATGCAACATGCTGAGTCACTGAAAAAGTAATTTAATCTTTAAAGTTTATCGAGTTTACATCCTGTATTGGCAACAGTCACATATTCCTACGTGCACCCAACACATTATTTTGAAACAAGAAACTTTGAAGCTTTAGAATTTGTGCCAAGTTCAATTAAAAATATTCAACTTCATAACCGACTTTCCCTACCTGAGTTTAAGAGTTCTTCAATTAATGACACATCACCACAAAACAGAGCTTGCTTTAACGCTTCCTTCTTGTCCGCCTCCAGCATTTGATCCAACTGCTAGATAAGCAGAGAGAAGTTAAGTCAAAACCTAGTAACTGTTTCAAGGTAAAAACTACAACCTGATGTCAGTATAAAAGCACTGATGGTCTCTGCAAGGATGAAGTGTGGTAGTGGTAGGGATAGAAGCAAGGTAAGACTTTCCTTCTTAGGCTCTACTGTAAAACAGAAGTTTTAAAATTAACTCTTCAGAAAGAAGATATTTACATTTTAAGAGAATGGAACCTTTCTCAACAGACCTGCTATCCTCCTATGCTGCTCTCAGTTTTTCTGATTTCATTTCAGTTAAGATTCCTTTTCAATTTTTCGTGCTAGAAAAATGTTACTTTACCTTTTTTGTACATTTTGTGTGTTGTGAAGCACAGCATGAAAAGTATATCTAATACAATCAGACATAGAAGTTATGGTTTAGGGCAAGGTAGCTCAATGGGTGTGGCTTAATCCAGCATGAATCCACTGCTGGAAAAGGTTACTATTCCTCTTTCCTCCTACTCCTGTGGTAGCCGATGTATTTCTGTTACTGCATCATAAAACCATTTGGCTGAAAAAATGCCCTGACCAAAAGAAGAGTTTATGCATCAGACAGTTGCCTGATGCAAGTCCCTTTCAGAAGAATCACACCCTTGTTCTCCATTAGAAGTGCAGATGCAGCTGAAGATTGCTGGTGGCATTATCCAGATTATACAAAATACTAATATACATCACTAAATTGAGGACCACTCACTAGTCCTTTGCATACAGAAGTGGGTATGGAAAGAAGTTGTATTTTATGATAAGTTTTGAAGCTGTAACATGAGAATTCAGAATTATACGATCTTCCCCAGTACACTGTAGTTTATCTTTCCAAAAGCTTCTGTAAAATTTTAATAGGTGCTTAGTGTCTACAAAACCAAAGGTGAGAAAGAGCCAATACTTTTCTTCTACTCACCCCAAAATTTCCAAATAACCCATCTCTTTAAATGAGAACATTGATTTAAAGGTCAAGGCCGCTGAAAAAGCAACTATAGCCTTCAGTAATAGTGCTGCAAGTATCTAGTTACTTTCATTTTTCAACTCCAGCCATGAGACAAACTAAGGGCTAAAAGACCTTTCAGAATCTCCCTCTGCCTCACACAGTCAGGTGCATCAATTATCAGATACAACAAAACCACTTAAGTCTTCATGCTAGCAAGAAACAGATAATTAAAACAGCCTTACAGGCCTCTGGTCACTTTCAAGTTATTCTCATGTTGAAACAGTGACTAGGGCCTGTTATTAAAGGGTAGGAAAGGGTTGAAAACATTAAGATTTTACGTAAGACGGCAAACCCCGCAAACACCGGTTTTATTTACACTTGGATTACGCGGACACCGCCACTGTCCTGCTTGGAAATAACGGCAGAGGAGGCGCCAGCTGCGGCCACCCTCCTCAAGGACCCCACGTCCCTCACCGCGGCTCCAGGCCGCCTCCCTCGCGTTACCCGCCCCGGGCCGCCGGGCCGCAGCCCCAGCCGGAGGGCGCCGGGAGGGGAGCAGAGCGGGGCGGCTGGGCCCCACCTGCGGCTCACGCCGCACGCCGCCGATATCCCAACCGTCCTCGTCGCTGTCGCCTTCCTCGTCGCCCCCCGCCACGGCGCAGGATCCCCACGGCGCGGCGAACACGGCAGACATGGCACCCGGCTCTCTTCGCCGCGCCGCGCCTCACCAACCCGGCCGCGGGTCACGTGGTCCGCGGCGGCCGCCCCGCCCCGCCTTCCCGCGCGCGCAACGGCTCGTCGCGTGGCGGGAGCGTCGTCGCTTCAATTCCCGTTGTCCGCCGTTAATACGCTTTTAAAACCCCACCTAACCCCATAGCAGCCGGTTACGCTACTTGTGTGTCTGTGCGCGCGTTGTTACGTAGCCAAAGCCTGTGGTGGTGACGGCTGAACAGCAGCCACGTGCAATGAGCTAAACTTTCACCCTGCCCCCTCCCGCCCGGGTAGATAACGGGCATAATGATGTCTCATCTGTCACAAGGTCCACGTGAAACGCCTTGAAGAACAGACGAGGGACAACGTTCTGTGTTTCATCCACAGGCAAAACTGCTCTTTGAGCTCAGTGCAGACCTTGCCCTGAGCTGAAGTGAATTTGGTCTTCTTCCCCTGAGCAGGAAAGAACAGAATGGAAAAAGCCTGGTCTTGGAGAAGAGGCAGGTGTGTGTAGTCCTTGTGCCCACAACAGTGTAAAAGCGTAATTTTGGGGAGTTCATTTAAAAAAATTTCACTCATCTTACTGAGAAGGTGGCTATGATACATTTCTTCCCTTTTTCTTCTTTTTCTTATTTTTTTTTTTTTATTTTTGGTGCAATGCAGTGTGTGAGGTAACTTTTACCATGTTGGGAATTTGCAGGTGAGTTAGAGCTGTGCATAGAACATACTAAGTGCTATAAAAATTGCACTTATTAAAAAACACCCATGGTCTGCATATTTCAGTTGTGCACTCCTGACATTTTTAACAGCTGGATTTTTTTTTTATTTTAGTTGCTTGTCTGTAAAATATGACAACCTGTTTGCATAAAAGTATTATGAAAGTCAGGTTATTAACAATGAGGAGCTCTGGTATAGAGCTAGCTGAATATTTTAAATGAACTCCCATGAAAGAAACTCCCAGTTCTGGAAACTTGATAGAAATGCAAAAGCCTTTCCTTTCACACAACCTCCCTGGAACAAAAGATGCTAAAATTGATTCAGCTATAATACATACCTCTATATAAGGGCTTAGCTTTATGTGTTTGTTTTGGCTTTACCTGCATATACTAAAGGTCTGCTTAAATTAGTTTGGTAATGAAGGTATAATATTTACTGAATGTAGTAATGAAACATTTTTGTAGCCATGTCCTTATAAAGTTGTAACTTTTATTCTCAGAGTTTTCAGTTTTCTGATCACTGGCCTGAAAATTTCTTGTGTCACTTTCTGCTTGCAGAGGAAAAAGTAGAATTTATGGCATTGTTATTTAGCTTCTTTATATTTATATGAGTCTTCCAGTCCTCAGCGTTATAGTCTCCATATCCAGGACCAAGCTTCCGTAATATTCTTTTTTGGCTCAGCTGTGTTACAGAACACGGGCTTGTTAGCAGAATTTATATCCCTAGGTGCTGAACTCTGAGGGGAACAAAGCATGGCTTTTTACAGTTGACCTGATGCAGTGCAAGACAGTTGCTTCTAGCTGGTGATGGACCTATCTATAGATTCCTTACTTTTAATACACGACTGATTATTTAGTATTTTACAATTGTGATTTATTTGTCCTGGTTCAGGTTTCAAAGTTTGAGACTGGTTGGTTTTTTTTTCCTTTCCTTTTCTCTGCACCATCTTATGTACAATTTCAAACGTCACAACAGACACTTCAAATGCAACCTGCATGCTGCTGGTTTGATAAAAGGTCACCTCACTTTAAAAGCTCACCTTCAGTAACAGCCCTGATAGTCCCTAGAACTACAAAAAAAAACCAAACCTTTCAGAAGCTCACAGTGCCAAAGAACCTGGCAGCCAGTGTACCTCATAGCTGTTTGAAATGTGAATGTGCTGATTGTGCAGGAGGTGATAGCAGGCGATCTCTCCTTGTGTGTTTGCTTGGAACTGTAAATAAGACGTTGTTGATGTGGACTCTCCCTCTTCTTTTTCACATTGTTCTTGATCCAATTCATTTGTGACCTTGAAGTCTGTCTTAATTTCTCAGCTAAGCAGACTCTTCATTTGGTTGACAGTATGGTAGGTCCTGGCTGTCAACCTGGGCTGGTTTTGGCTGGGATAGAGTTAATTTTCTTCCTAGTTGCTAGTATCGGGCTATGTTTTGGATTTGTGCTGAAAACAGTGTTGATAATGTGGAGATGTTTTAGTTACTGCTGAGCAGTGATTGCGCAGAGTCCAGGCCTTTGCTGCTTCACACCCCACCCCACCAGCGAGGAGGCTGGGGGTGCACAAGAAGCTGGGAGGGGACACAGCCGGGACAGCTGACCCCAACTGACCAAAGAGATATTCCATACCATATGACGCCATGCTCAGCGTATAAAGCTGGGGGAGGAAGAAGGAAGGGGGGGGATGTTTGGAGCGATGGTATTTGTCTTCCCAAGTAACCATGGTGTGTGATGGAGCCCTGCTTTCCTGGAGATGGCTGAACAGCTGCCTGCCCATGGGAAAGAGTGAATGAATTCCTTGTTTTGCTTTGCTTGTGCTTGTGGCTTTTGCTTTACCTGTTAAACTGTCTTTGCTTCAACCCACAAGTTTTGTCATGTTTACTTTTCTGATTCTCTCTCCCATCCCAGAAGGGGGGAGTAAGCGAGTGGCTGTGTGGTGCTTAGTTGCCGGCTGGGCTTACACCACAACAGTCCTTTTTGGCGCCCAACGTGGGGCTCGAAGGGTTCAAGACGACGATGTGTTTGATCGGAATGTGCTAGATCACAGTTATAGCTGTTATTGCTGTTTAGCCATTAATTGGCAGGCTCCTGTGCTTGCCATGGCGCTTGCTTGCCTTCCTGTATTTTAGGGTCTAGTGCTTGTTAGTGGCTGACTTTTGCTTGTGCTGCTTGCTGTACTGCTGGTCGTCTGACTGTGTTGTGTGACTGGGCTGGCAGATGGCCAGGGCACCCCTGCTGTTTCTGTGCTGCTGTACTGGACAAGCTGGAACTCCAGTGTGAACTCAAGTCGAAGGGACTGTGACCTGTGGATGAGTCCAGTGCGAGCAGGACACCCGAAAGCATCTGTGGCTGTGAATAAGTCCGCAGCAGGGCAGGTACATCTGGAAGTGTCTGTGGCTGTGGTTACATCTGTGCCAGGGCAGGTATGCCTCTGAACGGTTTGTGGCCCAAGGATAAGCTGACAGTGGAGAAGGTACACCTCAAAGTGGCTGCGGTTGTGGCTTAGTCCATGCTGCAGCAGGTAGCATCATCCATGCAATACACCACCTCTCCTGTCCTGAGTGACCGCCAGAACAGATGGAGCCCAAAGTCATGGAATGAATGAACTCAGTGAGCATTTTGTGGGCATTTTATGGACATCTTACAGGGGTGTTCCATAGACTGAGGGAATGATATCTGTGTATTATATCAAGGGGTAGGAAGGGAGGGGGGTGGTTAGTAAGGATGTTTTCGATAATGTGGGATCTGAGCATGACATAAACGGTATGGAATAAGTGGTGGAGAATATGCTGGTTTTGGCTGCCATAGAGTTAATTTTCTTTGTAATAGCTAATATGGGGCTAGTTTTGGATTGTGCTGGAAACAGTGTGATAAGACACTTCCTATTGAAATGTCTTATCAACAGTGATATATATCTGTCTATTCTAATTATCACTATAAGTGAAATACATTTACCTGTTACACTGTCTTTATCTAGACCCACGATTTTTCTCTTTTACTCTTCCGATTTCCGCCCTGGTGGGGTGGGTGAGAGAGTGGGTGAGCAGCTGTGTGGTGCTTAGTTGCTGGCTGGGGTTAAGCCATGACACATCCATATTTGTTAAATATTGGTATGTTTTTACTTACTCTGGTAGGAGCAGTTCCTCACATGTTTTCCTCATTGCTATGCAGTACTCATTTTACATGCAGAAGGCAATTATAGAATGGCTCAAGCTGGGAAAACAGCTTAGAATAATTTCCTGTGTCACAAGGGGCATCAGAACAAGCACTAAAAGCCAACTCTAAAATAAATACCTAATCTGTGCGTAGCCTAACCGCTTATACTTGCATGTTAGCCTATATTAAACTCACCTGTTAAAAATACAGTGAATAATAAGGATAGAAGTCACTGGTTATGGTAAATAGCAGTATTCTTTTAAGAACCTATTTTTGCTGTGAATAAAAGAACTCCCTTAATACACTTCCTGCCTTGTCTTTAGTTGCCCTCCTTGCCGGCCATACTTGCATTTACACTTCACCTTGTTTTTGTTAATCAGATGACTTTTAATCTTCTCTCATTACTTCTGGTATTAAATAGGATTCATTACTTGTCTGAATTTCTTCTGTATTTTTTTCTATACCTCATGTTTTGTCTTGTGTGGGACTGATAGGTGTATAGCTAAGAATTTTTATTCAAGCATGGTTGCCAGAATGTTCCAGAATATTTTAACTGGTTCATTTTCCTGTGTTTCTGACCAAAAGGCTGAATCAGCAAATATTTATGGGCTTTGATGTTGGGAAAGTACTGTTCTTGGGAGGAGAATCAGGATTGGTAAATGTTTAAAGAGAATGACTCTAAACCTTAACTACTGAAATAACTAACAACGCAGCAGCTACTACTTTAGAGGTTTAAAAGCAATAGCATTTTAGTGGAATTCTACATAGTTCTCTATCACAGCTACTAGTTTGAGTAACAGTCTATGCCCTTTCAGCGTTATTCTTATTTAATTTTCCTCTGTGGTAACACTACTTAGAGTAAAAACTCAGTGATTCTTTATCTTAATGGTAGCTAGATAGTACTTTGACAAAACGTAACTGAACTGTGGGACAACTGATAGAAGGTCTTGAACCCATTCCTTTCATGATTGTCTAATTTATTCATGCAGAGGAGGAAAGAAGTCCTTGTGCAAGCAATGGGCACTCCAGAAAGAAGGCACTTAGTAATTGTAAGATTTTCTCATTCCCAGAGAAGTTTAGTAGCTCTGAGTCTACTAAATTCACAAATTACCAGTAAATTTTCAGCTGGGGGATGGTGAAATACTATCTGTACCAGTTCCATGGTTAAGGGCAAGACATCATACAGGATTTGCATAGTTTGCAAGAAGTCTCATAAAGTAGCACAGGTGATTGCAATTTCACAGGTTACATTCATGAAACAAATGGGAAAGAGAGTACTTCATAGTAGTTTACGTTGTCCTGGATGAATTTTCAGCTGACCTGTCTATACCTGTAGCATCTCCTATTTTTAAGGTGTTTCAAGTATAAAGTAGGACTAATATTACAAACTTTCATTCCAGACTGTAAGGCATTTATTCTGTAAAAAGCACTGAAATGATCTGTGTCCTTCTGTGATCTGTAAAATAACCCTTTGTGTTAAACCAGTTTTAGTTTTGTCATCCTGAAATTTTCTTATGAGTTGCAGCACTACAGCAAATTTATTCATAGTTATTTCAGTCATTGTTCTAATGGACTGACAATAGATGGAAAGCATTTAATTTCAGCTGTTTTGCTTCTGATAATTCATTTTTTAGAGCTGTGTTCATTCTGTCCATTTTGCCAAATCTGTCTGGATAGTACATGATGTAAAACTTTCCATTTTCTGCCAAAAGCTTGAGTATAAATTGCATACCAACTGTCTTCCTGTTCATAAAATTTGTTTTCTGGTCAAAGTCTTAAATCATTGTTAAAATGAGACCACATGAACTAATTAGTGGGGAATTTATGGGTGTTGTGTAAACCTGAATCCTTTTCAGGACCTCCTAGTTGCCAGTGTAATGAAAATATCTTGTTATCACAGTAATGTATAAAAACCCCTAGGAATTAGGATTTTGAAGGTAATACCTCTTCTTATGTCAGTCAGGCACAGTTTTAGCTTCTTTCTGTATAACCTAGAAGCTTTGGTCTGTATGGCAAGTCCATGTCAGAATGGTTCCTGCTCTTACTAGATGCATCCTCTCTGATAAAAACTCCCCATTCCTCCACTATCTACTCTGTTCTACACTACTTCTTCCCCTTAATCTTGACTGGCAGTACTCCCACTTCGTTATCATGTTGCTGAATGGTGAGTACCTTCTTGTTTCAGCCTGTTCACTCTCTGCTGATCCTCGGGTGGGCACTTCAAAAAGTAATGCCTGTCTCCTGGAGACTTAAATGTTTGAGTACGCTAATCGTTGTCTCTATGATCAAGTGGTGCTTTGAACTTTGTACCGCATTTACTTTTTATTCTCATATATCACTATCTTATCGCTTTTATGAGGATTGAAGGTTCTCCAGAAATCTCAGTATATTCACATATATAATATTTTTGTTAGTCACCACATTCTTATTTTGCTCTTACCAGTTTAGAAGGAATATGGCTTCTTGGAAAAGGGACAGAATCAAAAGCTCTTTTTGCTTTATTGTGTTTGGTGGGGTTTTTTTTTTCTTCTTTTCTTAGCCAAACATGCAATCTAATTATCATTTTTGCATACTCAACCACCTTGCTATCATAGGTTTACCACAAGATATTAAGTCTCTGATTATCTCTTATTTTTATGGCCACCAAGCCATAAGTAGTCTCTGAGTATTGTGACAACTCCCACACGTATACTGTCTTCTTGGATTTGTTTTGCTTGTGTTTGTTTAAAGTCAGCATGGTGTTTTACATTATAGTCTCTGATGTTTGCTCTCCAAAGTGATACCAGTAATTCAGAGCTCCTAAGGCTTCACAGCCCCTCTTCTGAGAGGGACTGTTCAGCCCCTCACTGAATTCCTAGGATGTGCTGACTGAACTTTGCTACTGATTCCTTTTACCTCATTTATCTCTTCCAGCGAAGTCAGCAAATCCTTTACATCTGCTTTAAACTCTTCAAGGGTAATTGTTATACTGTCCACATTTCCAGTGTTATGAACTAAAATTATTACAAATGCCAACATTTGGAACATAAGAACATGCTCTGTGGGAGAACCATCCAAAGATGGTGCACTGTTTTCCAGCTGTCTCATACTTCCATTCTTATGCTGCTCTCCAAACTTTTGTCCAGAAGTGTCTAACTGTGGAAGATACTTTTATCATAATTTGCAGGTACTCTGTCACAGCTGGCCCAATAATGGCAAGCCGTATGAGCTCCTAACTGGCTGGGTGGGAGTGGTTATGCATTGGGGATGCCCTGACTGTTTGACTGTCTAAAGCAATGACTACTGAGATTGCAGTGGAAGGTTCCTTCCCTCTAGTAAATCCCCAATATTTAAATGACCATATCCAGCCTCCTGTGTGCCCATACTGGATCATGTTGGTACAGAAGATCCTGTACACATATGTGCATCTTTTTCTCCCCAGGTCTCTAACCACTGACATTACTCTTTCATGCAAGTTGCTGTTGCCATAGTTATAGCGGTTCTCTTGTGGTGAAACCCTGTTATTAGTCCCATTAATCTCAGCGCATGAAATCGCACAATTATCAACAGGGACTAGTATATTAAAAACCATACCTCCTGTCTAATTTGTGCAGTAAAATCCTCAGCAGTTCCTATCCACTTTGATACTATAAAAATGCACTGAGTCTTAACCAGCCTATATATCAGAACTATTTGGGTTATCGAAGAGATGGTTTCTTCTCTGTCAATGCAGATGCATAAGCTGCCAAAACAGCTGTTTGCTCTACATTTTTTTATCATAATGCTTTCCTACAAAACTTATCTTGCACTAAACTTGTGGAGTCACATTTGCTTGGCTATGAAGCTCTGCAATGAACATATTTGCTTCTGTCCCATATACTTCTTTCCCATGTTCCTCCTTGAAATACCTATTCCTTTAACCAGATCATCCAAACTGTCATGGAATATATCGGAAATCCAAATGTATATGGGGGGGAAATGGGGCCACATGGCTTGCACTAATGATCCATGATCATAGATTCCCTTGGCCACACCAGCCAATCGTAACAAACCTCTGATTAACCCCTTGGATAACTTTCTGCAAAATATCCACAGTCCCCTTTGGCAGTGAACTCAGGCTTGTCATTTCAAGTGGACAGGTTTTTGTAATAGGCAAATGTCCCTCTGTGAGTTGAGCCACTCTCAGGTAGATAGCCTAGTAGTCAAGAACATTGTCTTCCCACCAACATGTTTCATCATTTTTTAGTATCTCTGCTTAAAAGCGTGTTAAGTAGCCCTATTTTCATCACCACTTGGCATTATGTCAAAAGAGACATTGAGACATATTGATTAATGTCATGGGAATAGTGTGAGGCCTGGGACTACAATGTGGTTGTATCTGTTGCAAGTGGACAAGTGATGTGTCATAACTTGGAGAAGAGAGAGGAATGGTCATTTTCAGTGATGAGGACCTATTTCTCTGATGTTGTTGCTGTACCACTTGGTCCTGTCAGTGGGATGTTCCTCCGTGATAACTTCACAGTCATTGTTTATAAAAGAAAAACAATCCTTTGCTCAATTGGGATAGCACTCTGTAGTAGTCTTTTTCCACCCTTGTAATCCACTGTTGTCCTAAGTTTTGTGAATTGTATTCCCAGGCTAAATACTTTATTGTCCTCTCCCATGGAATGAAACAAAACCAACTTGTAGGTGCTTTAATATTTTTTAATCAACCACATGTTCCTTCAGAAAAGCTTTATATTTTCCACATAATTTAATGAATTTTATTTTGGAGGGGAGGACAAAAATCTCCTTCCTCTCATTCCAATTAGAGCTACTTACTGAATGCCTCATTATCATCACAACCTTTAAAATCCTTCCTTTTTCCCATGGGTTGGCAGTTCCTAGCTATTTGCAATTATGCTTCTTACAGCAGTGGCTTGTTTTCATCCAGAGTTGTGGCATCAGAAATTTTAGTTGATGGAGAGGAGCCTGATTTTAGCAGGCTGGAGAGCAGCTCTGCAGAGAGGGATCTTGGGGTTCTGGTCGATGGCAAGTTGAACATGAGCCAACAGTGTGCCCTGGCAGCCAAGAGGACCAACCATGTCCTGGGGTACATCAAGTACTGCACTGCAGCCAGTCGAGGGAGGTGATTGTCCTGCTCTACTCTGCGCTGGTGCAGCCTCACCTTGAGTACTTTGTGTGGTTTGGGGCACCACAGTACATTAAGGATATAAAAATACTAAAGAGTGGTCCAGAGGAGGGCCACGAAGTTGGGGAAGCCATAGGAGGATCGGCTAAAGTCACTTGGTTTGTTCAGCCTAGAGAAGAGGAGACTGAGGGCAGACCTCATCGCAGTCTACAGCTTCCTCACAAGGGGAGGAGGAGGGGCAGGCACTGATCTCTTCTCTCTGGTGACCAATGATAGGACCCAAGGGAATGGCAGGAAGATGTGCCAGGGGAGGTTTAGGTTGGGTATTAGGCCAAAGGGTGATGGAGCACTGGAACAGGCTCCCCAGGGAGGCAGTCACAGCACCAAGCCTGATGATATTGAAGAAGCACTTGGACAACACCCTCAGAGATATGATGTGAATTTTGGGTTGTCCTGTGCAGGGACAGGAGTTGGACTAGATGATCCTTGTGGGTCCTTTCCAGCTCAGGATGTTCTATGATTCTATGATTCTGTGATCCTTTAGTAAATGCAGACCTTCTACCTAACATGCAAAGTATATGTTTGATGCTAAAGTTCAATATTCTGACCTTTTTAAAAATAATTGATTGCAACACTATTAGGGAATACTGGCAAGCTGGTTGAATTCCTGTCCAACAGTAGCAAAGCTTACGTAGTTTGTTGTTGTAGTTTACCTAATTGTTGACTTAATAAAATTAATTTGCAGCAGTGACACTTAGGGGATTCTTACTATTGTTATCATCTAGAAGAACAGACATGAAACAGTGTGCTTTAAATCTTATTTTCCTGTGAAGTTGAAATTTCAGCTGCGTGTCAGTATATCTAATTTGTGATTCTGAGTTCAGGAAAGCCCTTGAGGAATGACTAGTACTAGCAGGGCTCTTTTTTGTTTGGTTGGTTTGGTTTTTGTTTGTTTGACTTTCTCCCTAGTATCTGGTTTCTGTTATCTGGAGTGGGTTGGGCAGGCTTAGATACAGGTGACAATATAATTAAAGGCTGTATCATAGTGCTGTGGGGTAAAATACAAAATAAAGGATTTTGGTGTGATTGGTTTTTGAGTTTTGGCTTTGCAGTGTTCACATTTTTAATATAATAGGTTTTAGGAGTGTTTATATTCTAGTTCTTATTAGGTTTGGAGTTTTTCAAAGTTAAGCACTGGATATCAAAAGAAGCATGGCCAGCAGGTTGAGGGAGGTGATTCTGCCCCTCTGCTCTGCTCTGGTGACACCCCACCTGGAGTGCTGCATCCAGCTCTGGAGCCCTCAGCACAAGAAGGACATGGACCTGTTGGAGCGGGTCCAGAGGAGGGCCACAAAAATGATCTGAGGGCTGGAGCACCTCTGCTATGAGGACAGGCTGAGAGAGTTGGGGTGGTTCAGCCTGGAGAAGAAAAGGCTGCAGGGAGACCTTATTGCAGCCTTTCAGTACTTAAAGGGGGACTATAGGAAAGATGGGGGCAACCTCTTTAGCAAGGCCTGTTGTGACAGGACAAGGGGTAATGGTTTTAAACTAAAGGAGGGTAGATTTAGATGGGATCTAAGGAAAAAAATATTACAATATGGGTGGTGAAACACTGGCACAGGTTGCCCAGAGAGGTTGTGGAGTCCCCATCCCTAGAAACATTCAAGGTGAGGTTGGACGGGGCTCAGAGCAACCTGCTCTAGTTGAAGATGTCCCTGCTCACCGCAGAGGGGTTAGACTAGATGACCTCTAAAGGTCCCTTCCAACCCAAACCATTCTATGATTCTATATCCAAATAGTAAAAGTAAGTCTAAAGACTTCAGCAGAGATACAAATGCACTGGTTTCACCTAATCTGCTTCCCTGTTTATTCCTACTTTTAACCATTCTTTCCATCCCAACTCTGAAAAGCAGGGCATGCTATTTCACTCCCTCCTTTGCGTGGGAGTCTGTTGCCTCTCCAGCTGATCTTGCTTAAAGCATCACAGCAAGAAAGGAAGCTGTGTTAATTATACAGTACCCATTAAGTTTCCATGCAGACTTATCCAAAGGAGGAAGAAGACAAGGTAGGGAAGGAAAGGAAGTTGGTCTTTGTACTGAGAGTGGAGGTTATGTTTGATTTCTACCAAACTGAAGGCAAACGAGGTTCCCTATGTCAGGAGGAGAAGAGGAGGTCAATGGACAAGGCAGACTCCTGTGCAGCTCAGTAGTACTGGCTATTCAGAAGAGCTTTTGAGATTTTCTCCATTTCATAAGAAGTCATCTCTTTTTCCTTGAGTCCTCTGCTACTTTAGTAGCTAACAAATTTGAAGAAAGATAAACTCATGTAAACAACTTCTAACATGTTTTATTTCCTTGTTTATTTTTATTCCCCTTTTTTCGATCTCTTCATGAGACTGCTGCAAAACAGTTTGATAGGGCTTTTGAAAATAAACAAGGAATCGTGTTTACAGTCTTTTTTCCCTACAAGACAAATTAAAAACACAACATGCATCTCTAGGCATTGCTGTGGCTAAAATAAGGTCAGATCAGTACATTAAGAATGGAATTTTTATGTTTTACTAAGCTGTGTTTATCCTGAACCAAGACAGCCTTTACACACTGAATCTTTAAAAAGAACCTGGACTAAAAAAGTGCAATATTGAAAATATATTTTGAAAAATGTTCACTAGAATGTGATGACAGGAATAGGAGTACTGGAGTAGAAGAAAATAGGAACTGAGACTGCCACAGTAGACAAATATTTTCTTTTCCAAATGCTTGTACTGCTGTAAATATTTACAGAAAGCCAGTTTCATGGTGGTTAAAATGTAATGAAAAATGATGTTTCCATCATTCCACAATAGCTTTTTCTAGAAAATATGTATAGGTTGTGCTGAAGTTGTAGTGTTATATGCTTAGTACTGTTTCAGTCAAAGGACACAAGTGAAATGAGATACAGGAAGAGGAAATGCTGTCAGCTATTTGCTAGGAGTTACTATCTGCTGAATGGCTCAGCTTAAACCTGCTTCACTAAAGGCATCACCAAACTTGGGCCTAGCCTATACCTCCAAGATAGTGCTTGCAGGCTGCCCAGTCAGTACTGAGTGCCAGGAACATCAGTGGTCTAGTCTGGGACGGCTCGAAAGCATTGAGTACCAGTTATTGCTGCGTAAGGTGGTTACTCTGCTGTATGTAAACACTGAGGAGTGGCTACTGATCTTTTACATTAGGATTTCTGTACCCACCTAGAGGTAACATTTAGTCTTGAGTTCGATGTATGGAGATACTTATCTGCTCATTTCCATAGGAGCCATGGATGCTTGCACATCAGAAAGTATTTAATACTATATATTTAAGAGCTGACTTTTTTCAGTGGTGCTCAGCACGCTGCTTGTGTGTACTTTACCTAATCTGTTGAGTTTTGCAAAGCACCTTGAGATCTTCAAATTAAAGTAATTATATAGTTCTGAGAAACTAAATTAAATGCACTAAGTTTTGTAACAAGGATAAGGATCTTTTAGTAAGTCACATAGATTTCTCCTGAAGTGTGTCATACCAAGCTAATAGATGTCAACACGTTCACTTCTGGTAACAATTTTTTTTTTGATGTTTTAATGATTTTGTTGTTATTTTCTACAATATTTACCAATACTACAATGTTGAATTTAACAGGTCCTGTTCATATTGGGCCCAGTCCTGACACAGTGTTATGACAAAAGTCACTTGTACTGCTTTGCAAATCGGCTTAAATAAAGGTGATCAAATTAGAAGTTTTGCTGCATACTTCTTAATAAGGTAATTTGGTCCTAGGCCTGCTTGCAGGAAAATTATGATTATTGTCACGACAGTGACAGCAGTGGAACAGGCTGCGCAGGGAGGTTGTGGAGTCTCCTTCCCTGGAGACATTCAAAACCTACCTGGACACGGTTCTGTGCTCCCTGCTCTAGGTGTCCTTGCTCAAGCAGGGGGTGGGACAAGGTGATCTTTAGAGGTCCCTTCCAACCCCTACCATTCTGTGATTCTGTGATTATTAATTTTAGTGCATGAGGTGTGTATGTTGTGTGATCTAGTTTTGTGTTGTAGTCTATTTTTGTGTTTGTACCCTAGTACAAAAACTGTAATTGGAAATTTGATTGTCAGCCATGGAGATGGCAGTAGTTGGCCCAGTTGTACTGAGAACTCCAATTCTAAGAGAAAACAAAATTTAGTTTCTGTATTTGTAATATAACTCTGCTGTTTTCTCATCTTTAGTTGTAACATACCATTACAGCATGTTACACTCATTCATCTAGAGCAGCTCTTGAGATTTCTGCTGCTTTTTCACCCTGCCAGATGTTTATTTAAAATAACAGTGGAGGATGGTAGACTGTTACATGATCCTAGATGTGTGTTCTTCTGTACAGCAGTCTAAAACCATCACTGTACCTGTTCAGAGATAGGGGAAGACATAGCAGGAATACACCATTGAACTTCCTGTGTACTTGGGCTAGTCCTTTTTTTTGTAGGAAAAATTGGCTAATGCTAAAACTACCTCTTGAAATGTGTATGTGTATAGATTTAGGTCGTGAGTACAGGAAAATTCTATTCTTCTATAAGCCTCAACTCCATTCAGGACTCTTAAATATACTTGTAAAGTCTTTGATCCTAATCCCTTTAAGTTAGGGTTTGTCATTTTCTGTATGTATGTTTGATGCCCTGTACCAAGAATGCAAGCTGGAAAAACACATTTTCAAAAAAGCGTTAAATATGACGTTCAAACCTCATCTAAGCTTCATCTACATTGCCTAAACAGCATAGCATGAGTATTTACAAATAAATTAGCAGACAGCAGTTTTTGCTGAAAGAAACTAATTTTGTAAAGAATTAATGTGATCTTTCAAGCATAATTTAGGCTTGAAGAGAGTTAGTGTGGATAAAAGGATTTGGATTTCTCCATTACATCTGGAATCAGATAGTATTAAAGATGTTTATGCTTTCAAATAATTTAGAATTAGTTTATCACTTTTTCATACTTGCATTGTTTCAACTTTTGGTATGTAAATATGACGTCTGTTTAACATCTGCTTGTTATTCAGGCCCTTTTATTTGTGTGCATTTACTAAATAGGCTTTTGTTTTGCTTGCCCTTGACATCTGCTGATCATTTTGTAGCACATTCTAATGTTACAGCTTTGAGACTACAAAGCCGCCAGTCAATGTGTAAGGGACAAGCCCCAGGTGTCTGTACCGTGAACGGTGTCAGAGACAAAGTGCAAGTCACCGGCAGGAGCCTTGTGTCACTACTGTCACTCCTCTTGACTGACTGATGTCTCAACCACTCCAAGAAGCCAAAGCAGTGGAAGGTTCTA
Organism: Phalacrocorax aristotelis; assembly: GCF_949628215.1. Classification (NCBI taxonomy): domain Eukaryota; kingdom Metazoa; phylum Chordata; class Aves; order Suliformes; family Phalacrocoracidae; genus Phalacrocorax; species Phalacrocorax aristotelis. The sequence continues at coordinate 191,345,922 of NC_134276.1, forward strand.
GAAGTGCCTAGGTGATGGCCATGAACAGGGGCTCTGGCTCACTCTTGCTGGACCCTCTGTACACCAAATACCCCTTTTGGCAGGTCTGATGCTGGATCTGGGACTGCTGATCTCTCTTCCTCCCTCTTTCTCTTCTTCTGTCTCTCCTCTCTTCTCTCAAAGTTGTTAAGTAACGCAAGGCCTACCCTGACTTCCCGTAAAGCCACACAGCTTAGGCAGATATAATTGTGAGAGGGCCAACATGTACAGAATACTTATTCTGTAGAAATCTCCCATTAAAGTTGATGTTTGTGTACAGAGCTTGAGTGATACTTCACCTTAATCCACACCGAGGGGATTTGTGAATCTTGGTCGCTCCCCACCGCTCTTCAGGTGGGATGTGACACACTGTGTGGAAAAACCATGTTGTAGTCGACAGCAAAGGGGCATTTTGCTTCATGTCATGTCATGTCATGTCATGGCTATTAACTGACAATTTTAGGATGGCAGAACTCTAAATAACACAGGGAGCATAATACATAATATTAGTTATTGAGTATGTATGTATTCACAGAACATGCCGTTACAACTCTGCCTTTTGGTGCTTGTTTAGACCTGTCATTATAACTTTCATTTTTCCTGGATTGCTACCAAGAAATTTTGCTTCCCAACACTCTTCAGATCTGTGAGACCAAAGGTGGTGTAGTGAATACAGTGTCAGGGTAAGAACAAAGAATTTCTGGTTGAGAGTGCATAGTGCTCGAAACGCAGGATCCCCAGATCTATCCTAGGTGGTTTCTAGAGATAGTGCTTGCTTCTAGTATCCATACTGCCTAATTTCAGACTCTTTATTTTTATTAGAGAAAAAGCAATAAATGATCCTGTTGGATCAAGGATTATTTTCTTGTTTGCCATTTTTGCTGACATAATTTACTTTATTTAAATGCTGCCAACAGAAATCCTAATGACTCTTCTGGCTTGTCTTGCTCAAGTGTGAGTGGACTTTTTTATGCTGAGGCATCTGGCTTAAATTCCTATACAAATTCTTTTTTCTCTAGATGTCTCTGAAACTTAGAGCTATTGAGCAAAAAGTTCACAACCTGGGAAGTTAGAGAGAAGCTAAAGAATTTCTGAGGAGATGATTAGTAGTTATCCATCTACTGATTTTCTTTTATCTTCTGCAGGTAAGACAGGGAGCGAACAAAGAATTCTTGAGCTATCATCATGTCCACATTATGCCTGTAGCTCCATGCAGGATATATACACAATATAGAGACCGTTCAGGTGGTAAGTGTCTGAAAGTCCCATCTCCACGTGGAATCATAGTCTGGCATTTTTGAGAAAAGCCCTGTTATTATGTCATTAATTTGGTAAATGGGATATATGGAGGTGGTAAATTGAGATGTGGTGGGCTAAATCTGTTTGTGCTCAGATGGGTGTGTGCTTGCAGTTTTTGGATTTGTGCCTGGGCTAAGAATGGGACCACATCTTTTTGTCTGCGTTTCTTAAAGCTTGTAACAAGACTATATCTGAGGATGGGAATGGGTTCATACACTTGACACAATGTCATAACTGAATCAGGGGAAGTATTCTCAAAATGCGGTGTTAATTTGTCATAACAGACCTCAAGAAGTCATCTAGACCAACCCTTGCACTGAAACAAAATTTAATATACCTATAACTTTCTTGACAGATATTTTGTGTAACTTGTCTTGAGAGGGAGACCTGCAGTACTTCGCTCCTTAGAAGGGGAAGACATTTCTGGTCCTTTTTATTGCAAGTTATTCTAATTCTTGCCTTTGATAGATAGGGGGATCAATTGTCATTTTTAGATGTATTTGAAGATTTAGGTCTTACAGGAGAAAAAAACTAAGAACAGCACTCTTTAAGAAAAAGATTGGCTCGGGAAAAGACCTACACCATACTGCCCAATAAACAGATTCAGTGGTCCAGCTGAGCTATAACCCCAGTGCCAAACTAACAGTGTAACTACCTTGCATGGTCTATATACCCCACTTCTGTTAATACATTTCACTACTCCATTTACATTTTTACGCCTGCTTACTTTGTTGAATTATTGAATCTGAATTCCCAGAGTATTTTCCACATAACCAGGAGGGTATTCATGCTTCCGATTGGTGCCCCTGATTTTTTTTTCTTTCCTACTTTGTGTTTCAGTCTTACCTTATTTCACATTGTATTATTTTACATTGCTTGTATGATGTCCTTTGTCTTGTGTATTTGTTAAGTATAATTTCACAAACTTTCTTCTCTTTATCAAGATCATTTTGCTTGCATTACAGATTTATTGGTTCTGAAACATTGGACATGACAGTGAAGTTTATCTTCCTGTAAAACATTGTTCTTTTTTGTAACAGCAAGCAAACAAGCAGGTATTTCTTTTTGTACCTTTGTTGTCTATTTCCTTTCTTAATCTGACTTCTTTTAATATGTATTTTCCTATCAACTCACAAAAACTTACCTGGAAAGAATGGGAAAAAATATGTATTCATGATCTTGTAAATTTGAACCCATGTTTACCAATTTCAGTAACAACCAGTGATCTAAGTTCAAATGTAATGCACTCTGTTTAACATTTTTGGGGATGTAATTGTTAGACATTCAAGATTTGCTACAACCATGGTTGATCTGTAAATGTGGAGGAAGCATGTAGCTCAACACCATCAAACAGTTCCACCTTAATTTGTTCCTTAATAAAAGATGCAATTTCCCAATTTATTACACCAACTTGACAAAGATATAACTATACAAGTGCAAAAAAGCCATTTGACTACAAAGCTAAAACAGACTTTGAAATGCCTGACCTACTATAAATATAAAAAGCTGAGAAATGTCTGTTTGACATTTTTAAACCTTTTACAAAGGGCAGCATGAATATTTTCAGATGTGAGTGCATAATATTAATCACCTAAAGTATGCAATATCTAATAAATTGCCAGCAGGTCCAGTGAGGAACTGTGTTAAATTTGAGCACAAGATGATAAATACGGACCTTGGTTTGGGGATTTTTTCTGCAAAAGAGTAGTGTATGTCTTGTTACACTGGTGTTGGAGAGGACCTCTGGGAAGAGACTGCTTTTCATTACAGACGGGTTCTCATGCTATGGCCAAGCTACTTAAACATCTGATTGCTCTATTGAATTGTTAATCTCACTGCTGTACTTATTGCAATACTTTTGGGAGACTATTAAAACTGCAACTATCTCTTGAAATAGTATTAAAACTTTTCAACAGGTGATGTTATAAAAAAGATTAACATTTTTTTTCCAGAAAACCTGAGGAATAAGGAAGAATTTTACACTAAGGCTTCTAGAAGCAACGAGTAATTATTAAGCCACATCTAGTGATACAGTTAATGATCAAAACAGAAATGGCAGAAGTATAATGAGAACAGTGGATTAAGTATAAAGAAAGACAGTGTTTTCCATTTGGTAATGTAGTGTTCAGTTAACAGCATTGAAACTGCTGTTTGAAAATGCATTTAATCAAAGGCATCGTATGTGGGAGTAATAGATCTAATTAATCCAGAGATTAATCAAGCAAAAAAGATATTTTTTTATTGATTAGGCTGGGTTTTGCATCATGTGCTTTTCTGTTACTGAGTTGCAGTGGAAACTTCAGAAACATCCATTTTGGTTTGCTTACATAGGCTATTGTTTACCTTTCTCTGCTTTCATTCTTTCAGTACTAAAAAAAATACATAAAATTGCAGGAAGTAGGATCTAAGGGCTCTTTTTAGATAAATGATATCTGAAGCTTTCTGGGTTTTGCAAGACTGCAACGGGTGTGGATCCTAGCTCCAGTGAGGCTGAATGATTTGGAAAAAAATGTCATCCTCCTAGAAGAACACAATATTTTTTTAATAGAAACTCAGTGCCTGAAAGTAATGGAAATCTCACTCTAGTAGTTGCTCCCCTGTTGGTGCAGCCCTGATCCAGACCTGTTTTAATTTAATTTCTCGTGGATATATTCCTGGGGGATACCCCGAGTGAGAATCAATTGGTCTCTATGCATTTACAACTGATACAGCTACATAGAAAATGTCAGCATTGCCTTATCATGAGCTCTGTTATATGGTGGATATTCCTTCTTCACTGGTTTTTTAGATCAACTTTTTGTTCTGGCATTAACAAGATTCTCGCCGAGGGTCAGCCATGTCTGGACAGTGGTAAGTTACGCTTTCTGTGTTTGCTTTTAAAAGGTTGCCTTCTTTTTGCAATGGAATCTGTTTACTGTTCCCGTCTGCTGAAGCAAGTATTTATGACAAGCTACCAACTCAAGTTCATTGGAGATAGAGAACGTGTTACACTGGGTGTAGGCACTCGATGTTCTAGCCTCTGTTTTGAGAGTGAGTTTTCCCCCAGGCATTTGTAGTAGAATACAGACATTTGTAGTTAGACAAGAAGGTGCTTGAATGGTAAAGAAATGTCTTATGGCTTAAGAAATCCTCCTCCTCTCCTATGTTCAGTATTCAGAATTCCTATGACATCGCTCAAGGTAGATATATTGGTTTCAGTTTTGTTTTTTTTGGGTTTGTTTGGAGTTTTTTTACTGTTTATAGTATTTTTTTTTCATCAATACATACACAAAACAAGGTGTATCATCCATACCAGTAGAGTTTTAACTATATCTTTTAGCATGGTGTCCATTTAAAAATTGTCTTTTAATTTCCTTTCCTGGCTTAGTCTTTGAAGAATAGAAGTTAGTTATTTCTGTTACTCCCTTTTCTCTAGCCTTCAGTGTTTCTACTCTCCCCTCAGCATCTGTATGGAGTTCAAGGAACGCAACCTTCAACTGTTTTTAGCTTTGGTCTTTTTACTGGTATCCTTAATTATCTTGTCTCTTAAGGAAGGAGGTAAGAAATCACACCACACCTCTGTTTAACAACTTCTTTCTAAAAATCACAAATGTCTACTGTTTCTGACTTTTCTCTTCTTATGCATCCCAGGCATCCTCCTACTCTTGCAGGTGTGCCCTAACTGGGTGGACCTGCTCTTCAAAAGCATGTTTGGTCTGCTTTACTCAGAGAAGCAGAAAGCTGGCTGAGGTTGGGGAAAGGGTGAGCTGAAAGAGGGGCCTCTAATATGCATGCTGCTGCCTCTTGTTACAGGTTTTCTCACAATCTGAAAGCTTGTCTCACTTATTTGTTGTATCTTATCTGCAAGCCAGAAGTAGTCTGAGGAAAGAGGGTATAATTTTCTGTGTGTCTGTGTTCAGTAGAATCCTGACTTAGCTGACTGTAGGTAGTACCACAAAAATAGGGAAGACAACTCGTGAGAGAGTAAATAAACTGAAAATATCTCTTATTTCTGATTTCAAAAATGAAAATATTTTATGGCCAATGGATGCATAAGTGTTCCTATTCTTTAGTTTTCTTGCCAGTACTCAGGTATTGTTCCTTATTTTCTAGCTGTAAAAGGGAAGTCTAAAGTAGTACTGTATTTCTGTCAGAATAAGATTGTGTCAATATTGTGTCAATAAAAACTTCTTTAGTTTCATGCAGCCCAACGCATATGATGACCGACCTACTGTGGTTGCGAACCCTAGCCAGGATCCCGTACAGGATGCCACAGTGAAAAGAGTAAAGCTGCAGTAACAGAAAGGTCTGTGGATACCAGATGTTGCCTCCTAAATTCATATCAATAGAGAATGTCCTAAGACAAAGGCATTTCAGATTTCGATAAATAACCAGTGTAAATGTGTTAAATAGTTCCCTTTCTATGTAAATATCTGTTTGTGTCCTGAGTCCTTGTAAGCTTAACAAAGTCTTGGGTCATTGACTTTCGCAGCTTAATTATGTGTTGAATAAGAAAAACATTTCCTCTTATATATTATGCAAAAGTGTAAACAGAAGTGCTTAATAGTCTTTCTTTTTCCCATGTAGTATTTTAAATATATCATTTTAATTGTTCTCTAAATTCTACTCTATTGTTGCATTGTTTCTGAGAAAAGATGAATGAGACTGAAACAAGTATTTGATGAGAAATCATTATACTTCTCTATAATGAAATATGTTAATTATTAGTTTCTATCTCAAAACTTAGACTTACACCTTGTGTTGTCCACTCTTGGTTCATTGTGCTGTCTACAATTAGACCCACAGCTGGTTCTTTTCCTCAATGGTTATACTAATTTATAACCCATTAGAGTGCATGAATAGATCATATTGTTCCTTTCATACTGGCACAGGGAGGTGTAAATTAAGTTTTTGTATGCCAGCAAGGGAGAAGTCTATCCAAGGGTAGAGTATTAAATTCCTATTTTTAATTTCTGTGATAAATGCAGTTAGAAATAACTCTTATATCTGCAAATATTTTCCATTTCTTAAGTAATAAAACCAATGTGTCAGTTACAATTATTTTTGTGTATTCCTGGCTTTTTCAAACCCTACTTCAAAAATACTGTGAATATTGGCTGTTTTGGGAGGTAATTAGGAGCATATTTGGGTAACATTTGTCCACTTAATGCTGACATTAAGCAATATAATAGTCCTTATTGTAACTAGCTAATTATAGAAACTCCTGGGTAGAAAAATAAAAATTAACTTTTAAAGGAGCCTTTGCAGATTCTGGAGTCTAATCTGAAAATGCTTTCTCTCATAAACTCTTTAGAACTGTTAGAATCTGTCATTTCAATGCTCAATGCTGTTAAATTTGTCAATTTTTTTTCTTATTTTCTATCAAAACCCATTGTTACCAACTCTCTCTAGTCTCATAACAAAGAAAACAGTGAGATTATCCATTCTCCCATTCTTCTCTGGGAAGAAACGGAGACACCTGACAAGTTTGGGGGTTTTGGTGTTTTTTTTTCCTTCTTCTGTGAAAGAGTACCTTTCCCTTCAGAAAAAAAAACCCCACCATCATTTCTCATTTGAAAGATAAAGTTCAAATAAAGGGTTGGAACTTGGGTTCCATTAAGTGGCTCATGACTGTGGGTGCCTGGCTGTCTTGAAGTGGAACAGCTTTAGCAGAGCAAACTTGGAAGGCTTATCTCGGAATGATCACCCAGGTAGGTCTTGTACAGTGTGGGAGATCGTGGTTCAGGTTCATGGTCAGAGCTTAGTGGAGCATGAATTTCATCACCAGTTTTTTAAGTCTTTACAAAACTCCTTAATTTTTGGTTGACCAGCTTTTTATTCCCTTACATATCAGCCATTATATCCTCAGTATGTGAAGGTTGTTTCTTTAGTAAATAACTAAGTGAAAAGTCAGGGGCCTGAGTTGTTTTATATGCCCTTAATGTCCCTTGCTCCCTTAATTTTCCAGTGTAACTGTGGTAGCCGTTATTTTACAATAAGCCTTAATTTTCCTAGATCACTGGGAAGTGTCTTTTGGCCTGCAGCATCTGGAGGTGTGCAGTACTGAATTGTTCTGCAGGTTTACTTGCAACAGTGGCAGGCTGGGTTGATGATCAAGCTTTGTGTTGTGGCGGTTTAGCAATTTTTGGTAAAAAGTATCATCAGAATTCTTAAATCTCAGGGATTCCTTCTAAAGTGGAGGAAGGCTTATTTCAGCCAGTTCTGTGGACAACTTCTTCAAGGCTGATACCTGTTTTGTCATTGATATCACGGTGCTGTGGTTGTCTAACATAACTCCTACCTTCCTGTAATGTAAGCTTTTTTTCTTGCAGGAAAGTCACAAAGTATTTTGTGAAAGAAAGAAAAAAAAGGCAGTTATCTTCCATAGCTAGATAACAGTGGGTTTCTTTTACTGTCACTTATGTAAATCATAGCTTTACATAATTTAACACAAATTCAAAGGTCTTGCTTTTAGCCTCCAAAATCTTAACTGTTTAAAATACAGCTGCACCTGTTTGGCTTAGTACAAGTAGCTGCAAGATCCCATGATAAGAAACACTTTTCACCTCATATAAATTTTCCATTGTGTCCAGTGTGAAAGGTTTTTAATTAAAATCAGTAACTCATAATATTCTGCTGTCAGCTAGCATTAAAAAAAAAAAGACATCACTTCTCATTTTAGCTGGGAGAAAATCCTTTGTGAAAATGTCAGTCAGCGAACCCAATCCTTGTTCTTTTGTAGTTGAAAACATTATAGGTTTTCTGAAGCCTGACTAAGCATGGGGCATTAACCTACTAACCTGAATCTCAGCATGTCCTCTGGAAATGGGATGGACGTGGGCTGAGAATGTCGAGAAAACTACACAGAGAATGGGGGATTGTATGTCACCCAGCCCTTTGTCTTCATGTGGAGCACTGTCTGCCCTCTTTCCCCGCACAGTGAACTCAAAGTTATGCCTCTTTTTTTTTTAAAATTTTTATTCTGAAGGTTTAGACAACTTCCTTACTGAAGAGGCAATTGCAGAGGCAATTTTAGGCTATTTCAAGACTAGAAAAAAAGACCAAGTCTTACGGTTCTTCTGTAACTTGAATAACGGTGGTGTTAACTTCAAACATTTTTCACTAAGATCAGAAAATAATTGGACTCATATGGAATTATTTTAGGCAAGAATAGCATAAATCAAACTAAGCACACTTTCAAAAAGCAGTAGATTAAGGATTCATTGCATTGCATGGATTCACATGGCAGAGATTATACTGTGCGATCTTTGCGGTAAGATTCCAGTAAAGAAGATGCCAATCTTAGTGCTCTGTCAGAAATTCAAGCTCTTTCTCTTTTAAGCAGTTGTAAATAATTAAGCACTTTTGGTTATGCTCTAGGTGGTTCAATATTCTTTGTTGCTCAACTGTTTAAGATTGCAGACATGTGCCTTTTATTGAGTCACAGAAGGTATCAGTCTTGGATTTTTGCCCTTTTAACCTCAATAATATCATTGTTCTAGGATTATTACGTGACAGTATGAAGAGGAAGAAGCTAAAGCTAGCTTTGGAAACATAAACCTTGCAAGCTTGTCAGACTTGGATTCTCAGGCTCTTTACTCCTCTCATGTTAATTCTAGACTGAAAGCAAACAAACCCCAAAGTCTTCAGAAAAACTTCTCTGGCTCATTTTCTACTGCAGCTTCAAAAAATCAAATATATTTTCTCAACTGTACAGTGCAAGAGTGTGCCCCTGTGTGCTGGTTTTGGCTGGGATAGAGTTAATTTTCTTCCTAGTTGCTAGTATCGGGCTATGTTTTGGATTTGTGCTGAAAACAGTGTTGATAATGTGGAGATGTTTTAGTTACTGCTGAGCAGTGATTGCGCAGAGTCCAGGCCTTTGCTGCTTCACACCCCACCCCACCAGCAAGGAGGCTGGGGGTGCACAAGAAGCTGGGAGGGGACACAGCCGGGACAGCTGACCCCAACTGACCAAAGAGATATTCCATACCATATGACGCCATGCTCAGCGTATAAAGCTGGGGGAGGAAGAAGGAAGGGGGGGGATGTTTGGAGCGATGGTATTTGTCTTCCCAAGTAACCATGGTGTGTGATGGAGCCCTGCTTTCCTGGAGATGGCTGAACAGCTGCCTGCCCATGGGAAAGAGTGAATGAATTCCTTGTTTTGCTTTGCTTGTGCTTGTGGCTTTTGCTTTACCTGTTAAACTGTCTTTGCTTCAACCCACAAGTTTTGTCATGTTTACTTTTCTGATTCTCTCTCCCATCCCAGAAGGGGGGAGTAAGCGAGTGGCTGTGTGGTGCTTAGTTGCCGGCTGGGCTTACACCACAACAGTCCTTTTTGGCGCCCAACGTGGGGCTCGAAGGGTTCAAGACGACGATGTGTTTGATCGGAATGTGCTAGATCACAGTTATAGCTGTTATTGCTGTTTAGCCATTAATTGGCAGGCTCCTGTGCTTGCCATGGCGCTTGCTTGCCTTCCTGTATATTAGGGTCTAGTGCTTGTTAGTGGCTGACTTTTGCTTGTGCTGCTTGCTGTACTGCTGGTCGTCTGACTGTGTTGTGTGACTGGGCTGGCAGATGGCCAGGGCACCCCTGCTGTTTCTGTGCTGCTGTACTGGACAAGCTGGAACTCCAGTGTGAACTCAAGTCGAAGGGACTGTGACCTGTGGATGAGTCCAGTGCGAGCAGGACACCCGAAAGCATCTGTGGCTGTGAATAAGTCCGCAGCAGGGCAGGTACATCTGGAAGTGTCTGTGGCTGTGGTTACATCTGTGCCAGCGCAGGTATGCCTCTGAACGGTTTGTGGCCCAAGGATAAGCTGACAGTGGAGAAGGTACACCTCAAAGTGGCTGCGGTTGTGGCTTAGTCCATGCTGCAGCAGGTACACCCTGAAGCATCACTGGCTGCGCATGAGGTCATGCTGGAACGTCTGAAAGTGTGTGGCCATGGATAAGGCGACGACAGGCAGGTACTCCTCTGGAGGGACTGCACTCATGGGCAAGGCCATGTTTGGGCAGGTTCACGCCAGAAGGGACTGTGGCTGAGGGTAAGGCCACACTGGAGCAGGTATATCTCTGAAGGCATTGTGGCCCAGGGAGAAGGCCATGCTGGAACAGATGCACCTCAGAGTGACTGTGGCTGTGGGATAAGTCTATGCCGCAGCAGGTGCACCCTTAGAGAGACTGTGGCTCACTGATCAAGCTCCACTTGGAGCAGGTACTTCCCATGGGGATGGCAGTCTATGGATAAGTCTAAGCTGGAGCAGTGGCAAGGGGAGGAGTTCATTACAATGTTAAACCTGATGGTCTGGCCTGAAGGGACTAGGAGTAGAGATTGTAATGGAAGTACCTTTAAATTGTTGTAACTTGGGATTTGAGTTTCATGTTATGGGAATTACTAAAGCAGGAACCACTCAAATCAGTGGAGGAGGTTCCTTACAAGAAGCGGTGCAAGTGCATCAGGGACCTGACCTGAGCTGGCTTTGGTGCCCAGTAACTCCACAGAACACACCACCTCTCCTGTCCTGAGTGACCACCATAGCAGACGGAGCCCAAAGTCATGGACTGAATTAATTCAATGGACATTTTGTGGGCATTTTGTGGTTGTTACAGAATCCTGAGCTTCTGAATGAAATAATACATTTTTACTTCTTTTGTTGTGCGTCAATAATTTCAAAAGGCTGAAAAATACCTTCTAGTTTAAAAGGGTGTTCTTGCAGCTGTTACTAACTTCATAGACCGAATGGCAGCATATGAACATGACTGACTTTTGTCTGATGGTTCCTTCTAGTGTGATATAATTTTTGTTGAAAATTATATGCAATTTGAAGTGCTTTGAAGAAGTTGGTCTGGAGCGTCTATAGAATCAACCTGTGCAAATTCAGTATGAGTTGACTAAACACCAACACACAGCTATTTTTCTGTTTGTACATCAGGCCTGTGATGTATTCATCGCTGTTTTCCCTTTCATGATTTCCATCTAAGAACTTATCAAAATGTGGTCTTATGCCCATTTTGCCTCTCCAGAATGAAAGGTCTTGTACTTCACAGTACTTCACCTCCCAGCTCCAAACCTTGTATCACAGAAATACATGCCTGTTAGAAGATCTGCATAGTTTCCCTGGGCTCTTAAACTGTTTTCAGGATTTATTGAGACCATGCGCTGAACTGACATAGTCAGATACTGATGATGCAGTGTGGGAAAGCATACATGACTTGGCCTGCCAAAAGTATCCGGTGTACACAGATTAAGAATGTTAACCTGCAAATACTGAAAACACTGGTTGAAGCAATTTTAGCAGTATTAAGACAATGCATTGGGATACAGTTTTTGCATGTGTAAATGGATCCAGCAACTGTCAGGCTGGTGTCTTCTGCATCCAGAAATAAAATATTCCGTCCATCTGTATTCTAAAAGTATTACGAATGTGGACTCAAAATCTACTTGCCTGGTAAATATCTGTGAATAGTTTACTTTTTAAAAAATGAATGCTGCTGTAGCTTTTATGTTGGCTATAGTTCAGTTTTCACTATATTTCTTGGGAATAGAGAAGCTCTTTGGAATTCATAGAAGTGTAAGCCAAAACTGATAAGCAATATGAAAAGCAAGATGTTGCTAATTTATCCACAGCTGAAGAGTACTGTGGGGACTTCAACAACTAAAAATAGATATTTGTACGCCATCAGGTAGAATGCTGGTGTTGACTATTAAATTATACATATAATTCTAGTTGACAAAGTTCTTCCATTGTTACTGCTTTACTATTTTGAACCCTTTTCTTAGGTTGTCTCTATCTTGGTGTGTGAGCCACTCTGAGACAGAGTAATAAAAACTGTAGGGTGAAGTAAAGCCCTACCCTATGGCAACGTGGCCAGACTGCTTTCCCTGCTCCCAAGAATAGTTGGAAGTTCGATGAAGTTAAGCCGTCTCACGGGAGATATTGAGGAGCTGTACCTGACCCGTATCTTAAGGGCATTCATCTAAGAGGATTTGAAGCAAGGCCTCCCACCATTATTTAAATCACTTGGAATGAGGAAGTGAACCCAGGTGCGCCACAGTCCAGCTGGGCACAGGGAAGCTTGAGGGAAAGACCGTTGTCAGATTCGTGGATCAAGTTCTCTGCTTTCATTAAAAAAAAGAAAATCTGGAGAACTGACAGGACTACTTTGGGGTTGAATGAAACTTTGCAACCAAAATAGTTTCCAGTTAATTAAAAGATTTGGAAAAATGTGAGGGTTTGGTTAGAAATTTGATTGATAGGTCTGGTTGCTTCAACCACCGAACAAAGGAAAACCTCACCTTGATACCTGTTTTCTGCCTCCCTATCCCTGCAGCAAAGGGCTGGGGTTTTTTTTTGGTCAGGGCTATTTTAAAGAATGAAGTTTTCAGAAGATCAGAATTACGAGGCTGAAAAAAACACTTTTTCAGTTTAAGCAACAACAAAAAATCAGTGACTTTTAAAGTGTTACTTTTGGCAGCTCTTTAGCTTAATTTTCTAAGGAGGGGATACTTAATATGAACAGGCTTTCTCTTTCTACTAATAACTTCTACCCTTTTGTCCATTGACACTAGCTTCAAATATATTCAAAGATTCAAATATAATTAATTTCTTCTACCCTTCTTGATAAGCAGCTGAATAAAACCCATAAAAGCACCAGACCCCTAAAGTATTGCTGTACCTAAGCAAGGGGATGCAAAAGTCCATTGGCGACTCCCTGGCAGCTAACGCCAACCTTCCCCTTGCCCTGCTTTTCTCCTGCCTCCCCGCTTGCCACAGGGCTTGTACCCTTACTTGGCACCGGCACTGAGTGAGTTTCCCTCCTCCTAAGTTCAGATCCCACTGAAAACACATCACTCTGGTGGGGTTTTCAGCTAGACCAGGAGCCTGAAGCAGCTTTCCATGCAGTCTCGTGGTCCTGGAGGGGAATGGGAGCATGCACCCAAGGGGGGAGGGAGACCAGGGCGACAGCCCCCAGGGTATAAATCACTTCAAGTTGCCATGAACATGCAAGCATCTACCCAGCCAGCCTGTTTCCCCCGTGTGTGACTTCAGACTGACCATGGCACATTGGTTCTCGCCTGGTTGAGGTACCTCCGCAGAGGTGTGGTGGCCAGGGTTACTGCAGTGATGGCGTGGGTAACCAGCCTTTACTCATCCTCCGCTTCGCTGGCTACCTGGCTCTGCAACTCAGCCGCACTAAGTTTTCTTCAGAGGTACAGAGTAAAGTCAGATGGGTGGCAAATGTGGGTACAATTAAAGGATAAAGTAGCTGTTGTCATATGAGGTTGCATTTCTGTTGAAGTGAAAGAAGACCATGTAAAGAAATTCATTGGTAATACTAAAATCGGAGGCATTTCAGTCCCTAGAGAGAGTAGAAATATTACGGTTTATTCCTACTCACAGTAATGCTAATGGCATGTTTCACGTTCATGTCAGCTGAGTTACATTCAAGGTCCCTGAGAAGATTAGGGCTAATGGTTGCTCTGAAATTACAAAATGTTAAAAAAAAAAATAAAGGCAAGGAAGAGTACCAGTGGAAACTTGGTGGGACCAGTCAAGAGAAAAATTACATGAAACATTTCTGTAAAACACAGCTAGTCAGGAGTTTGTGACTGCGGGGCAGGCACGTGTGTGATAGCAGCTGAGTTATTTGCAAGGCTGTAGGATCACAGAGCAGGGAGATGGTCACTGCCTGGGTTCTGGTGCCATAGCTGGTCCTTGGGGAAGCAGGCGAAGAGACATTCTACATCCAGAGAAGAAATGCCCAAAATCAGGGATCTAGAGAGCTTGACATATAAAGGGTGGTGGAATTTTTCATGTGAAAAAATTACATAATCAACAATGACTGATGGGATGTCTTTGTTAGTCCCAAATTTGCTACAAATGCTCCTAAGTCAGCTCTGGTGGTACAGCGACAGGGTCATACCATTATGAAAAACACTCCATTAGCCGCTGACATTTTAAACAGTTGGGACCTAATCCAGGAAAGGTTTTAAATGACTTAACATACCTCACTTTCTAATGTAAATTCCAAAAAAAGTCTAATCCCATCCTTAGTTTCTGCCGTATTCACCTGCACCAGAGATCCGAAGGCTGGGAGGGGAAAGCGCCTGTAGCAGGGGGCTCTGCATTGCTCAGGGGACTCAGTTTCAAAGTCTGTCATTAAATTTGCATTTCACCATTTTTTAACGAAGTGAAAGAATTTTGGAGGCTTAGGTGGTCCACGCGTCAGGGCCTACCCAAAGAACGGCTTTCCGAGGCGGATGGAGCGTGCGGGGTCACGGCCGTGGCCTGGCCCCGGCGGAGGAGGGGTCTGAATCCCGGGCTCGGCTCCCGCTTTCGCACCCCGGTGGCTGAGCGCGGCGGGGCTGGGGGGGCCGGGCGGCCGCCGCCTCTCACCGCCGCGGCGGGACGTGCCGCCCCGGCCCCCCGCACCGAGCTGCCCTGGCGGCCGGTCCCGCCGCCTCCTGCCGCCCGCCGCGGTGCGGGCTGCGGTGCGGGCTGCGGTGCGGGCTGCGGTGCAGGCTGCGGTGCTGTGCAGAGTGCAGTGCAGGGTGTGGTGCGGTGCAGGCTGCGGTGCGGTGCAACGCGGGATGTGGTGCGGGGTGCAGTGTGGGGTGCGGGGTGCAGTGCGAGCTGTGGTGCGGTGCAGAGGGCAGTGCGGGCTGCGGAGCAGTGCGGGGGGCGGGGCAGTGTGCGCTGCAGTATGTTGCGGTGTGGGCTGTGGTGTGTGCTGCAGGCTGCAGTGTGGGGTGTAGTGCTGTGCAGTGCGGGGTGCTGTGTGGGGTGTGGCATGGTGCAGAGCGCAGTGCGGGCTGCAGTGAGTTGTGGGCTGCGGTGCGGTGCAGTACGGGGTGCAATGCGGCCTGTGGTGTGGGTTGCAGTGCGGGCTGTGATGCGGTGTGGTGCAGGCTGCAGTGCGGTGCAGTGCAGTGCGGGGTGCGGTGCTGTGCGGTGCGGGCTGCCGCCCCGCGCCCGGCCCCACTAGGTGGCAGGATGCCGAAGGGCTCCGCGCTACTGTCCTGGAGCCCGCGCGGGTTTAGCCCTGCCTCTCCGCATTGTGTGAGGACATGATAGAGTGCGGGCAGTTTCCTGGAGTCCTGCCGGCCCCCTGTTTCTTACTGGTTTGGTCATTAATAAAGCAGGATCGGGAAGGATCCGAGGGAGGTCTGAGACACAAAGGAGCGCGGTGGCAGGGTAAGGGGGCACTTCTCGGCTACCCGCGGTCTGCGAGGGAGAATTGCTGAGGCAGAGAGAAATTCTTCGTGGAAACGCAGTGGGGTGTAGCGAGAGGTGGTGAAATAAAAGGTGTCTGCAAAAGTTTGCAAAGAGTAACAGCGGATTAAATTGTAGCGCAATCTATAAATCCACGGAGAAGCGCGGTTGCCTCTTGACAGAGCCAGTTTAGCGGGGAGTAGCTGCGTGACCTTTTCCATCCATATTTTTTTAAGCAACAGAAGCGAAAGGAAACCGGAGTGTGTAAATATCACATTAAAGTATTAAATAAAATTAAGTCTTATACAGAACTAAAACACAAGTTCCTATTCCTGCTTCTTGTCATCTTTGTCTTCTTTTAAACGTGCTTTTTGCTGCGCGCTTTGGGAGCGGGGATCGCGGCCGTGCGGCTCGCCTGCAGCGCTTCCGAAACAGCTTTGGTGTTAAATCGGAGTGTTTGGGCTAAACTTCTGAAGGACGCACCTACCGCTCCCGCTCCCCCCGGCGCAGGTGGCCGTGCCTGCCGCAAAACTTGAAAAACTGAAGCCGTTCGCGTTTGCTGACCCCGGGCTCGACCCCCGCCCTGAGCCACCGCCCCGCGGGACCGCGCACAGGTGTGGGGGCAACCGCGGGTTGCGGGGGGCACCCACCCAAGCCAAAACTCGGTTTTAAGCCCGGCCTCCGCGGGGTTCTGGGGGTTTGCGAGCGAGCGGGCGGGCCGGGACAGGCTCCGCGGTGGGGGGCTGCGGGCCGGGCGGTGTCCGCGCCCCGGGGCGGGCTGCTCGTCGCGCTCCCTCGCGGGTGGTGTCTCCCCCCACGGCCCCTGGCCGGGCGCGGGGCTTAGTGCTGGGGGGAGAGGGTGGTCACGCAGCGTGGGGCGGCAGGTGGGGTTGCGGGGCCGGCGGGGCGCGGTGCGGTGCCGGGCGCGGCGGGGAGGCGGGGGAGGCAGCGGGCCGGGTCCCCGGGCCCTCCCGCTTCGGAACCTGGGCGAAGTAGAGGCGGAGAGAGGGGCCGGGGCAGGAGGCGGGCGGTGACATCAGCGCCGGCGGGCGGATAAGGTGGGAGAGCCGCGCGGAGCGCAGCGGAGCGGCCGAGCGAGGCGTCCGCGGGCAGCGGCTGCCGCCCGACCCCGCGCAACGACCGCGCAGCGCAGCGCAGCTCCGGGCACCATGCAGAAGTCCCCTCTGGAGAAGGCCAACATCTTCTCCAAACTTTTCTTCAGGTGGGAGCCCCGGGGCAGCGGGCAGGGGCGGGCGGTGGCTGTGCGGGGGGCTCGGCGGGGCTCCTCTTCTCCCTCCACCCCCGGGAAGGGACCCTCGGAGAAGGGGCCGAGCGCTGGGCACCAGTTAGCTCTGGAAAGGTCCGTGGGGCGAGCGGGGGGAGCCTCGCTTGTGCTGCCGAATGATGAGACCTCTCTTTTTTTGTTGTTGTTGCTGCTGCTGGGGTTTTTAGCACCAGGAATGGTCTCTGTCTCTCAGGTGTCATAAACCCTCGCTGGACCCGGACAGATAAATTTACGGCATAATTTAGGCAACCTTTGGTAAATTGTTCAACTAGTTAATCTGCTATTTCACTGTAAATTGTGAGACAGGGCGGGGTCGGGGGGAGCAGAGGGGACATGCTCTCAGAGCAAGGATTCCTTCTTTTTGGCTTTTTGGGTGTTCAGCGTTTGCTCAGTGTGTGACTGTAACACAGGATCTTACTGGAAACAGTTCCCTGTAAGCCTTGAAAGTGTTCTTTTACAAGCGAAGTCCCTGGTGCCTTTTCTTTCTCACAACTTCAAATAGAAAGAGAAGGAGCCAACACCAACGCCTGGGCACAGCATACTTTGTAAGACAACGCAGAAGACTGAACATGTTTTACATGACATTGCTAGAAATGACACTGCCAAGTGGAAAGAGCAAATAATCTTTCTGGCTTTAGCCCACATACCACCATTTTCACCAAAGTGCTGGTTCCCCCTTTTGCTCCTTGAGGGTCTCTTGCACAGCAGGGAGGGGAGCGAGGAAATCTTGTGTAAGACACGAACATGGTGACTGAAATGGGAACATGTGATGTAAAACTGTAACATTGGCATGAGGTCCCTGCGTGAGCAACTTGGGCCTTTTAGCTCACTTTTTAATCCTTTTGGGATAGGTTTCCTTTTCAGCAGGTTGGCCTGGAACTTTTTAAAAAGTTTCTTAAGGCAAGCGGGTCTGTATGAATCACTCTGCCTGCCTGCTTCCCCCACTTTGGTTCATTTTGGCCAGATGTGATAGCAGGGAAGGATCCCAAATGTAACCTGCTCCTAAAGTTTTATAAACATCCAGGTAAAGGTGAGGATCCTAGAGGTGTCCTCCAGTGGTGCTGCAATGGGAAAGAAGCTGTACCTGCTCTCAGATGCTGTTAGAGCCTGGGAGTGTGGATGATGGGCTTTACAAATTCTCCACAGAAGCTTCAGTCAGTGCTGCTGTCAAGTGCAAGAGAGAAATCTGTAGGAAATAAGGCTGCATATTAACTTCATTGCTCAAGGAGCCACTTGTTCTATGTAAATCTTCTATCAGAGCAGTGCTTTCCTAGAACCTGTGAAGCTGAAGGTGTCAAGGAAAAACTCCAATAAGATAAATCAAATATACTTCTGACTCCTACCATAGTTATAGTTCCCGTGGCTGGAACCAGATGCAGTTCATGTTCACTGTGTAATTAACCACCCTTGGGTCTGACCTTGTCTTTTAAAATCAAAGTCTTTAAGTCAGTTAAATGACATTTGAATCATGCTTATCATGCACGATACATTATATTGTACCAGCTATCTGCCTGTAACTGAAGTGATAATAATTAATTATATGAAGTTAAAGAGGTGTTTATGATGAATATTGACTAGAAATTTATTTACAAAATGTTATAGTACCATTGTTTCATACAAGAACCAGGCTATTAACATAAACATTCAGTTCACTGGGTAAGAACAGCCAAAATTGCATGTGTGCATCTATAAAGTATCTAATATCAGTTTAATACCTCCAGAACGATGTTCCTGGGAATGACAAAGTCTCTGCTTACCTGCGTTTTACCACATGCACTGTGAATGTCTTTGTTTCTTCACAAATATATGAAATAATTTAAAAGGTCACAAAAGTGAAAGCCACAAGATAAGAAAATGCGTTACATCCAAATTGGCAGCAAGGATGTCTTTCTCTTAAAGAGTTAAATAAATAAGCATTTTAAAAACATACATTATTTATAGCAGTGAAATATGTTAGCTTGTTTTGAAAAGCATCCCTTCAGTCTTCAAGGTCTCCATCAGTTTCTGTCTCTTAAAAGTAGATCAAGATCAGCGCTAAAGGTTATTAAAAGGTAAGTTATTGTAGAGCAAAGATTCCTCAAGGCATAAGAATTTCACGATACTTTGAAGTATATTATTTGTGATGAGCTTTACAAAGTCAGAAGCACTTGCTACATATTGGTAACAAGGGACCTGTCCACTCAACTGGAAACATCCACAAAGTAGTGATTAATGAGCGAGATTGGAACAAGGTTTTCTAAGATGTCAGAATATTCTGTTAGTGTTTTAACTGAATCTACACACATTGTTGGTTTCTGATACTGATCTTATTCAGTAAAGCACTCCAGATCATGCCTGCACTTTTTGTACATGCTTTACTTCCATGACAATGTGTGAGGCACAACTCAAGGACATTATATCTGAAATAAGTAGTCCTTTCTTTCTTTTTTTATAAAAATATAAAGGAGGGTATGGAAAAAGATCGCTTTTTTCCAATGATGATGAAATAGTTGCTTTCAAGTACAACACTGCAGAATGCTTCAGTGAAGTAACTTTTATAGGAGGCTTCTACACAATTGTGTGTGAAGGACTAACCTGTATATAATAAGCTGGAAGTCATGTTAGCAGAAGTGATGCTAAAGTATTAGTAGTTATGAATGAGGAAATCTTGTTGATAAATGTAATATCATTAATTGATATTGTATAAGCTGTTATTGGCATCTTGATACTGATGTCTGTAAACCTATTGGCAAGGTTTTGTTGCTTCATAACATGTCCTGTTTGGGCTGGAGGGATAGGTTTGAATGTGTTAAAGTCAGAATGGAGCTCCTTGCTCATAAACCTGTTTCAATATTGTTTGTACATTTTTTCTTAATTCTTTATGCCAAAAAGTGAGAAACTGTCATGTGTGTACAAGGAGTAGTGTTTTATGGAAAATGTTACCTTTTGTTGGATTTCCAAGATTAGCGACACTGATGGGACAAAAAAAGAGAATTGCTTGGGGTGGTCGTGATTGAAAGTATTTAGACATTAGAAATTAACTTGCATCTTAAAATTTGAACAATTTTTGTTTAGAAACTGAGTTCTGGTGGTTAAGATGGTTAAGAAATGAGCTGTGAAGACAAGTTTGAGACCTTTCATTACAAACCGCTAGATACAAAGGGTTTGGGGTTTCAGGATTTCTTTGGTGTTTTATGTTCCTTATTGCACTTTCAGAGTTGCCATCTTTCGTTCCCAACCACATGCAAGACATTTCTCTGTGATCCGGCAACTTTTTATCTTGTTTAAAGAAAATAGAGTTTTGTGCAGAAGCGGTCAGATGGTCGTACACTTAACTTCATATTCACTGTGAAGCTTCACTTTTGTCTTTGTAGGAGTTAGTTACATTCTTGGAGCTTTGCAGTGTCAAGGCCATACCTTTTGTAGCAAACAACATCAGAGTACTTTGCAATTACCTGCTTTTACTGTAGATTAACTGTGATCAGAAAGTATTGTTATGGTTTTATTAAGGCAAGTTAATAAATTAATTAGTTTTTAGCTGAGTACCAGAACATTGAGTTATTGCTGGAGTGTCAGAAACGGCTACAACTTTGGGCAATTCTGATTTTTTTTGAAACATGAAAATTTATATATTTAAATACAAGTTCACAAAAGGCAATCCTTGTGCTCCTGTCTGACTCTGTAAGCGTATATGTACGTACCAAATATGACAACTGTCTTGGCAGGACTCAGTAGTTCAGTGCATGATTCATTATTAAATCCAGATCAGAAATAGAAACTAAGCCAGCATTCGTGCTATGTCTTCTCATGGGCTCAGTCCATCAGACCTGCTTTAGTTGCTTCTTTCTTTCCAAACCAGAGAAAAAGTAACCTGCCTGCTTTTTATACAGCTGTCCAGTGGTTCCAAGAACTGTTTAGCATGTAGGGGTTAAATGTTGGATTGCTTCCTCTGCCGTGTGTGTGCTGGGAAAGGTAGGAAAAGGAATTCAGTTCTACACCTCACCTCTTCTAGGAGGTAGGATCAGTGTTACCAATCTATGGTAATGAAGGTATTTTAATTCTCTATCATCTCTGGCTCAGCTAATCTTTTCAAAGCATAAGAGCAAGAGTTGACTCTGTAGTCTGCTGGGTAAGAAACTTGTTTGCACGTCCTGATCTCTGTTCTGAGGACACTTTTTATGAAGTCTGTTAATAGCCTTTAGGGTGGATAACAGAATCCAGGACTTAAGTTTTGAAAGTACATAGCCCATGAGCTACAGTTATGGTTATTCTTTCAGTCTTTCTAGCTTCATTCAATCATAATTGCAAGTTTGAGAGTGCCTTGACTGAGATAGTTTCTGGCTTGGAAAGGCATTCTCATGAGAATCAGTTTGAATACCTTCAGAGAAAGGAACTAAAGCCAGACCTTCCCCAGGCCGTCCCTGCTCCATCCTTGAACTGTGCATCTTAGGATTTAATACTAAAGGGGTACTTAGGATTTTGATTCCTGAATAGAGAAGGATTTATGTGCCTATTTTCCTGGAGAAGTTTGCGATTTAATGTGTACATTTGTCCTCAAAACTTCCCCTGAAACTGTCCTGGGTTCCTAAAAATCCAGAGATTTGATAGGAAACTTAAAGGCTTAATTCATGTCTAGAAATTTCACTCTGGAGGGCAGGTGTCTACAAATCATCATATCCAACATGTAACTGGAGCATCCCCTATCAATACCTAGCTGTAGCATCTTGCTCATCTTTCCTCTCTGAGTAGGGAGATTCTGTGTACATTGTGCCATCACCCTGTGCAATTCAGTCCACCTTCTCATGGCTGTCAGTCACAGCAACAGCTGGCTTAGGCACTTACATAAGGCAAATTTCTTACTGTTTATTCCTAAGGTCCTTTATGGGTCTAGTCCTGAGGACCTGCCTTTCACTGATCCCAGGCAATCATAAATCCTGGCTGCTAGTGATAATCAGGCACAGAGGCATCCGCAGCACAGGTTCTGGCCCCATGAGGCTGCCTGGTCTTTTGTCTATTGCCACAAGTGGCCCTTGGAGACCCGCTGGTATGCCAGCCCTTCAAACCTGTTTGAAACAGCAAGCTTTCAGTACTTCTGAAAGTCAGCCCCCAGATGGCTCAAAATGTGTGTGCAAGTTTTGGACTCCTTTTGAAAATTTGACTTCTATTAAGGTAAAATATGAAACTCAAAGTGAACTGGAGAAAAGATGCTGAGTCTCCTACTCCGAAATAATGTCAGCCACAGGAATCCCTTCTCTAATAATAAGGCTAAATTGTGTCCTCAGCTCAGCCTGGACAGATGCTCTTTGGTCTAACGACCGGAAGTGCAAACCCTGCGTAGCACAGTGCCCTTCTCTGGCTGCTTTATACCTCTAAAGCACAATTCCCTGTAGCAAGTTTCATCTGAGTTTCTGAAATATATGTGAAGCTTCTTTTCCTCCTACAGGAGGAATACTTACCATCTTGCTATTCAAAATGAAATGATCAAGCATTTGAAAGATTTGCAGACCTGTCTGTACCTTTTTATTCTCCATGCTTATTTGATTTTAGTGGGATAAAAAATAATCCTTGAATTCTGTTTTAATACTGTAGGCAATGGCGTGGAAAGTAGTTTATTATCTGTATTATAGAGGCTTCTACAATCCTTAACAGAAATTTGAAGTCTACTGTACTAGGCACTGGAAAATATTTGATAAGGAAGTCTGTTTTTTAAATTCTAAGTAGATAGCACAAAGGATGGGCTAGAAAGAAGTTTCCTTATTAGTTCTGTAGAGAAGAAAGTGGGGAATACAAAGATTGTGATTTGTCCTGGGAGCATGTGGTGGAGTCAGACAGATTACCTGAGATCTCCTGCCCAGGACTTCAATCGCACAAGGGTATTTTCTGGTATGACAAAGTTGTTTCAGAGTATTTCTACAGCGAATGGTTATCACCTCTTTCCGACAAAAGTGTCTCAGTCTCTGAATATCTAAATTTTTGAACATGCTAATTTTCAAACTGGTGAGAATAGTGTGACTTATTGCAGGAGAGTTCTACAGGTTGCCATTATCTTTATTGCTTTTGTTTTTTTCTTCACCCCCTGCGCTGCAGCATACGTATTTAGGTCCAGTGGTTGTGGGGCAGGATGGTGGCAACCTAACATCTATAATAAAGTGTCACATTGTCCTCCAAAATAAATACATCAAAGGTCCAATTAAACTGTAGCGTATGTACAGGCTTTAGTGATACACACTACAAAATTTTTGCAATGTAAACTTGTAGATGGAATTCATCTGCCTTCCATGAGAGAGGGCGTATCCCTGGGTGAGACGAGCAAGAACTCGCAGGCTGTGTTTACATATCATTCGTCTCATGTGCAGATCCTTTTGCTCATGAGCATTTTCACAGTCAGCAAGTAGCTAAACCAAGGCTACATTGTCATGAAACTCCCAAAATCAGGAGAGAATAGATAGGCTTTTAAGACATATTTTGAAATGACATTGTTTTTCTCTTGATACCAGAACCCTTCTGCTTGTCACATATGGTTAAGCATCCTTCCTTCAGGAGATGGTAGGTGGGAGAGGGGATTGATCCTGAAAGGCAGCACTTGGGTGGCCTGCTGCAATGCCAATACCTTGACCCCATAGGCAAGGTTGTGCCTTAGGAGAAAATCCTAAGTGACAGCTGGTAAAGGTACTTGGTTTCAGGTACAATCCTATGTTTTAATGTTGGTATTTGTCTTTTTATAAACTTTTTTCAACTTTTAAAATAAAGGATATGAACCTTTATTGTGTTGGAGACAATCTGATATTTCACTTTAACTTGTTTCAACTTAACTCAGTTTAAGGTTAATATATAAAATCTGGGATGCTTTTATTTCTCTGGAGGTAGCAAACACAAAGAAAACAGAAATTTAAAAAACCCAGTGTTGCTTTGCTCAAAGCCCAAGATAATTTTGGAAATCAGAAGATAGGAGACATTTTCTCATGAACTTGCAAGGGTCAGGCTGAAGATACCAGGATACAGAGAAGATGGCAAAAACCAAGTAGTAGGAGAAGCAATACATAATTCAGGATTAATTCCGTATGGTTGTCATGGCGATTTACATTTTGATACTTGGTATTTAAATTAAAAAACCCAAAAACTTCGCACCTTCCTCTTCTTCCCCTGTTCAAACTGCCACAAGTCTGTTCACCAGTTTCGAAGGTGTTTATACCTGATCACATATCAGTCACTGAAGTTGGAACAAATTACAGATTTGGAAAGGGCCATTGCACCTGATGTGCAATTTTTTGCTAATTTGTTATGAAATGTATCTATACATGCGTGGCTAAGACAGTGGAGTGCTAAATTGGGTGAAATTTGTTGGTATCACCTCAGTGACACATCTGAGAGCTTTTCAAATGCAGTTCAGTCATGAATAGCACAACTTTGCTGGTGCAAACTTTCTGCCGTGTTCCTTGTCCATTTTAAGTGTCTTTCAAAGGACTAGGTGAAAGAAATCTGTTTATCTTATTCTTGCTATGGGATATATAACTGAGGAAAAGACTGAGGGTGAAGAAACATTGTGTCCTCACCAGTCTCACTGTAGGTATATGCTGAAACAGCCCTGCAAACCCTGCTCGTAGCACATCATCACCACTGTGTTCTTTTGATGACTTTGTTAAAAAAATTGTGGCATGTATATTACACTTCGGTATCTAAAGAATTGACAGAATGTATTCTATCCTTGCATTTAACACTACTTAAATATCTTTGTACCCCCTAATGTACTTCATTTTTTCCTCAAAAATAGCTCTCAGTAGTCCTGCAGGCTGAAATCTTCGACCATCTTACTAACTGTGAGGAAAAAAGTATTTCATTTCTGCTAAAAATCTGAATCTCAAGACAGATTTAGAGATTAGATAATAATCTGAATAAGTGTCACTTTACAAAATAGGAGCATAAAAATGCAAGCCTTCCCCAAGAATTTCTGTGGAGTTATCCTAATTAAGATTTGCTATTGAAATCCTGGCGTTTCAGCAGAACATTGGTTATTCTTAAAATGGTGCTGCTCACAGCTAGTGGAAGAGTCAATGATATTGCAGCTGAATATTTTCTCTGTCAAATAATACCTCATGGTGAAGAATTGTTTATTAGTGAAGAAATTTAAATCTTAATTTCAGTGATCTGGGAAAAAGAAAAACAACACAGAAATGGGTAGGGTCTACAGTTACTTTCCATTTTTGAAGCCCTGCAATAATTTTTTGTAAATATTAAGCTCAGAGTGTTACATCTGCTTGTTTTTAAAGGGAAAATGCTAAAGATTTAATATAGTTTTCAGAATATACAACATGCTGTTTCAGCAGGTTACCATTTGAAACAAAATACCTGCAACCTTTCTCTGTTGAGGGTAACCAAGGCACAGGAATTAGGCTGTGGTGCCTGGCAGCTGTGTGCTATGGGCACGCTGACTTGTCCTGTCTGTTAGCAAGGTGACCCTGCAGAGCTAGGTGCACCCTTTACGGCTGCGTAGTGGGGTGCTCAGAGAAGATGTCTGGTGGTGCAGGCACTCTTCTGGAGAAAGATGTTTCGAGTGTGGTACAGCTGCCATCTCCACTGCAAAGTAAGCAACAATTTGCAATTTTTTCTGCTGCTGGTGTGATGGATATCTTTTGAGAGACAGTGGGAGTGCAGTGCCTCTCATAGACTCCCATCTGGTTTGACTTCTCGAGAATGTCTGAGATCTACATGGTACATCAGTCTCTTCCTGCAGCTGGTAGCAATTCGTGGTTCTACAAACACCTTGTAAAACTTAAGCTCCAAAGTGTCATAATAATGGCTTGATTATGTTTCCCACCCCCCACTCCCCTTAACTGTTAAAAGAAGGGATAAGATAAAGCCAGAGGTGCTTTTCTTGCTCTGCCTCCATCAAAATTTAGGTCCAGTTCTTTAGGAACTGCAGGCATGATTCCTAACTGTACTGTGCACCGGTATCAATGCTTTCTAAGAAGAAGGTGAAGCTATGGTCACCTTTGTGCTGCTCAGTAGATATTGCTGTGTTGTGCACAGGACACCTGTTGAGGTGGTACCAGCCTGATCAGGGACCCTTGCAGGAGAGCCGTTCTGCTTTGCAGGCCTTGGATCACCCAGCCCTGCTGCTCTGTCACTGTCCCAACGCCCTGGGCTTCTTGACCGAGGGGGTCTGGTGGAGCCAGGGAATCCCTGCTCCCAGGATTGGAAGATCTGGGCAAGTTAGCTTAGCAACACGGAGGCTCTTTCTGTCTTCAGTGACATGCAAAGCAGCCTTAAGGGAGAGTCAAATCCTATTGACAAGTTAACAGTCTGTGTTAATACTCTCTGGAAAGCCAAAGACATCTGTCCTATCAGTACAATTTGCTTGAGTGGGATGAGGCTGAACATGGTGGAGAAAGAAATAGCTGTAGTAAGAAATCTAAAGATTAGATAAGATAGATAAAGCATAGATAAGATAGATGAAGAGCTAAAGTGAATGACAAAGAAATGGTCATTAGAAATCTACCAAAAGAAAGGTTAAAACAGTATGTTATGTGTATGATATTTACATATCAAGCTCATGAGGTATTTTTTGCTACAGGCAATCAATAGTAGAGGTGGAACTTGTTTTCCTTCTTTCTTACAGTACACCCTTGAAACTTGTCCCCTGCTGGGTTTCATGTGTGTGTACCCATAATAACATTCCTAGTTAGTGGCAAAACTCTGACAGCACTACAGGTTTCTCTGTGAAAGAGTTCATTAAATGCCAGCCAGTAATCCGGTGGCATTTGCTAGCGTAATGCTATAAAGCCAATCTGTTTCCCTTCCTTCTTGCTCTCTTCCTTTCAAAAGAAATTTCTTGTTCTCAGCAAACATGAGAAGAAAGACCTCAGAATTAACACTGGCAAATAATTTTTCTGTTAAGACAAAAAATGGAAGAGCCGTGTTCATTGACAAACTCTGACTCACCTGCGTTACCTGGTGATAAAGAATCATTGATAACTACAGATTATATTGCCAGTTAAAATGAATTTGTAGCCATTTTGCATTTTAAAGCTTTGCAAAGAATCCAGAGCATAATGGTGGATTGGATGCTATCAGAATCTGGAGGTATTTATGTGTTCTAGGCCTAGTATATTCCTTTTCATAAAATATATACTGTCTCCCACAGTTCTTGACAGCACAACCCAAGCAGCTGTTGAAAATCTGCCTTGAGACAAACAGCACGTGACAGGCCAACTCCTCCTATGATTATCACTCCAACCCGAAGCCACTTGGCACGGCTCGCAAATTGGCCAGATCTAGTTAGGGTGGGACTTCCGAGCAAGGCAAGGGCAGCTGGGAGACGAACATCTCCGTGCAAGCCCTGCCAGCAGCCTGCAGTAGGAACCTGGCTGCAGACTAGGAGGTTCCCAGGGGAAGGTGTCAGCACGGCTCCTTTAGCCAGCTGGAGGAATTAATCTACCATAGTTGCAGCTACCCCAATGAGCAGAGGTATGAGGACATGGACTGTGCTAAGTCTGTATCAGGCTTGTTGACTTGGGAGAGGAGGGTGGTTTAGGCACCACATAATTTACGTGGCACTGATAAGGGTACCCGGTTAAGCACCAAGCAGAACAAGAGACATTCCTAGGAGTACAGGAGATCTGCTAAGCATACTGCCTTCCCCAAATGATGAAACAGCTGCTCTGCTTGCTTTCTAAATGCAGTCACGTTTTGTTACTTCAGGCAGTGGCAAAATGCCAGGGTAGGTGCTAATCAAAAGTATAAATAAAATTAAATGTGTGGAGGGAAACAGTGCAATAAATAATGTTTTCCCAAAACATACAAGGCCTGAAACTGTAAAGTGTTTATTTTTTGTCAAGACAAGTTGGGAATTGCTTATTGCTGTCTCAAAGCATTATTAAGGGGCTCAGGAAGGTTATTACTTAGCTACAGTATTTGGAATTAAAGAGGTTGCTTAGGAAGTACTGTCGCTTACTTGCATTAGCTGCAGCAGTGGTTTAGTATCCCGTAACTTGTATTCATTTTATCTTTGTCAAAATATCTGCGCATACAGAACTTTCAGTGAAGCCAGTCCATGAGAGTTTCTGTTACTGAAGGACAGGGATTAGCCACTTCTCCACAAAATGGGCGCAAAGCCAGTGGCAATTGGTCCTTTCTGCCATCAGAAGCTGGCAAAATACAAATCAGTACCTGATCTATCATTTGCAGTGGCCATGAAAGACTTTCACATTACAGTATTACTTTAAATCCAGAAGATTTTTTTTCTAATGTGTCTTACCTCCCTGAAAACATTGACCCCTATTTCCAGTAGTAGTAAAGTTTATGGATATTTTACCAACGACTCTCCAAAGTGGACTCTCCTAGCTCCCTTGCTGTAACGTACCACGAATTGTGTGTTATTTCTCAGCTACGGTGGTGTCAAAGACTGAGATGAAGCCTGTATGACTCGTCTGAAACCGTAATATGATCGCAGAAATTAAGGATAATCTTCTAATTTCTTACAACACATTCTCTATGCAGTGGTTGTAATATAACTGTTTGCTTGGGAAATATCTTTGTGCTTTACTGAATTACGGGGATTATAGACCGGTGTCTCATACGATTCATAACTTCGTTAAAGTAAATGTTAGGGTGCGCGTGTGTGTGCACGCAGATGCACGCAAATAGGGTTTGACTGTTGTGCTAAGGTCTTTTTGCACACGTGTAGTGTCTAATCATGTTCTTTTACCTTTGTATCAACCTCTTTGCTCCATCAGAGGCTACAGTTGGGAATTTGGATTGCTTTGTGTATATGATACATGTTCTTACAGGCATATGGGTAAGCATCTCCAGTAAGCTGTTTGTATTTTCTAAGTGACCATGGGAAACGTTATTGCATTTCTTTTGCAATTTTGTTAATTGTTGTCTATAAAGAGAATTTAAAACAAAAAATTCTGAAATGATTGAGGCTTTGCAGATCATAACTTTTATCATAATAATAAATCATGTGGGTTTTTTTACAAACTGTGTTTTCATATAGAAATATCACAGCAATCAACCACAAGCTACTTCTTTTGCAGGGAGTTTTTTTTTTTTTTAAGGAAATATTTTTTAACAATGGCAGTAAAGCAGAAACTCAGAAGATAGTTTCAGACTACTAGTTCTTACGGTTGCTTGTTTATGTTTTGGTTTAGTCGTGTGCTTTCAAAAAGATTTGCAAACAGAACCTGCTGCAAAATTTGGTACAAGCTGACGCTCGGGGATTTGTAGGCCTTTCAGGAACGAAATTGTTCAATAAAATTAGTAATGGCTTATGAAGATTTTTCTCTACAGAGCAGCCATTCTAGAGTTTTTTCCTGCTTTGGTTTAATGCAGCATGCCCTGTAAATTTGAAAAAAGAAATGGAAAATGTTTACATACGATGGACGTAATGAAGATCTTATGAGGAGTCCTGTGAAAGATCTCCTGTGTTGTTAAGTGCATACTGCAATGTAAGCTGTCAAAGGAACACTCAAGCTATATGAAGATTTTCTGTCTTGCAGGAATGAAACTTATGCATCCAATTTACTCTAGTTCTGATTTATTATTAATTTATATGGACATAGCACATATTTGGAAATATGGAACAAAGGTCTCATTCCCCTGTTTGTCTGCTACTGACTGAATAGGAAGTTTGGGGCATGATCTCACCCCAAAACTGATAAAATGCAACAGTTTGTAATTATTCTTTTACTGTTATGTTTGTCAATATAGTTTTATAAATATATAACACAGAGCTGCACTGTATTATGTCATATTGTATGTGTGGGCATGTGTGTATGTGTGTGCATGTGCAAATAGACACACTTGGGTGCAGTGGGCAAAATATTCAGGGTGAGACAATGGAACTCCAGAATTAACCTCAGAAACCGGTGATTTTTATTTTTTTTTCTGCTTAGATGGACAAAACCAATTTTGAAAAAAGGTTACAGACGACAGTTGGAGCTGTCAGATATTTATCAAATCCCTTCTGCGGACTCTGCTGATAATCTTTCTGAAAAACTAGAAAGGTATGGAAGATCCATGCAATAACTCTGTTTCAGGAATCACACTGTGATTTTCATTTAAAAGCTGTTGGATATAATGTTTAAATAGCATTGGGTGTGAGCTGGTTGCACCCATTGACTGGCTCAGGTGTGTCTTCATTCAGCCACAGTTGTCCTTTGGGGCTGACTGGGATCCCTGGTGCAGATGTATCACCTAGATGCTCTAAATTACTATGAACAGGTACCTGTGACATCTGTCCGTTGACTAGTGAGGCTAGACTCACCATTTCAGTGTTAGTTCCCCATTCTTCTGCTCTTTCTTCCCAAAACATCCGTGTAAAACATTGTTTTATTTTTTTCTTCAACAAAATAACATTCTTAATTTCCTTTGATACCACTGTTGAAAGACTTTAATTGCTCCTGCAGAAATCATGCCCTTACTTTCCTCATTTAGGCTTCCTCTCTTCTGTACCCTGTTTCAGCAGGTCCTAATTCAGAAACTGCTGCACTTGGGACTAACTCTTACAGGTACAAACACCTAAACCTGGTCCCTCTCCCCCGGCCTCTGGAATAGCTTTCCCTGGGGTACTGGGACACCTCATGTGTGCGCTGTTGTGCCAGTCCAGTTAAACTTAAGTGCAGTGTAATGTATGTATTCAAAACTGGTGGAAGGTATTGAGAACATCGGTATGCTTAATTCATTTTGATAGTTTATAGATGGAATATTCTGGTTCTTTAATATTCTGTTGAAAAATGGAGAAAAGAGCTAGCTGAGGAAACTTGTAGGAGTGCTTTAATCTGTGAGTTGAATTTTGACTAAACATATGCTTTCTGTATATAGCATTGCTTCTGATCAGCAATTTATTATCGAATAGAAAATTATTGTCCCAGCAACACAGATTAAAAATAATGCTGTGCAGTAGAAAAGTCACATTTTTGATGCTTTGTTGGTGTTTCTTTTTTGCAGACTGGAAGAAATCCAAAACATTTATTTGCTTGTTATTTGTGCTTTGGTCTTAAGTACAGCAGGTTTCTTTAAAACACACAATGTGACCTTTTCATGAATTAATTCCCTGTGGGGTGATGTATGGCTGAGTATTTAAAACTGCCAAATATGTGGCTGAACTAGGTTTGAACTTTTATTGATCTATCAAGTCAATGAAGGCCAGGCCTTTGGGGTCTCCGCAAAGCTTTCTTTCATTAGTCACCTTAGCTAAATCTCCTTGGATATACTTGAGTGAATTGAAGTATGTCAGAGCCATAGACCCCTGTATTTGCTCACACAACTTAATGGTCTTGTTTTTCGGTTCCTTTTCAGAGAGTGGGACAGAGAACTGGCAACTTCAAAGAAAAAACCCAAACTTATTAATGCTCTTCGGCGATGCTTTTTCTGGAAATTTATGTTCTATGGAATAATATTATATTTAGCGGTAAGATTTCTTCTTCTCTTCAGTAAACTTTTAGTGTTCCATAAATAGATACAGGTCTTAGGGGTTGCTAAATTAATACAGAATCCTGTGAACAGCAACGGATTTTGCTGTGTGTTGCTTTTGAAGATGACAAATAGAGATACTCAGAGACCTTAATAAAACAAAAAAGTATTTTCTGATAATGTATCAATATCTTTAAAACATACATATTAATAATTGTGAAATGTGTGTGGTGTTCGGTGCTGGCATATGCTTCTCCAAATACAGGTAGAGCACCTGAATTTTTGTAACACTGCTGAACTAAAGTAATTGTTTTCTCATGTTACATTTTTAAAGCAGTTTCTAAAGAATTTTCTACCCTTACATTAAACCAAATGACAGTGCAATTTCACATGATTTGATCAATTTTGTCAGAGTGACTATCAGTCAGCTTCATAGTTAAATGCTTTATTCAGGTTTATGCTTGCAATAAACGAGCTGTCTCCATTCGTGGTAAAACAATTCTGCATAAAAACCCATGTAAAGTATGCTTGGATCTTGGTGCTGTTAGTGCTCCGAAGTGTGTGATCAGGAACTCGATGTGAAAGTCTGAACTGATTTTGTTTATCACCTTTCCAACATATTAGTTAGGATTACCCTGACTTACCAAATGTCACCTGTTTGACAATCCTATCGCTGGGGTTAGGAGCTGTGAAAATAGTTCATTATTAATGATGTCTCACTAGGTGTGTTGGATAGCCAGACTGTAAATCTGCTAATTACTGTTAACTAATGTGCACATTAAATCCATGTTATTTTCACATTTCTTCAATTTACTAGTCAAAGTGAGATACTAAACTCCATGCTTCTCTGTTCAAAATGCTGTGATATCAGAAACTGCAGCTATAGTAGCCCAAATGGCCCAAAGTGGTCAGATGTACTCAGTGTTTTCAGATGTGAGATGGATCTCTAGGTCAGTTTTTTATTTTGATACAGAAGGCTGATACAGAAAGGAATTAATTCCACTGGCATTAGTGTTGAATGTGATCTACTTTAGCTGTACTTTTGAGATCATGGATTGGGCAGAAGAAGAGTATAAGGAGAATTTGTGGAAAATAGCTCACAAATATTCTCTGAAGCTCACGTTGCTTGCTATAAAACCAAAGTTATTTTTAATTCTTTCTATCGAATGTCCCAAGGAATGATTCTAAGAGAATATCAGAGTTATAGAAAAGCAAACTTCCGTGTGCATTAGAACAACCTCTCTCCCAGGCAGGAGGGGAGAGTAGTTTGGAGTTGTAATCATGCCCACGAACTTGCTACTGACTCCTCTGTAGCAGGGAAATTTCAAGCCAGGTAGATCTTGTAGTAGGTAAATGAAGAAAGATCATAATCTGCTCTGTGGCAGCCATGCCAGATGTATGCTAGGTGAAATCACACCAGCACCTGTAACTTCAAGTTTTGATAGCTTTGTATAAAATGGTTGGAACACATAAATAAGAACATCCTGAAAATTAAAACACAAGTCTTTTACTACATGCAGATTTTTCAGCATTAAAAGGGAACTTTTTAAGGCTGAAAAGTTTTAATGCATCAGGCAGTGTTTCAGGTCAAAGAGTGTTTTTCAAGCTAAGCACCAAACTTGGAGCTTGACTTCTGCTAGTTTTGTGCTGGAATGGTTCCACCTCAACAGACTTCCATGGAGTCCCTCTTGTTAAGGCGGCTGCATGAAAGACAGGTTAATCTTGCAGATTACAAAATAGATAAATTTATTTGGGGTCCTGGGATGAAATTTCTGTAAAATATTCATAAGTGTATTAATTTGGACTGCTAACGATGCAAATGTTCTGGTTTAGATCACTGTTAATTTGATTTGGGTAAGCAATAATGGACTACAATTTCACTTCAGATTGGATTTTCCCCTAAGAATTATGGAAAAACTGGCAGCTTTCTCTTGTAACACCACGTCCAGGGGAAATAAGTATCAGTACTAGAATCAGAAAGCCACATATTAAAATGCTCTAAAGAAAAGGGAAGAAATTCTCTAAAGAAAATGTAAATTGCTTCCTTGAAAATGCAGCATTCACAGAATTCATTTCTAGTCTATAAAAGAATTTAGGATGTACCTGTCTGTCATGCTGCTTCACGAATTGAAGATAACATCTATAGGCCTTAATTTTTTGCAATCCCATTTAGACTGTTTCCTGGATGTACCTCATAAAGAACAACTCTGAAATTTCTCAGCACCAAGCTTGATTATAAAAATAAAACCTAGAGTGAAAAAGTTCTTTACATTTAATTTTATTGCTTCTTTCTCATGGATAGATACACTCATACGCGTGTGTACACAAATCCTGATTAAAATAGGGGAATCAAGAAATTAGCTCCCAAGCCAACTTGGTTCTCTCCCAGTTAAGTCTCTAACTTGTTGGGTTCTTTTCACTAGTGAAGAGCCTCGGGTCTCCTCTCACTGCCTTTCGCCTCAGTCTGAAGTTGCCACTGCTGCAGGTCTGGTTCGAAGACAAGTGCCGTGCTTCCCTCTGCTACACAGGGGCTGCACAAGGAGAAAGGAGGGGAGATGGTGGTTATGGTGCTCTCTGTGCTCACTCCAGAGGGCTTTTCTCTGTCAAATCCTGTGCTGTTTGACAGTTGTGCAGGGCTGGTGGGAGGCAACATGCCTAGAATGGAAGTTGATGAGTCAATTGTTCGCCTTTGTCCAGGTAGGGCAGTTAACAGGGCTTCTTGGTATCTACGGGGCTGGGGAATAACCCTTCTCTCTATACTCCTTCACCTTGTTTGTTGACTTCTCTGGGACAAGACCCCCTACTTTGTGGATTCCTACACAATTCTGTCTTACTTGCTTCTGCCATCTCATTACTGCCTTTAATTTTTCAACCTTTTTCCTCACCGAGCCAGCAACTCCTTATTCATGTCAGGTTTGTATTTTAAAAAACCCCAGTAGTTCTACAGGTTTAGCCTACCATACACTAGAATATGTGTTCCTGCAGAGTCTGCCAGCTGAAACTGCTGCAGTAAAGCATTCCTGTTAAAAGTTAAGCAGTGTCTGAGGGTTCCTGTGGGCAGTTTTGAGGATAACTTCCTTCGCCAGAGTAGAGGCAAGTGAGGTGTGCGAGGGCATGCACGTGTGGAACTGTGCAGGTTTGACTTCTCCGTGCAGACTTTTTTTTTTAACAGAGTACAATTTTAGACCAGGGGAGGACAGAACAGGACTGTAGGATTTTGGAGTCATATTCTTTGTTTGGGTTTTTACCTTCTTTTTACATTTCTTTAAGAAATCACAGACACGTGCAATTCAGCACATAAGAAACAAAATCTGCACCTTTCGCAATGAGCATGGAAAGATTAAAGATTAGTTTAGATTCTTGATTCCATTATCATTAGTCTCCATCTTATTGAAAGCTGCAAGAGGAAAAACTTGCTGCTAAAGCGGCTGGTGTTCTTTTCAGGCCCTGCTCACGGAAATTAATGGGAGCTTTGCCATTAATTTGAATGGGGACAGGATGTTGTGCCGTATTGGCATAGGTGCAACCAAGTTGTGTGTTCTTTTGAACTTCACCTTCCTTTCAGCTCTTCTCTTGTCTAATCACCAAGCTGTTTTCACGGCACCTTTCTTGGAGTGTGGTTTAAACTCTGCTGACATCCCTGCTGCTTGTGCAGTTGTCGTTGCAACTGGCATCACAGCTTTGCTCTCATTAGGTCTAGTAGTTTTTCCATCTCCCCCTTTCCCCTCACGCGCCGTAGGTAATGATGTTATTGCAGGGTGGACACTTGCGCTCTGGCCCCCTAGAGTACTATGACTCTCCCTCATAAATAGTGTAGTGTTAGGCTCGTTGAGTTACTGCACTTAATATATCTGCTCCCCTGCTGTTCGAAACAGCTTCCACGCTTCACCTCATCAGCAGATGTGTCTTGCATTTTAAAGAAAAGGTGGTATGGCGGTGAAACAAAAATCTGGCTTTTTAGCACAACACTGGCTAACAAATTGGGTACTTTGCTGTGACAATCAGTTTGATTCTACTTATGTGTTTTCTCTTATATTCATCCCCATGAAATGTATATTTCCACTCAGCACAGCAGCTGCTAATGTTAACTTAGAAATGGTTTTAGTATCATATCCCTAAGGACACTAATGAGGATTTCCTGAAGTTCTCGCATATAGGTCACGGGTGTGAGTGGGGAGGCAGGGAGAGATATGAACGTCCTGAAGCACTTCTTGGGCATATGCCAAAACAGAGATGTGCATAATTGTCCTCACACGCAGAGTGATTGAGCATATGGGGGGATACACATAACATAAAATTCTCATTGCGTAAGAATAGACATACCAGGTCAGATTAGCATGGTATCCTGTGTCATACTCTCATGTCTCTTCAGATCTTTGCTCTTTTAATTAAGGTTTCTGTGAGGGGGGTGTTTCTGAGTTTCTCAATGGCCTATGATGAAAGCAGTGGGAAGAGCAAGGACATGAGAAAAAAAAAACATGACTCTTGAAAACTGGATTTTCTGTTAGGTGCACAAATTCCATTCCTTCTTTTAGACAGGTCATTCTAATCCAGTTTGTTTATCCATGTTTATATCAGTGGGTAATTCTGAGGCTACAAGAGGAAAAATGAAAAGCAAGTAGTTCTGCTTTCATTTGTATGCGGACTACATAATAATATCTTTGGTAAGTAAGCTGATAAATCTCCACTGTAAACCAGTGGATTTGTATGCCCCATGAGATAACAAATGATTTGGCTTATTGCCAGCCATTATTCTACCTTTAGTCCGTAAATCACCCTTTTTTCAGCGGGCTAGGCATGTATGCAATACATTTATAGTCACAACAAACACAGCAGCAGAGTGTGGCATTTTGAATAAGACTAAATAATACAAAAAAAACCTTGCTATTTTAAGCCTATCTATAAAAGCTTATCTTGGAATCTTTGAGAGCATGAAAGCACCACATTGCCCTTGAGAGGTGACTGTTCTGTATTTTGTGAGTTTTGGGGAGTTTTGGTTTGCCACTTCAGGGTGCATATGGTCTAAGCACAGCTGCCTTGGGTCATGTGTGTTTTAATAAACACTCCTCCCTTCGCCAGTAATAACACTGAAGTCTTTGTCAAAGCTGCCTCCAGGTTTACAGCATTTGTGTTGGGACAGAGTGGTTTTTGATTTGGGAAACATAGTGCGTAGCACAGGTATGCTAGTTGAGATGTAAAATTTCATCACTTCTGTGGAAAAAGTGAATGATGAATGTCAGAATATCAGCTCCACCAACAGTGACTTTCAAAAGGGATTACAGTACAGGTTGTAGAGTTACTTGGGATTCCTCTTGTATAAGAGACCTAAAGGCAGCCAAAGGAGAAAGAAAAAAACCTAAAGGGGATTTTCCCAATCTGTTATC
This sequence comes from Phalacrocorax aristotelis, assembly GCF_949628215.1. Classification (NCBI taxonomy): domain Eukaryota; kingdom Metazoa; phylum Chordata; class Aves; order Suliformes; family Phalacrocoracidae; genus Phalacrocorax; species Phalacrocorax aristotelis. The sequence continues at coordinate 191,382,494 of NC_134276.1, forward strand.
ACTGTAAAGCATTAATAACAGCTGAATTTCACTAGTTCAGTTCTGTATGGTGGTCTGTGTCATTTTCAACATGCAGGCAGTACTAATGACTTTTTGGTGGAATTTAACACATCTGTACAAAAAAAGAATTCAATAGTTTCTTGCTGGTTTTGAAGTACCAGATGCTTTCTGCTGAGACACACAGAAAGAAGGCTAAGGAGACAGACATAAAAGTTCTTAGCACTAAGTATTTTTACACTGAATACAGCAGTGAAGCAAAGGAGCACATACACGCTTCATACCCTTCAGAAACTCATGCAGAAGATGAAGTAAATTGTTAGACCACAGCACAAAAACTGATTTTTGCAGTTATTGGGGAAGGAAAGAAGGGGCAAGAGGCAGAGATGGAAAAGGATGAAGTTTTAGGAGGGAAATGGAAGGCAAAGGTGAGATAACGCTAGTGGGGTTTAATTACAAAAGAAAAGGAGGCTGAGGACAAATGTAATAGCAGGCTAAGGTAAAGTCAGGGCTATAGCAGTTCATTTGGATGCCTTGCAATTTAGCTGTTTGATACCCCCTCTTTTTCCTCTTCTACTCTGGTTCTCTACCACATTGCTCATCCCGGGATGGGAAGTGCTAGGGCTGCCAACGTAGAAGGGACTGGTTTCTTTCTGGAACGTTTATTAAACTTGCTTCTCCTACCATTTACGCTCTTTAATCCTGTTTTTGTTACAAAAATGGAGGTACAAAAATTTGGTACAAAAATGGATACCATGTCTAGAACTGTTGGGTAGGACGATCCAAATGGTTTATACTTTTATTTTGTTGCTATTTCCATTTACTTTATGTTTTAGCTATATCCTCACTGTGTTGCTCTGTTGGAGTTCATTTCAGGAGCTCTGAGTCTTCCTGTGTCCTGTAATCCAGTAAAAGTGCAGTGAGAGTTGTTCCCTAGGGGCCAAAGCAGAGATCCAGCCTGCTAAACTGGATTCAGCCATATGATGTGGCTAATCCATTACAGCTCTGCAAAGCAAATGTGGACGCTAATCTCAGCTGTCACCAGTACAAAACAATAAAACAAAATTTACAAACTAGGTTTGCTAATCACAGACTGAGAGAGCAGTGAGTTGACTGTTCTGTGCAATCACTGCAACTTCCTGTGGTTTGCACAGCAAACAGACCTGGCTTCCTCATTTAAGAAATGAAGCTATAAATCTCAGTTGGTAAGACTTGAAATTAAAATGTTAACCCTTTTGAAAAAAATGAACAAACTACTGACCAAAAGTATTTTTCTCTCGTTTCCATCTGCAGGAAGTCACCAAATCTGTGCAACCCCTTCTGCTGGGAAGAATAATAGCTTCTTATGATCCGGACAACTCCAGTGAAAGATCCATAGCCTACTACCTGGCCATTGGCTTGTGCCTTCTCTTCCTTGTGAGAACACTACTCATACACCCTGCTATATTTGGTCTTCATCATATAGGAATGCAAATGAGGATAGCTATGTTCAGCTTGATTTATAAGAAGGTAATTGTTTCATTTACACTCGAAGTAAAACCTCTGTCTGTAGCCTACATAACTTTTAGGCCAGTTTATTGAAAGATTGATAGTTTTGTTAGTCAAGGTACACAAAGTATGAAGAATGTGGCTAATGTCAGTTTCTGACAGCCATCCATTTCCTAAGTCCAAAGAATTAAATACTGTCCTACAGGTGGTTTGACTGAAGTCAGCCTCTGTGTGAGTTCAGACTTGCTCGATATGCAGTGAGATGCCTTAATTGTTCTACCACTGTGCTCCTGTTCTGCACGTGTATTGCAAAGGAAGAATAACATATGCTGGTGGTCAAAGAATATTTTCAGAAGAGGATTAGGGGTGAAGATTTAAACAATAAATATAACATAGAAGGGATTGAGTTTGAATGATACTCTGAGAGATCTCTATAGCATGAAGAACAACAGATACTGGTGCATCGCATGTTCACAAATCCAAAGATTTAAAAAGGTGTTTTACCAATGCCAAAAGCAGCTAATTTAAACAAACATGTTAGTTACTCTAGTATAAAGCTCACTGTGAAGACATTTTTCAAAAATGTTTGTCAAGATTGGCCCAGTAGGAGATTTTTGAGGATGCGCAGCAGCACGCAGCATGCATGCTTAATTAACACTTGCATTTGCATATATATCTATATACATAAAATATGCAAGAGAAAGCAAGGACTAAGTCAATAAATCAATATTTGTAAAGCGATTTAATGGCTGTATGAAATTGAAGTGACATGAATAACAAGTTTAATGAGACTTTCTCTGTAACATAAGCAGATAAGTGAATTGTTATTTATACTACTGTACCGTTGCCTATTATTTTTATCTTTATTTGTTCTGTTTTATGGGGATGAGTTACATGGCCGTTTTTCTATGGTTTTGCTTTCTTTTACAGATCTTAAAACTGTCAAGCAGAGTTCTAGATAAAATAAGTACTGGACAATTGGTCAGTCTTCTTTCCAACAATCTGAACAAATTTGATGAGGTACGTCATTGGTTGTTTAATCCACTTGTTGATCCATCAAATACAAATGCAATACTTCAAGCTGTTCGTGACATATTAAGGAAGGAAGGAGCATAAATGATGGACTGTACTGAGTACTCACTGTAGATATAAAATGAATTACTACCTTAAGAAAATATGTTGGCACGCGGTCATGGAAATACTTGTTCTGATACTTATGGCATCCTTTATCTCCTATGCTGATTAGTAGAGGAAAGCTAAAAACCAGGTGTACCACAAAAACATGCTTGTTCTACTGTCCTGTGAGAACCTGCCAGGAAATCTCTGGGTTATGCACTTGGTTTCACAGAGGTCAGAACTTGCTGCTTCAGTCCTTCCATCCTCTTTTCCTGACCGCCATACCTTTTTACTACGGTGATCCAGTCTGATCCTGCCATTGGACAATCGATGATGTTCAGCATCCTGTTGCTGCTGTTACCCACTCACTCTCCGAAAACTCTGACTAAGTGTTGATGTAAGACGTTATTAGGAATCATTCCCAACACATCCGACTTAGACAATACTTCCAGAGTCTCCTGTAAAACTTCTCTTTCATTAAAGACACGGAGGTAAACCCCTGCTAATGGCTTTGGGGACTGGAAATTCTATGAGCTTCTGTTCAGCAGGCTTATTTAATTGGCCCATTGGTAGTACAAGGATTGCTTCCTGTAAAAGAAGCAAGGTCAGAGGGACTGTGGACACATGGCTGGGACTGTAGGGTGTATTTACTTTAAGCACTATATTACTGTATAAAGCCATGTCAGCTAGTGCTGAACAAGCTAGGACAAGTGCCCTGTATTTGCAGGAGTGTAGCTGCAGTAACACAGACCCCTGCGCAGCCTGATCACAGGATTCAGTCCAAGGTCTCCCCAATGTGAAGGAACATGACTGAAGTAGCCAGCAATCTGTTTTGGTTTAGTTGTGTTCACACAACAGTCATCTCTTCACCAAAGTAATATTTGCCTCCTATATTGGATTAAATCACTCTCAGAAGATCCTTCTGTGTATTTTTCTCATCTTGCAGTGGCTGAAAAAGCCAGCATTGATGGCAAATTCTGTTTACTTTTACAAAGCGGGTATTTTTCCTTATGCATATATACATAGCGAAGAGACAAGTGCAGACTGAACTTTGCCTTACAAGAATCAAAGTTTAAGTGTGGAATGTATATGTATTGCTGCACTGTCATAATTAACACCCAGAATGCTATGTGCTCAGGATCACAGATCCTCCTTTATAAACTCGTTTTACTACTGGAAATATTTGTACCATTCTTCATTACATTTTTCAATGTGTCACTTTAATGACTTCTTCCTTTTTGTGTAGCTTTCAGAGCACATCTGTAACTTGTATTATTATTTTCTGCTGTGGGCCTCCACAGGGTCTTGCTCTGGCTCATTTTGTATGGATTGCACCTTTACAAGTGGCACTGCTGATGGGACTGCTCTGGGATATGTTAGAAGCTTCTGCATTTTCTGGACTTGCTTTTCTAATAGTCCTGGCCTTTTTCCAAGCCTGGCTGGGACAAATGATGATGAAATACAGGTGATGAGACTGTTTTAAAATATTTCAATATATTTTCCAGAAACACCTTGGTTTAAGAAGTTTATACCACTTGATTAAAAGTCTCTAGTTATGACATTATTACAGAAAAAAAGTCCAAAGAGTGTTGTCTGTGTCAGGAAAGTCATGGACAAGCCTTTACTTATTTAGCAGCGGCTGTCTAAACTTAACAAAATGAAAGGTCTAATGTGCAGTAAATAGTGACAATGCTTTGTAGAAATAAAACTCCTTGTTAGTGACTCGATCTGTCCTTTTTAGAGCTTTTATTTTCTCCTTATTAAAAAAATTACTAGATTTCTAATAATTCCTTTCACATTCTTCATAATAATTCTGTTAAAATAATAATTTTAAGCATAGGCATATAGGGAAAGTGTTTTCATTAGATGTAACTGGTAACAAACTAACTGTACAGGATGAAAAAGACAAAGATTGACCTACTGCCTTTTTACTTTGTAGGAATAAGAGGGCAGGAAAGATCAATGAGAGACTTGTCCTCACCTCAGAAATAATTGAAAATATACAGTCAGTTAAAGCCTATTGTTGGGAAGATGCAATGGAAAAAATGATTGAAAGCATCCGTGAGTAAGTGTTCTCATTTGTTAGTCAAATCTTTTATAAGCTCAGGAAAAAAAATAAATAAATTAGGCGGCTCTGAAGACAATCTGTGGTCTTGTTAGTTAAGAAGTAAAGCACACAGATATTAATCCTCCATAAACTAACCATACATTCCCACACTGCAGCTTGGGTTTTTTTCCCATTTTGTCAAGTTCACTATGGAGGTGAGGGGTTTTTATTTATTTATTTATTTGCTTCCTGATTTGTTATAATGATATTTCAGTGGTTAGCCTGCACAGGTGAAACAATTGTGGCATCTGTGTTTGTTTCTGGCCAACCCTATCCTCATCTTACAATAAAAAGCCCTTTTGTGATGGTGGTTACTTAAGGCTTTACAGACTTTCCTATTCTGCGGTGGAGGAAAGGGTATGAGTGCTCTGCAGCCACTCTCGGAGAAATGCAATAAAGCTGGTTTTAAATGTTATATGCAATCTGCGAAAGGATTAAAGTACCGCAGCATCATGTATTCATCCTGCACGATTGCATTAACATTTATTGTCTGTAGATAGCCTTTATAATGCTTATCTCTTCAATTAATGTTGAGATTGAACTGGAACTACCAGAGCTGAAGCAGAAATGAGGTAAAAGAGCTAACCTAGTTAGCTGAGAGCTATGAGAAGGTCTTCGTTACCAGCAGGCAGTCCTGGGGGAAGGGAGAAGTGACATATTGATTGATGGATGGTGCTGCACTAAAGCTGTCCCGTGTGTGTGTTTAGTCCTTTATAGAGAATTAAAATTCTGTGCCAGGTGTGTGATTGGGAAAATAAAAGAAAATAGAAGAAATGTAAGTGTCATATTATCATGTAAATAAAAGAGATGAAATGATATTATTACACAAACACCTTATTGTTCAGCTGCGTTCTGAAGACAATCCAGGGAAAGTGAAGTGTTCTTTAGCTTTAGAATAAGGAAGATCTTAAATTTGTAATGATTGACTGTAAACAATCAGAGAAAACTCAGTCTGAATCCAGGCCGGGAGTTTCAGTTCAAAGATGGAACCAGGTTAGGATTCCCCCCTGGTGTCACTAGTCACATGCATTGCTTTTAGGAAATCTGAGACCACATCTTGTGAGCAAATCCTGTAGAAATGAATGAAATAAATTTTAGTCCACAATGTGGTCACAGAAACCTGGAAAAAGGACTGTCATTTTATGATCTATATTTTCTAAAATAATTTATAGTGAGTTTGTAATGCTGGAATGAAATATTTATTATATTATGCATGAATTTTTAAAAGACAAGAATGCTAGCAGTGTACTACAAGATGAAAGTATCTCTCTTCTACGTCTCTGCATCAAAATACCATATTTTTTTGAGTGATCCAACGGGTCACTTGGTGAAGACATCACCAGAGCAGGTCAACCCAGGAATGTCATTTTCAATTGAATTTTGCTTGCTGAGCCAGCTCTGCAGGGCCTTCCAATCAGTTGGCTTGTTAAGCTGGTAGGAAACGAGACCTTGTGTGTGAAGCCATGCCTGTATTTTAGCAACAGTACATTATAACTCAGTCATTACCAAACTGTTTCTACTTGCTGGCATTTTCTAATGCAACCCAGTTTAATCAACTCTAATGAACTAGATAAACCTGTGCCCTTACTCTGGTAGACTTGAGCTGCCAGGGTTGGCCATCCTGCAGGGGTAACACTGCCCCAGGCAAACTCCCCCAGGGAACTGTGACACTTCAGAGGGACCAATATGGGCTATCTCCTGTGTGCCCTCTGAAGTCTCTGTACTGATAATAACTGTTCATAACAGGTCTCTTAATAAACATGCCTGCAGTCCTATGGGCTATGCAATGTATTCGGGGAAGTAAAAAACCACAGTGCCAAACTGTTCCCCTGAACAGTAGCATAGCACTGGAGAACGTGAAGTTCAAGGATGGCAGTGTCTATGCTTTGTCAGCAGAAGATACATCTTAATATGAAACAAAGAATCTCAAGCTCATGTATTTGACCTGATTCCTGCAGCATCATTTCAAAAATGGGCATACATTGGTCTACAGTCCAGACATGCATGAGGCTCATAGTGCCCCTTAAATCTCTCTCTAAGTGCCCATATTGCATCAGCAAGACCTGTCCCAAATGAGTTCTTAGTTTATAGAGCTCTCAAGCCTGTATCACAGACAGACCCACCTCTGGTAAACTTTTGCTTGTGGCTGGGTCAGATTGTGGCTGGTACTTGAGAGCATACCAAAAAGGGTTAGTACTTTGATCCTTCCCCTCTGGAGAAGCGTCTGTGTGCATCAGCACAGGGGGGTTCTACGCAGGCATTTGTGTGGGACTAGGAAAACACCAAGCCCCCAAATCTCTGTTATTCCTATTCAGTGCTGCCACCCACAGTCTTATACAAGCTCTGGAGGGATTTACAAGGCCCTTTCTCCAGGGCAGTGGCTACTACCGCGGTCGTGACCTGCATGCCTGACCACTTTCTTCAGGCATCTCTTTTGAAATACAGACTTAAGAAGTGCTAGGCAACCTGCTCCAAAACTGCCTGAGCTCAGATTTTCTGTGAGGGACTTTTAAGAACACTTTGGCTGATAAAAGTTGGTAAGATGTTGGATGCGCATGGAAGTCTTATGCATATGTAATGTGGAGCTGAAAGGGGGTTCCACACACCTCCAAAATCCTGGATGGACTTTGCATGCAGACGCTGGCTCAATGCCAGAAGGTACATAAAGATTATGGTGCTCAGCCTTGCAACGCCAGATATTACTGTCACTAGTGTGACTGTGAATTTCTGCACAGTATCCCAGTGGTTAGAGCACTCACCCAGTGAATGGGCATCTTGGGGTCTAGCTCCATCTCTAGCCCCAGTTAATTGCTCTTGCAGCAGAGCAGTTGCTCTTTCACTGCAGCAGAGGTGCCTCTGTTCAGGCAAAGCTGAGCTGCAGGGCACCTGGGGAATGTAAAGTGAATGGGGTCAAAATGAGAGCATTCAGTAGAAAGCTTCAGCACTGTGGGTTAGGGCTATCAACTCAGAAAATGAATTACCCTCCCTGGATTGTTTCTCTTTTTATTTATTAGCTTACTATAAGATGCATAGACATTGTGGAAGCAGCAAAGAGTAATCACCAGTTACATTCCTGACCGTACAGCAGTCAGCAAGCTGCTCAATAGACTGAGCTTCTATGGAGAAAGGAATGGGGAGAGCAGACTCTGCCTTCCACCTCTTCAGGCTGAGGTTAACTGATACCTTACTTTATGGATGAAGCTGTTAGTAGGGTGCTCTGCAAAAGGATATTACACTATAATCAGATTGTGGATTGTTCTTAGGTTTTTTATCATCATGTATAGCAAACCTGGGATGTCAAAGTATCTTATTTGTAGGGGAATTATCTACCTAGTTGACCAGATGAGTATGGGATGACGCTTCTAGGAGTGTGTCATATACCACAGCATTAGATACTTAAAGATGGATGTGCCAGGAATTGTAGGGGCTTGTGGTTTATGAGATATCTAAATCATGACATAGATCATTGTTCTTTTGTTGACATCTCTGGACGTTGGTACCAAAATTTGGCTCCAATTATTTTTTAGGTCCAAAAAGTGGTTTGAATCTTGCTTTTTAACTGCAGTCCTAGAAAATAACAAGGATGAATAAGCCTCTGAGTTAATTGACTTACCAACAGTTCCATCCAAAATATTTGTAAGATGTAAACTGTGGAATCCTATACTAATTTTTTTTTTTTTTTTTTTAACAGAACTGAACTGAAGCTAACCCGAAAGGCTGCTTATGTGAGATATTTCAACAGTTCAGCCTTCTTCTTTTCAGGCTTTTTTGTGGTGTTTTTAGCTGTGCTTCAATATGCTGTGGTTAAAGGAATTATTCTTCGAAAAATATTTACCACCATTTCCTTCTGCATTGTTCTTCGAATGGCAGTGACCAGGCAGTTCCCCGGGTCCATACAGACCTGGTATGACTCTATTGGAGCAATAAACAAAATACAGGTAGGGTGCATACACTAAAATCTTCCCAAGTACGTAAGCTAATTCTTTATAGCATGTTATCTTGTCAGTTGATCAACAAAAGCACACAGCATTTATGCAGACTTTCCAAATATACTATATGTTGCTTTGACTACGCACCATGAAATGTCATTATAAATCTTGATATTGTTATATGGTTCCCCAGGCAGCATAACCACAGGAGTCTCATGCTACCTGCACGCTCCTTTTTTTGAAGCAGTGGCATTTATTTCTTCTCACTGCAGAATAAGGAACTTAATAAAAATATACCATGAGTTGTGCTGCTTAAGAGATGTTTGTCCTTCAGAAAAGGAAGTACAAAATTAGTACATGTTTTATATAGCACAGCTTCCAGTAGTTGCAGTCACAGGTTTTCTTTCCTAGCTAATAGTGGCAAGAACAGCCGGAGATTGTGCATCTTATGCAAATGTGCATCTCATTCATTATGAATAGTAAATATAATTAAGGTACTGGTCAAATAATTATTACCTACCTTACCTACTGAGATCAATTGCTCATATACCAGCATGAGAGGCTTATCTGCAGAGTCAAATCAGGGTGAATCCTCATTAAGTCTATCTGTTTTATCTGCTGTTTTGAAATCACTCCTCAGGAAAAGAATTCTTATTCTATTTCAGGGTGAAACCTTAATTCTTTTTTTTTACATATTTATAGAGTTTTCAATGGTAAAATACACATTTTATTATTTTTAGTGTGGTAAAAATGCATAATATGGAACTTAAAGGTCTTAATCAGAAATTTGAACTTTAATATAGAATAAGAAGCAGGTATTAGATTTTTATGATTTTCAACTGGGCAGAAATTTTGAGAAATCTAGCCATAAACCTTTCTATTCGACATTCAGAAGGCTGCCTTGTTGGGTCCCAGTTTAGGCAGTCCTTGTGCTCTGAGATTCCCTAGGCGTAGGTGGAGGTATCCTGTGTCTCCTGTTTCCTGGAAGAGTGTATCCAATGCACTGTCACTGCACTGGCAAGCCTAGTTGTCATGCCATTGTCCTCACTTTGCTGAACACTTGTTTTTGGGGTATTAGCTCTGTGGGTGCTCCGGAGTCCACAAATAAACATCTCTCTGTGGTGGGTTCAGCATAGATCCCATAGGCAGACTGCACAGAATTCCAGAATGCCGATGCCATTTACTTGTCACAAGAAATATAAACAAAAATAATTCATCACTCATACATGTCTGATTTAATTTCCTCATCAATTTAGAGAGTTCACTGGGCCAGGTATGTATTTGCCCTGTAGCTAGACCCATGTTTTCTAGACCATGGAGTCTTTCAGGATCAGTGTACTTTCTCTATCACTGCTCCAGCAACTCCACTGGATGACCCCACTGCCTTTGTTATGAAAGCCTAGCTATCATTTCCTTCTTTTGCATAAACTGTGTTTTGCCTTCTAGTTTTTCAGTTCCTGCCCTTTCAATCATCTGCTTTTTCCCTTCTACGTGTTCTACTTGGGAAATTTGCAATTTTATTCTGGAGAACTGTCTTTTCCCCTTACCATCTACTTAGTTTGTCCACTGTATTGCCCACATAGACCTACTTGGTTCCACATAATTTAAAAAGACAATTTAGAAGAGATGTTACCTACAGACCGCATAACCTTAACAAAATAACGGAATAGAAAAGTTGTCTTTCCTACATTAGCATAGGCTTAATCTGTTTTCCTGACACTATCCCAGAAGGCAACACAAGCATTGGGTTGCTGACTTTTGTCATTTGAAATTACACTACTTCTGTGCTGCGCTTCTGTACTGGGATCATTATCTACTTTGTTGTTGTTGTTGTTGCTGGTAGAGACATCATTCTAACTCTTTTAAACTCTTGCAGTTTTGGAATAGGGAGATAGTAGCATGTAGTTGCTTTGTTTCACTGTTCACCAGAGTGCAACCTTCCACCTCCTGCTCCAAAACCAAAGCTTTATTTGGGAAGCATTTAGGTCAGGGGCGCGATGCTGCCTGATCCAAGTCCTGAAAGCAAAGGAAATGCCAAGTTTTGATATTTTTTCTAAACCAGAACCAAATACATTTGTAGTTAATGTTTTCAGTAGAGATGAAAGAATTGGTAGTTTCAAAAGCATTTCATTCTGCATCTGAAAGATGTATAAGCTATATTTATGCCTCTCTCTAAGACACTACAATGCAATAGCACCATCAGAAATATTAGCCACTGGTCAGTGTCGCATATATGTGCTGCTTTATGTGATACAGCCATCATCCCTTACCATTTCCTCTCATCTGCTTTCATGGTGTTTCTAGGATTTCTTGCTGAAAAAAGAATATAAAGCCCTGGAGTATAATCTAACAACCACTGGGGTTGAGCTGGACAAAGTAACAGCTTTTTGGGATGAGGTTAGTACTTTTACCCAAAGTAAATTAAAACACAGAGTGTATCTTTTCTACTGATATTTGCCTTGGTGTTCTCTAAAAAGTGAAGCCTACACCCGTTCATTTTAACTGGCTTCAGATATCAGTAGGCAAGGGATATATGGCAAGTAATTAATGCATGACATCAAATTAGCTACAGCTGAGAAACTTTGGAAGAGACCTTTTAATAAATATTAAGACCTGTAATAAGTAGTTACTTCTGGTTTAAGCCAGCCTGAGAACAGAATCAGGCTGCATCATGTATAAACATTGGAAAGCAGTTCTATAATAAGCAAATTTTGTTTGTGTCCACATATTTAGGAGCAAGTACAATACACACATTAAATATATATATATTTAAGACTATAATAAATATGTTATAGATAGGAAAAGTAACATCAGAAAAGTAAGTTCATGTGTTTTCATAAGTCCGAAGTATGATATATATATCTGCATATGCATGTTCTATTTATTTTTTTTATGTACATAGAAATAAACATCTGTGTATGTTGCAGGGAATTGGAGAGCTGTTTATAAAAGCAAACCAGGAAAACAACAACAGCAAAGCTCCTAGCACTGACAACAATCTCTTCTTCAGTAATTTTCCCCTTCATGCCTCTCCTGTTCTTCAGGATATAAATTTCAAGATTGAGAAGGGACAGTTATTAGCTGTTTCTGGATCTACTGGAGCAGGCAAGGTATTTCTATTTCTGTTGTTTCAACAAAAGACGTAATAATTTTAAGGAATAACACTGTGTTGTCATCTGTATTGTTACCTGCATTGTTACTTCATTCTTGCTATCCTGTGCTCGCTGTAAAAATGATGGCTGTAGGAAAATATGAATAAACTGTAAGTTTCAATAAAATGGCCAATAGTTATTTGAAGTTTTACTCGGTGTCCAACATGAAAAAAAGTTTGCTGGGTATTTTTTGTACATACAAAGATACAGACTTAATAAGGAAATAGCAATTTAAATTACAAAACTATTTGTCCATAGGAAGTAAAAGGAGATTTGCAGGAATAATGCAGATGGAAACCTAAAGTTAATATTCATGGTGAGAAACTCCCTGCCTTTAAAACAATAAACTGGAGAACTGAGCGTAGATAACCAGATGACTCAGTGTGCTAGAAAGCAGACTTTTTCTTTTTTTTCCTGCCTTGCTAATGTTTTAAGGAAAAATTTGAACACAAGATGGTGAGTAACCTACAATCCTGGCATGGATTAGCCAGGTAACTAAGACACATGTCCTGGACATATAGTATACCTGGTCACTTATGCTCTGGTTCCTACAGTTCCTCACTCAGACAGGCTCCCTGAGTCCCATGTGAAAGCCTGGGGAGGTGCTGCTGAAACGGAAGCTGATGGTTTTCTGAGAGAAGTTGTGGTTTAGATTAATCATCATTTTAAAACCCCAAAACATTATTAATACATTTAGTTTGCAGATAGCATGTCCAATTAACCTCATTAAGATAAAATGAGTTGACCTGTGATACACTTACTCACTTTGAACAGCAAGTAATTAGATGGGTCTTTCATCTTGACAGGGTTTTCTGAGGAGAGGTGAAAGTCAAACGTTCATTATGCATTTGGCAACTTTTCTTTTCCTGTTTAACAAATTATTGGTGAATGTATTCTGATTTATTTTACTTGCATTCAGTAAGATCTTTGGTCTGTTGGAGTCAATGGCAAAGGACCCATCAATTTTAATATGATCAAGGCTTCTGTATTATTTTTCAGTAATGATACCAGTAGGAAAGAGCAAGGTACTCAGGACATGAGGTTCTCCTGAAGCTGATGTGTTGAGGTATATTTTACTGTGATACTTCTGAATTAACAGAATAGTCTTCCTATGTTGCTGATAATCTCAAATGGCTATTGCTAAAGCTGATACTTGTAATACAAAACTATCAGCTAGAAAGTGCTGAAGGACCTATGTATATCTCCTTTATTCAGCTACTTAGGAAACTGAGGAAAATTCAGATCACACTGAGCAGTTTATGTGAATATATACATACAACAAATTTGCACTGTTCAAGACAATAAAGAGAAAAGGCTTATAATATTATCTGAAAGATTTACAAAAAATAAGGTTTACGCATCCCCCGCGCCGCCGCCCCCCCGCCCCCCCCAAAGAAAATAAAGAGAGTTTCACTTTTCCTTACACACTCTTAATGTAAGGTTTCCTTCATGTTACTTAAGGTTGTTATTGTATATTCCAAGAATTGTCAGGCCTGTTTGACTGCATACTTATTTTATCTTTAACAGGTATGAAGCCTGACATCAACTCTTTAATATTGCTTCAATATTAGATAGGGTTGGGTTTGGGCTTTTTTTTTTTTCCATTTATGTTATATGGCAGAAGATACAGTAGTTTAACATGCAGTGTGCAAAACATACTAAGCAGCTGTCCTTTGTAAGATCAGAAACTACTTACTCAGCAGTTTGGAAAATTCAGATTCTGGTATAATGGAAAGAATCTTGTGAGCCTCCCCCTGTATATTGTATACCTTGTCAAAGGATCTCTGGGCTTAACAGCACGAAACTGTGACTTAGACAGATTTTTAGATCTTTGGCTGTTGCGTCCCAGCTCTGTTGACTGTTTATTAGTGATAAGAACACCACTGGAATGGATCTGTAACAGATTTTTCCTTGTATTTCTCAATCCTATTCTTTGATCTAGTAGCCAGTGATGTGTGACAAGGTTATTACAAGCTACTGATTAACTTTGAAATTATAACATGTTAGTACTGAAATGGCAATCAGTTCTTTTATGAAGGGAAACAGTAAATATACGTAAGTCACATATTCACGTAAATGAGTTAACAGTTACACAGGAAAATTCAGATCACACTGAGATGTTTGTGAGCAGTTGTGTACACATACACAAAGAAGTTGCATTTTTCAAGGCAATACAGAAAAAAGGCTTATGAACACTAGCAAAATTGTAAACATGAATGGTGTTGTACAAAGAACAAACAAAATCATCACTGATAATATTAAAAATCAAATAACATTCTCCAGAAATGCTAATACCTTCTGTCTCTATGTGTCTCACAGATACTCACATTTTTACCTTGTTAAATTACTGGAAGTTTAATTAAAAATATATACTTTTGCAGCAGCACGCCTTACACAACTTTTGTTCACTGAATAAGTTTCTCTTATTTCAGAGGCCTTTCAGAACCATATGTATTATGTAAATCTCCATTAATTGCAGCTTGTGCTAGATCGGTACTTACAGGGACACTCTTTACAAGACAAATGTACCTTTTAAGTGACTTAGCAGAGTGACTCTCATTGTGTTTAGCATTTCTTATGGTTGTTATATTAACCAAATGTTAATGATTTTTCAGACTTCTCTTCTGATGTTGATCATGGGAGAACTGGAGCCTTCACAGGGAAAATTTAAACACAGTGGAAGGATATCCTTTTCACCTCAAGTCTCCTGGATCATGCCTGGAACAATAAAAGAAAACATAATTTTTGGTGTATCCTATGATGAATACCGATACAAGAGCGTCATCAAAGCCTGCCAACTGGAAGAGGTCAGTCATCTAGGACTTTTAAGACCTGTGACACAAACCAAGTGAAAAACCCCAAAGAATAAGTCAGGGAGTGGAGCTTAAAGTAAGGAAGACGTTTCTGAGATTTAAGGAACTCAGCCTGGCATCCCAGTTTTGTGGAATTGCAAGTTGCTTGTTGCCAGCTCCTTGGGAGATACATTGATGGCGCTGGTTCTTGTATTTTACACAACAGGAGCTAAATAAGCTTTCTCAGTCTTCCTTGCTAATTAAAAACCTGGGGAAACACACTAATGTTAAAGAAATGATGTAAAATTTTTTTTTGCATTTCTTCCCCATGAAGAAGCTTTCCCTTAAAATCTTGGAAATGAACTTGTTTTTCTCCATTCTTTTGCACTTCAAAAATGGCTCCAGGGATAATTAGAACTCTCTGCCAGAAGCCTAAGTTATTTAGAGGAATATATTGACTGAAGTTGGGTTTTTCTGTGTGCACATTGAAAATTCTCACACTGGAAATTATTGCAGGATTGATCATTATGTGCTACGTAACCCACAATTAGTACAATGTCATGGAAATGTCCTTGTGTGTGTTTGATGTTGCCAGAGGGTAGTGTAGGAAAAGACATCTTTTCACATTGCAAGATACAAAAGGAGCCAGCATTTTAGACCTTTCCACCCTTATTGCTGTGCCTTAAGATCAGGCATTTTGTCTGTAATGTGTAGAGGAAACCAATAAATATTTAACTGTGCTGAATAGGATCTGTCTTTGGGCCACACAGTGAAAAATATTTTCTCTTAGTGCCAGTCAAGCAAGAAAACAATAGCCAGTCTGTTTAAAAGTAAGACGAGGTTACTGTGCTTTATCTCAGAGCAGGGTATAGTTAAATGATAAAGTAATCTTTTCTTATATGTTTGTGGTCATTTCAGCTTGTGTTTGGATTGTGGTTTGCTGGAAATCTGCTTTGAAAGCTTCGGAAGACAAGAGAGTTAACAACTTCTGTGTCAGGCTTTCTGAAGAGAGTAGTCCTTAATCCCGGTCTTAAAAGTTGTAGTTAATGCCAAAGCTCTGAGAAACAACTGGCTTCAGCAGTTCAGAGCTGTCCTTGCCCGAAGGAGCTTCCCAGCCCAGGCTTTTCCTAGAGCAGAAGCTGGTTAATTATGGCTCAGTGTCTTCGTGTTGCTGGGACGGCTTGGTGTCTCAGTGTCAGTGGCATGGCTCACTGGCTTGGTGTTTCAGTGTTGGTGGGACGGCTTGGTGTCTCGGTAGGCTGCTGTTCCTTTCTTCTCCAAACAAGCTCGACCAAGCCAGCTTTGATCTGTGTTGGTGCAGCTCTATGCAGAATGATATGCCTCACCTCCTAGCAGGGCTCATTATTTAAGATCAAGTCTGATTCTTACAAGGGTATTTTCTTCTGGACTGAAGCCGAATAAATTGGGCTGGCCTGAAGAGAAAGCAGAATGGTCTGGAAGGAAGCCAAATGCGTTACCTTACTGCTATCATTATGCTTTCTAGTCTCATTGGCTTTCACATCTTAGTTACCGAAGAGGACTTAGTAGGGCAGATTGAAGGATAGACTTCAAATACTAATTCCCTATTTATTCCCCAGCGTGACCTTTTAGGGGTTTGTGGCAGCAAAGGTTAGTGCTTTCTTGGATTGGGGTTGTGCATGTTCTCCAGAGGGGAGAGGTACCAGAGGGTTTTTGCCTAAGGGAGTTCACTTTGCCCCCTTCTCTGCAACTTTCCTAGGTAGTTACATAGTCCACCTGAAAGTAGGCCTGTTGGTGAGTCTAGGTCTTATACGGGCTCTTCAAGGTGAACCAAGGATTGGTGATAAAAGAGAGTTTATTTCCTTATTGCACATATGCTGAAAGTCAGTTAATATACAGCTCTTAACAGTAGCTAAGTAAGACTTACTTCCAAGCTCCATGCTTGCAAAAACGTTTTGGGGAATACAAAGCCATCTTCTTTAACCCAGTGGGCAAATAGATGTGTTACTACTGCAAAAAGTAACATACCTGTGAAATGCCCCCTTTGCTTTGCCATCTCCACCATCACCCTATAGGGGAAGCATGCTGATGATCTAGTCCAGTTCCTAAATCTGATGTGTTTTTCCCTTTGTCTTCATTAGTGCCAATAAAATACTACAGGTTGTTCTATGTGAGTCACATCATACCATATACATAGGTTTGGGGCTTCCTGACACACCGTAAATAGCCTGTTCTTGTCCATCAGCAGAACAGGATGCTGAAGCTGGGTGACTTCATACAAGGTGCTCTGCTCTTTGTTTTAGGTCTATGGAGATACACAAATGATATTAAGCAAGTGTAACTTAATTTGGTGTGCATGAGAGTTTTCAGAAAAGTCAACACTGAATTGTTCTGCCTGACTTTTTGGACTGGTACGCAGTTGATTTGCTGAGGAGTTATCACTTACAGACCCCTTAGTGCTGCTACGTGCTTGAAGGTAGATTTGTCTCAAAGTAATTATGAAAGATCGAAAGTGCAAGTAAATATTTCACAGACCTTTCCATATTTTTAGGTGTCCAAGAACAAAATTTTCACTGGATAGGAAATCAGATATTTATTTATAGGTTAGAATATGTTATGTGTTAGATTTTTATTCTGTGAAGTCGTGAAGAATGGCAAATCTGGTTATATTAACCATTACCTAAAGAACAGGTGGGCTTTGGTGGGTTTTTCTTGGATGGAAGAAGTTTTTTTTTGATGTTTTTCTAAAAGATTTTCTTGCAGTTTTACATTTTGTTCCATTTGTGTATGGAACCATCAAAAGGAAGGTTAAAAAGGTGGTTTTTTCTCTAATAATTTGAATATTCACAATTAACATTACTGGAAAACAATAAGACTATGAGCAACAAAAGGATTTTCTTTTATTTCTTTTATGAGCTCACATAAGTTCATAATGATTTAGAACACTAAAGTGGGGCATTTTTTAATCCAAAGAGTTCAGGTAGCTACATGGTGTACTCGTATACTCAGCTTAAGAGATTTTTGCCTTCACCTTCTTATTCTTGCCTTGCTGCAATTCACCTACCCTCCATTTGTGCCAGTACACCTATTCATGATGTCATATTGTGAAACAGAAGATGAAGACAAAAAAGAAAATTATTATGATATATTGGAGAACTGCATCCCTCATAAATACTCTGCCAAGATAGAGTATTGAGTGTGTTTGTGTAGTGCACAATACATTAGGATCTCAGTCTGTGCCTGGGATCTCAGACACTGTGCCTCTCAAGTATCCTTTTTTTTCATGCATAACATAACTGTTGTCTCACCCAATGCCCATCACATACGTGCGTGACTGATGAACAGTCAGCTGCAGTGAATCATGTCATACAGTAGATACTATTTTGTGAGACTACACGTGGGAAACATGTTTTAAAGGTGCTCCTTTGAGTGTAGTCCCACTTGATGGCACACGTATGGCAACAGTATAGTGTCATAGGTTCCTTTCGGGGTCCTTGGGCCTCACTGCTCTGCTCTGTAGCCTTCTCTGGATTTTAGGGGTAGCAAGGGCAAGGGACATCGCGGTGCAACCCTGCCTGAGTGTATGAGATCTGAGTTCTTGGAAGGATGCACAATGAAAGGCAATGTGTGTCGAAGGCTCAGTGAGGTCTGAGCAACACTGCTTGTCAGAATTTCATGGTTACACTGTGTAGATATATAATCCTGAAGAAGCGTGAGAAGGGTTCTCAAATGCATCTCTATGTCCATCAGTAAAAGCATGCTTAAGGTCCTTTTTAAATTTCTGTTTGTACAGCTTATATGCGTATTTTTTATGGTAGTGTAGCCTGCTTTATATGTGTAAAATGATTCAGGACTTGATTATGATTACATTTCTAGATTATATTTTTCCTTTGAGGGTAAGTAGGGCATCAGGGGAGGTAAAATCATGTTTTACAATGTGGTTTTAATTACTGGAGTTAGGAAATGGGCAGAGGTTAAGAGGAGGGAAGGTGATAGAACAGAACGACTGCTTTGGAGTTGAGATAAAGGGATTAATTAAGAGCTACCTTAACATTTTTGATAACCCATACGAACAGCCTTACTGGCAAAAAATATTTCTGAAAGCTCAGGGCAAACAAAATATGGCTGCAGTGCGACATAAGTGGTGCATAGACATTGCCCCTTCTTCTCGTGTGATGCTGAACTCAAGGGAATGCCAATATATTTAAATCACATGATGCATTCTCTGAAACACCACAGTAAATAAAGTTATACAAAAAGCCATAGGAGAAGGACTGCTTGTTCTTTCTCCATTGCCTTCTTCCACTTTTTCTTTCCTCGAGAAATAGTGAATATTTTAGCAAGCAAGCAGGGTGATTACCTAATTTAACATGCCTTCTAAAACAAAGGTCCCAGGTTGTAAATATGGAAGTTAAGGCTTTCAGCTTCTAGATCAAACCATTCCAGCACAGATCAGTAGTCCTTACCATTTGTCCTTTATTCAGAAGCTTTTTTGAAATAAATTGTTTGAATGAGTTTAATTTTGAGTGTGCATGTATTATCACAAACCTATTACCTTTAAAATCTTGAATAGGCATGCTATAATATAGAGAAGCTAAGATGTAATTAGTGTGGACTCTGAACTCATTTCCTAAAAGCATTCCCCATAGGCAAGCTTAAAGGTACTCAAAAGTAAGATAAGATGAATTGGTGCTGCCTCGGCTTATGCTACCTTTTTTTTCTCTTCACAAGGTGTTTTACCCTTTTTATCAAGTACTTTTCATCACATTTATGATAAAAATCAATTAGCAAGAGAAGGTGAACTTTCGCCTAGCATTTCAAATTAAGGACCAAGTATGAACAAATTTAACTCTGAGAAACCATCCTGCATAATTCATTGATTTTTACTGTTATTGCTCAATAGCAAAAGCCACTGGGAAATGTGAACTGGATTGAGTTTATATGTCTATGGAAACTTGCAACTAAATTTGAAGTAATTCCACAAGTGTAACTTCCCCAGAGATGGAAGTGTTATATTAATGTCATGGCAGGGATAGCATGAATATAAATGGGAATTTGTAGGACTAGCCAATTGGGTTTGCAAAATCCTTATTACTGATGTAATGAAAAATGGGGAAGGAATGTGACTTGATTTTCAGATTTTTTAGATTGAAAAATCAGTATTAATAGCCTACTATACACAGGGTGTTGGATTTTGTTTGGTTTTAGCACTTGCTAAATCAAAAATGTAAAACCTGTGGGCTGTTGAAACAGGAATCTTTGTATCTAAATGCTGTTAATGTTGAACAAAGTCATGCTATGAGAATGAGTTCCTCCAGTCAAGACTGCAGAAGCAGGGCCATTATAGTTATTCTTCCTAAAAAATAAACAAGCATCGTATCCCATTTGAAGGAGTGCAGTAATTAATTAGTTTTAAACCATACTTCCATGAATTCTGTTTTTACCTTTTCACAAGGTAAGAGATATTTTTCCAACTGGTTAGTTCATTTGATCCTTCAATAGTTACCTAAGAGGCCATAAACACATAATGGCAAACTACCTTTAAGAGATAACCACTCTTAAAGTAAACACATGTTCTGATTTGAGAGCCACCAGCTGCTCTTGAATATAATGTTTAACATACCATGCAAATAGAGGAAGTGTTTCTATGTGAAATTGAATCATATAATAGTACTAAAGAAATTTGTGACCAGATTCTGTATTTTTTTGAGCTTGTTTTACAGGGTGTTTGTGAGATTAATTTTTATCTAAGAACTTAGATTATAGAGAGAATAATTACAGAATCAAAGAATGGTAGGGTTTGGACGGGAGATCATCTTGATCTGGAGAGTGTCTTGTCCAACCCCCCTGCTTGAGCAGGGACACCTAGAGCAGGGGGCACAGGAACGCGTCCAGGCGGGTTTTGAACGTCCCCAGGGTAGGAGACTCCACAGCCTCCCTGGGCAGCCTGTTCCACTGCTCTGGCACCCCCACAGGAAAGAATTTTTTCATATTTAAGTGGAACTTTCTGTGTTCCAACTTGTGCCCATTGCCCCTTGTCCTGTCATTGGGCACCACTGAAAAGAGCCCAGTCCCATCGTCCTGACATCCACCCTTCAGATATTTATAAGTATTGATAAGGTCTCAGAGACTTAATTAGAGAAAGAGACCGTCAATTTGCCAAGCCCTGGTTTGTGTTCCTGCAAGGTCGACGTCTCCTTGCAAAGGATGGCATCCACCCCTGGGTGAAGAGTTCACTGCAATGCCAGGGATGCCCTGGAACAGAAATACATATCCTTGCATCCCACTGTACTGTTCCAGCCCCTTTTATCCAGGCTAGTTTTGGGTTTGCTTATTTTCGGTTGGTTGGTTGGATAGGTGGTTTGGGTTTTTTTTTTAGCAGATAACTAAATTTGTAGGAGTTAAGAGGTGGTTATGTCAGTGAGTGAAATACCTTGTGCCCTGTTTTTCACAGGGGATATTGGCAGATTACAAAGTGTGTAGAAAAGAAGAACAGTAAGGATTCAAGTCTGGAACTGAGTGCTTTTTAGTAAGTAGTTCTCTGCAAGAGGATATTAAGAGGTAGCTTGGTTAATTAATCAGGTACATGTCTACAGTTTAAACTATGTGAGAGCAAGTTGCTTAGCCTTGCTTCGTAGTGGGGGAGAGCAACAGGCATGTCAAAGTGAAGTTCATCTCATCCTAATGTAAACAGCCAGAATAGCATAAATGCCTCTTCTAGGCAGAAAGTCTACGTAATATTTGTCATATCTCCACTACAACTGTTGCATCTCAGACATGTGGGCTCAAAAGCTGGCTACTTTTATACTTTTTCCACCTTGCACTGGTATGATCCGCTGGCATGAGCAGACTCCTCTAACTGAAATTCTTGTCTGTGGCCCAAAATCATGGGCAGGTCAGCTGTAAAGCTGCTGACACAGTGAGTTCCCTGGGGGAACTGGAAGTAAATAGGATAGCACAGTTTCTTTATAGCAGGGGAACGTCTTGATTAGAGAAAAAAATAAACTCAAACTCCCAAATACACTGAATTCGAGATTATCAGCAATCAAGTAAATATGTCTAACAGAGCCCCTCTGCAATGTTCTGTGTTGATATTGTTTAGTTAAAACCCTGTTTCAGTCAAGACAGCAATCCCCACCCCTTTCCCTCTCTTAGGTAGAGGGCTCTGGACTGATTACCTTGGATGTTGTCCTATCTTCTGTGTCACTTCTGGAATCATACTTAATTCACTTACCCCGTGTTTAACTTACCCACATGCAGCATACCAACTACTTCATGTTTCAAAAATCTGTTCCACAGGAATGTTTCACCATAGAGAAAGTGAGTTTTGCCAGCATTTGTGTGAGTTTTGGGTGAGCCTGACACCCTGCTCAAGGTCACAAACTCTTGCAAAAACAAAGCTTATGCTTTTGGATAGTGAATCCTTCATAAATGGTTCAGATGAAATATGACAAGCTTTGGCAGAGAGAGCAGAGTTACCTAAATAAAATAAAATTTTTAAAAGTAATTTCTGATTTGAAAGACACTAAAGAGATCTGGTTTTCTGGCTTCTGGCCCAGGAAAATGAGGACTCGAGTATGTTCAAGCTGGTTACCCAAAAGGCAAAATACAAAAAAATTATTGAAAATTCTTCATCTTGTAAAAATTATCAGAAATGTTCCCTAGTAGGTATAAGTCTGAAATGCAAGACTTGATTTCAAAACTTTAAAACTTCAAATTTTGCAGTTTGGTTCACATCTGTCTTACTTTCAAGATAATTTCTTTTCTGAAAGTTATGCTTTCTGCAAAGTAACGTTTCAAATTAATTATCTAAAGATTCTTAGTAATGACTGAATTCAGATCTGGAGGTTTGTTTCAGTTGCATTTCTACCTCATGGGTATAGCAGAATTGAGTATGATTGCTTGGAAGTACAGAGACAATCATGTTAGTGAGAAAGCAGGTAACAGTAAATTATCCTCTTATAACTAAAGAGGAAAATTATCAAATAAGCTGGAACAGTACTGGAGCTCCTGCTTGAAACCCTTTGTGCTGCTTCTGCTTAACCTATATTCAGCTTTCCGTGATATTTTATATGATAAAGGCTTCAGTATTTTTCTTCTAATGTATTGCAAATAGTCCATACTACAGAAGGGGAATTGCAAAATTATTTCAGAGGCATCTTCTCTAAAACACAGAGAGAAAGAAGAAAGTGAAAAAGGGAGTACTTTGGTAGGTGAGAAGGAGGTAGAAATGCGAATGGGGGGATTTTCTGGGAACTGTGAAAATAAACCCCGGGAATGTTAATGGCATTGAAAAAAGGAAAGGGGATGGAGATGGTCAAGAAACTGGAATGGTAGAAAAAAAAGGAAATTAAATAGAAGAAAGGGTTGGTGAAGAAGAAATGGAGAGAGCCAAGACTGCTGCTCTGTTCCATCAGTTTCATGACAGTTTTATCTTTTTGGAGGGGAGGCAGAAGAGGGAAAATTGAAAGCCACATCTTTACGGACATACTTAAGGAAAGAAGAGGGGCCCCATAAGTAAAATACATATGTTCTATCATTAGAACTGCTTGAGTAGTTTGAGTAGCGTTGGATATATAAAGCAACTATTTGCTGAAAGGCATGGTTCTTAGAAACTATTTTCTGTCATGATTTTCTATGTTAACTGTTGCTAATGATTTATCAAATGCTTTTCATGTCAAACAGTCTCTATAGAAAAGACTTGGCCTGTGAAGTCCATTCTGAGGCTTCCTTTTTTCTAATGAGACCATATTTCCTATTCACCCTTAAAAGAGATATTACCTTGAATGATCTCAGCTATGTTCTTCCATTCGAAGCCCAATGGTATTATAAGGGTCATCCCTTTGCTGCTGAGGTAGGTGAATATGACATTTACACTGTTAAAAATGCAAACAGATATTAAAAGGGGTGCCTTCTCCTTGGGTGTGCAACATTTGTTAGCCCCTGATACTAGAAGCACCCATGAAAATAATTAATGTCTGAACTGTGGGGGGGTTTCTTCTCTGAATAGTTACCAATAGGTTTCTCAATTTAAGCATTTAGAAATAGATACGTTAAAGAAAATCCAGTGGCTACTTTATTAATATGCTGGGTTTTGTGCTGTTCAGCATCATTACACTAGGTTTGTCCCTGGCTTGATTTCACTTCCTGCATAAAATGACAGCAAGGATGTATTTGGACCAGCCCTATGTACTTTTTTACAATAGGAGATGCATGTTCCAACAAATAGTATTGTGTGTCTATTGGAATTCATCACTCTGCTTACACCTTTGAAAGAAATTACTAAACATTTTTAAAATTATTATAATTACAGCCTGAGAAGTTCTTTGTCTGTTCCATGCCATATATTACCGTGAGGTGAAGGGTAGAAGAGAGCAGAAGGGGAACTCATTAAAAGTCTGATTAAAATTCCATGTTGACACACCTGAAGAGAAATATATCTGATGAAATCTCACCACCATTTAAAACAATGGGAGCCCTGGAATTAATTTCACTAGGGCTAGGATTCTACCTTGTTTGCAGGGGAAGACACACTGGGGCCAGTTCTTCACCTGGGCTTTTTTCAAAGTAGAATCAGGAAACAGCAATGGCACCAGCACCATTACAGGCAACAGTACTGGTAGAAATGGGGAACAGCTGAAATCAGCTTAGATATCTAGATACTTAACCATGCAAATCCCAATGTTCAGGTGAAGATATTGGGTAAATGTCAAAGTTACAGATTAATAACATGACTCCCACATGCACAGTGAAACCACAAGTGATCTGAGCAGGTCATCTCAAATAAATGCCAGAAAAGCTTTTATGCCAGAATTTGACATGTTCTCTCTAAATATTTCATGGCTTATAGGAAGACGATTTTATCACATTCAGAAAATCGTCCATTAAATATGTTGCTGACACTGTTTTTCTCATCGCTCTTCTGCAGATACCTGAGCTGTTACCTTAGTACCAGGGATTTGCTTGTGTGGCTCTCCTTTCACAAGAGGAAAGTAAATAGTTAACACGAGAAGAATTTAAAAATCACCTGCAATAGCTTTTCCATACACAAGAGCATCTTGATTTTAAGGTCAGAATCCTCTAAGTCAGGAAGTAAACGCTATTATCAAATTAAAGAGTTGGGAGAATCTCTCATTTCCTGACAGACCAGGCAGTCAATTTCTAGCCCTTGAGTGGCTGGACCTTTCATCTGTCACTGACCCAGAGCTGAACAGCATTGTTCACTCTTTTCCTGAGGTCAGGCCAATTTACAAGGGAGGAAGAAGGAAACATTTCTCTCGAAGGATTTTCATTTATTTATTTATTTATTCTGCAAAACCTCAGAGGCTTCAAATGCCAAAAGGCTGCCCCACAGAGAGTGACTAGCTGTCAAAATCACAGCAGGTATGATCAAAATTGGATTATATCTGACCTCATATGAAATGTGAACTTCTAGAGAGCAGCTCAAGTTAGAATCCCAGGTTATATTGCCCTGGAAGTCCTTCTCATGTCTTCCAGACTTTTTCCCAGCAGCTGCAGGATTTCTGTGGGTGCTGCAGAGTGCATGCAGACATCTGAGTTCCTGCATGCCCCTTGGCTGCCTGGGGGAAGAGAGACCCCAAAACAGGATTCCTCTTCCAGGGCACTGGCTATAGCCTGCTCCCAGAAGCTGACTTTCTGAGAGATTTTGCATGCCACTTTTTTCCCCCAGAAGTTACACTAAAAGGAAAACCTTTGCAAAGCATGAGAACACTGGAGCCGATTTTGTCTGGTATCAGATGCCTCAGTCGGCTTCCTTGGCTGCGGGAGATCCCTACCTTGGGAGCAGGAGCATGTGCACAGGCAGTGAGAGCGGCAGTCTGGTGCTGCTGAGCGGGGGGCTTCCAGCTCAGTGCACGGCAAACTGCCCTGGAGTCATACCCGCCGGAAACCTAGGTGCCCTGGGACACAGGGAGGTCATCCAGCCTGCGTTACTGGGAAAAGTTCCCTGAAACCACCACCACCACAGTGGTAGTGGTGTCACTCTATTGGCTTAAGGACATAGGCCAGGTAAAACTTGAAGGCGGAATTAATATTTTTTGTTAGAGCAACTGTAAAAGTAGAAAACCTAGACAGCCTTCAGGCACACAAGCCAGTCTCCATGTCTCCACTTCCTTGAATTGTTGTGGCTTGCGTGGATCCTCAGTTTCAGTGCTATATACTCTCTCAAGAAAAAGTCTGGCCACCTCTGCCAGTGGGGCACAAGGATGTCCTTTTCTCCTTTCTTTGTCTCACATGAGAGTGAAATGGTATTTTTCTGTTTTTATCACTGGCAGAAGATCAATTTTTTAGCACAGTTGTGAGCTGTATGTAACTTACAGCCCAAGCAGTGGAACCTGGCTCCCAAACCTTTTGCAAACCTTGAGTATTCCTAGCATTCCTTGCTAGGAATTTGTGCAAACCTTTTTTTAATGAACCTGCCTGAAATATAAATTTCTCTGGGTTTTGAAGAGCTCAGATCTAGAGTTTGCTTCTTGTTCTTCCTAACTTCAGTGGCAAGCACATTTATCATTGTTATCTGACAGAAAACTGGAGTGGTTGACCTCTTGGATTGATACTGTATGAAGGTACATTCCTTGCTTTTATGGTGGTCTAGCAATTAAGACAAATATTTGTTCTTGAGATCTTGCAGCTCGTGATTGTTCTCTGCAATAGAACAATATGTTTTCTTTTATCACCATTTCTGATTACATAAACAAATGAAAGAAATAAACCTCTGTGGGACTTTTTCTTTTTACAACTTCTGTCTAACCTGTCTGTACACTGTTGTACACTATGCTTCCGTCCAGTCTGTAGCTTGAGTTTCCTGGATATGGAAAATACATGTCTGATTCTTAAAAAAAAATTGTTAACAGGACATTTCCAAGTTCCCAGACAAAGATTATACAGTGCTGGGCGAAGGTGGAATCACTCTGAGCGGAGGCCAGAGAGCACGAATCTCACTAGCAAGGTGAGTATTTTGCTCTCTAAGTAGCGTACTGTTTCATGTATAAGGAAAGTGTTATGACTAAGCACTTAAATACATGTGGAGAAAGTCCTGCTAAATAAACGTCCTCCAGTTATATCAGGAACTTCATTTTACTATCAGAAATCTTAGTTTTGCTATGCCGTTGTGTTTGTGATACACCTGCATATTTATTGAATTTTAGAAGTCTGATGTCAGACACATGCTACGGTTTAGCTGAAGATGAGTCTTTCCCTCCCTGATGCAAGATGCCCTTTGGAGACTCAGACTTTTAAGTGCAGCTTTCTAAGTACCGAAGAAACCCATACAAAGATACAAATAAGAAACATTCCAGGGCCTTTCCCTGCTATGACACTTCTACAAAGCAGTTTATATATTGATTAATGACATGCTTGCTCTCTGCAGGTAACAAAAATGAGAAAAATGCCATGTTTCAAAAAAATGTTAGTAATAGTTTTGGTCTTTTTCTGTTGTAAAAAGAAAAAGTGGAAAGCAATGGCCAGTCAGTACCTATGAATAATGGTCTGGCCTTGTCTCTTTGACCTTCCAACATTAGTAAGTAATCTTGAAGGTCTACAGAACAATAACATAGGTGTTTGTCTTATAAATTAGCTATGTGTTTCAGCAGAATCACTTCGCTATCATAAGAAATCCAGTAATGATATCTCTGATGTGTAAATGGCCCCATTTATTTCTGTGCCAAGTGCAAACCGTGCTGGTTCCCATGCTCAGAAACACTGGATAGAAGTAAAATCACGTTAGAGTGATCCACACTGGCATCCCATGAAAGATGTGCATGTCTGTGTGAGACTAAAAGATGGATTCATTAAAACAGGGAGGCTTTCAGTGATGATCTTTCTAGCAGATTTGTGAGAGGGAAGAGGAATATGGATGGTTCTGTTTTACACAGTAAGATAAGAGAGGAGGGGGAGGAGGGGAGGAGCAGGCAAAGCTTTCGGAGCAAAAAAAAAACCCCAACCAACAAAACCCAATTAGATTTTCATTTAAAATGCAGTATTTACATGAGGTGTTTCCCAAATTCTATGAATAATCATGTCTGTCACTTTTCAGATGGTCACAGCTCATTTACTGGATGGTCACAGAACTGAGATATTTATTGTCAGCTATATAATTATTATTTTTAAAACAATTAAATGTCCCAAAGACAGTGGCTGTATCTGCTTTACGTTTTGTTTGGGCTCCAGTCTAACCTCAGCATACAGCAAGGTGTGCAGGTGCTGAGGTGTGGGTGGCAGATGAAGCTCTGAGAAAGCTAGAGGAGAAAATTCAGGATTACAACCCTCAGCTGTACCCATCTGCACCAGCGATAAGCTGGACGTTATTTACTTGAACTGGCTGTGTACACGTCTCTGGTGTACTCTGTGCAAAGTCATGTGAAATGAGAATCCCTGCTGGAAGTGCCATCATCCAGCTGTCATGAGAAGCAGACAGAGATTGTCTGAGTCAGTCTTACAAAGCACTGTCAGTGCCTGCAGCAACTGGGGGAAAGAAAGAACAAGAGAAAAACACAGTGCATGCCTTGGGTTTGAGCTAGCTCACTGGCCCGGTACCGCAAAGCCAGTCATGTATAGCTACTAAGTCCAACATACAAATGAAAACAATAATCTGAGTGCTACCATTATTCCAGGAGAAAAATCCTGCAAACCTTTTGCTGATGAAAGTGCCAAGAACAGTATGAACTTTTTGTTGTTGTGCAGCCACTACATCATAATGTATGGTCAGTGAAATCCATCGTGACACAGGATTTTTCAATAAAGTTGCTTGGTTTATTACAATAGTATACTATAATTGAGGGCTTTTTCTCCTGGGGGTTAAATATTTTCACATTGCTTAACATAATGATTTTAAAACTCATTTTCAGAGTACTTTAAAATGTACCTAAATGCACCTACCTAAATTTTCTTTACTAATTATACCCTGATTTATATCACATCATGATTTTCGTACTCACAGAGGAAGGCAAGGGGCCTTTTTGAACTTCAAATGGATTTAAAAAACCTCCTCTTAACCACAGGTTTAGGTCTCAGTGAGCCACGTCCAGGCACATACAGCTTCATGTCCTAACGCTGCAAATAGTTTTTTATGTCCTGAACTCAAAACATTGTACAGTCTCATTTCAGATAATCTTTGCAAGATCGTGGCTCACTAATACCGTTGTCTTTGCTCACCAGTTATTTCCAAGTACCTTTAAAACTAAGTGCTGAGACCCGAGTCTTTTCACACACTTATTTACATATATGTAATATTCCCTCAGGCACCAGTAGACGTTTCAGTAGGTACTAAATTCCCATTTAAATGGTCATTGTACACTGATGGAGACTGTAAGATTCAGGCCATAAACAGACCTTTAGAGGAACCTGTGTAAAAGGCAGCTGTACAGCTTCCTTTGCACAGAAATTAATGGAAAACTGAGTAGGTTTGTATCGTGGTCTGCAGCAAGGAAAGGCTTGATTGAAAGGTGTCTTGTAAGCACATTTAACATTGAACTCCAGCTCCATATTGATGCTGTAGGAAAGTCTTTCAATTACAAGTTTTTGAGACAAAACTGTAAAGGCATTCTTTTAAAATTATATTTATGTAACTGTATAAGGCTTGTGAAAGTTAATGTGATTTCCCTTTTCTCTGTTCAGAGCAGTGTACAAAGATGCTGATTTGTATCTCCTGGATTCTCCTTTTGGACATTTAGACATTTTTACAGAAAAAGAGATATTTGAAAGGTACTGTATGTTTTGATAGATTGTATTTAAGAATCCCACCAAGCAGCACAAAGTCAAACCAAGAACAGAAATTTAATAACAGTACAAAAATACTGAAATGACCAAAATTATACCTTTTGGGGATGTTTATTTTGAGGGATTCTTGTGACTGAGTATTTTGTGTTAACAGTAGGACAGTGTACTGAGCTGGGAACAAGCCTGGGCTGGGTGTAAGCATTACTGCTCTCTCTTCCATCTCAACGTATTGAGCCTGCTATAATCTATTACTCCTAGAGTGCATGGCTTTATATCTGGTGTGTCTGTGTACCAGAAAGGCTTTCATTTTAAAACACTTACCCGGTTTGTAAGTATAAGATTTTACAAAAAACTATATTTTGTCTTGTTTTACCAATCACTGAAAGACTGGTCACTTGGAAGTGCCTGCTGGCTAAGAGATTGGCAGAAGGTTGGCCAAAACCAGAGGCTTTTGGTTTGTCCTGGTGGTGTAGCTCAGAAGAATAAGGACACACACTGCCATACACGAGCTTTTCAGTCACCATAAGTTTGAATTTTTGAAATTGAGCTCATACTTTTAAGTTTGGTAGCAAAAGATCTAAGTAACCTGAAGATTAAAAGGAATATTTCATTTTCATGTTGAACTATGCTTTTTGGATTGACCTGAAAATGATTAAATTTTCCCCCTTTTTGGGTTCCTGTGATAAAGTAGCTACCCCTTACACATCTCAGCCTTACCACCTCCTTTGTAGTTTGAGGGAGCACCCAAGACTGCTCATACTGGGAGGGGGGCAGGTAAAAGCAAATAGACTGAAAGTTGAAAGGGATAAACCCAACATTTAATCATGAAGACAACAACGTAATTTATAACACTTTCATCTTTTATAGCTGTGTGTGCAAGTTGATGGCGAATAAAACTAGGATCTTGGTTACTTCAAAACTGGAACACTTAAAGATTGCTGACAAAATATTAATTTTACATGAGGGGAGCTGCTATTTCTATGGAACATTTTCTGAACTTCAAGGTCAACGGCCAGACTTCAGCTCAGAGCTGATGGGATTTGATTCTTTTGACCAGTTCAGTGCGGAGAGAAGAAATTCAATTCTAACCGAGACTCTCCGACGATTTTCCATTGAAGGAGAAGGCATGGGATCACGAAATGAAGTAAAGAAGAATTCTTTTAAACAAACATCAGATTTTAATGACATAAGGAAGAACTCCATAATTATTAACCCCCTTAATGCAGGTAGGAAGTTCTCAGTGCAGAGGAATGGGATGCAGGTCAATGGGATAGAAGATGGCTACAACGACCCACCAGAAAGGAGGCTCTCGCTGGTACCTGACTTGGAACAGGGAGATATGCGTCTGTTTCGGAGTAACATCCTGAGCACTGACCATATACTGCAAAGTCAGAGAAGGCAATCTGTGTTAAACCTGATGACGGGCACCTCTGCGAACTATGGCCCAAACTCTTCCAAAAAGGGAAGTACAACATTTCGGAAAATGTCTATGGTGCCTCAGACAAACCTGTCTTCCGAGATAGATATCTACACCAGGCGCGTGTCTCGTGACAGTGTCTTGGACATAACTGATGAAATCAATGAAGAGGATCTGAAGGTGGGTGTTGTTTTACATTCATCTTGGTTCTAGATATGGTGATAGTTTAGTGCCATATACTACTACTACATTTTTCTACCCAACTATGTCATTTCTAATGCAGTACTTCTCTGTGGAATATCTTTTTGGAATATCTATGAATTCTTTTTAAAATGGATATAATCTTGAAATCCTTGAAATCCTCAAAAATGTATTTCGCCTGATGTTTTAATATTTTTTGAATGCTATCTGTTGAGGTTTTCAACACAGAATTTTAATCTGCTGCACTCTAATCTACCTTTAAGATTACTCATTAAAATTAAAGTTGAAACCATAACATGGAAAAACATAGTTTTAAAACACATATGTAAAATTGACATTTGAAATGTTAAGGCTCGTGGAAAAAATAAAATACATTTGAAGTACTAGGACAGTTTTTAAAACCGGAATTTGATTAAATTTGACAAAACTGTCAAATTGCTTAGCTCTTATGTTCTGATACAGATAATGAACAGATGAGTAAGCTGGATTTTATTCTGTTTTTATGGATGTGCTGGGAATTATGAAACGAAAGTTGAGTTTTATACCAAGAGCTGGATAAAAATTCGTTTTTTCTAATAACTATCAGCTGGTTACAATTAATTCCTTTCATTCTCAGAAATGACAACTGATTTTCACAGGATAGGAAAATTTTCTGAAGTAGTTTCCTAGGTGGAAAAAAGTCTACAAGAAATACTTAAACTCATATTTAAATTAATAATTTGCTGAAGCACTGCCCATTTTTTTCTTTTGCTTTATTGATCTCAGCAGAAAAAGAACCCCCTCAGAGTATTTACAAATTTACTGTAACAACACAATAATAACCTCCATTTAAAGAAAATAGCTATTGATTAACCTTTTCTGGGCTTCAAGTAGTGCTGGAAAAATCTTGTCTGTTTCTTTCAATGTTCTCTGAAAATTTCAAATCATCTCTAACTGTGTTGCTATATCAAAGATGACTCAACCAGGCAGTACCTTCCTCTCCAGCCATTATCAGCCAATTTGAGTTCTGCAGCTCAATTATTTGGAGTGAATTAGCAGAAAGAAAGACAGGATTCATGTGCCAGAAATTCTCAAATATATATATTATTATCATTCTGACTATGGTCTTATCAATTCTTTGACAGGAATGCTTTACTGATGATGCTGAAATCATGGGTACTGTTACCACATGGAATACCTATTTCAGATATGTTACCATCCACAAAAACTTGATTTTTGTTCTAATTTTATGTGTGACTGTCTTCTTAGCTGAGGTAAGAAAATCTGCGCTTGAGGTCGTGTTACTGCAAATTATGTTTTTTCAAAATGTGTTGCTTGTGATAAAAGGATAAATGGATAAAGGATCAAGACAGTAGCTAGTACCTATTGCTTATTGGTAACTGCTGTTAAATGACGTTGCAATGACTTTTCTACTATTTAGATAAGCATTTCTCACCAAAGATAGTGATCAGTGCATGGCAGCAGAACACCCACCTTCTCAAATCATGTTGGTTATTTTCTGCTCTGTGGTACTGTAAATAAGAATTGTTGCCCTATGTAGGTCTCTTGTTCACAGGTGAATAATCTTCTATTTTCCATTAACAGATATCTTTGTAGAGCTTTGAGGGTTAACAACAATAATTACTAGACATTTTTTTGATGAGCACATACATAAATTCTGGAGAATTGCTTTCAAAAATGTTACTAGCTTTGCTTGCAGTGAAAGAAGAGCGGTGAGAAAGGCAGAGACCTGAATGCCTGTGATGGCATTTAAAGATGGATGAAGTGTTCCTGCAGCATGCAGAGAAGAATTTTTCCAAGCACAGTGGAAAACACTGTCAGAAAAAGTGCTGAAGACGACCTGTCTGACCATGCCAGTCTATTTTTCTTGCAACAGAAATTGCGTGCTTTTTGTCTTGCCTCCCAATTTAGGAAAGACTTTTAGCATACGTACAGAATCTCATAGAGTCCTCTTTTACAATTAATATCCTAAATCAAATGTTTTTCTGAGGGAAGGAACATGTTTTGGAGAGAAAACTGGGAGATTAATGAGACTGTATTCATATGTCAACCCATAAAATATGGTACCAATTTCTCTTGGCATTTTTCAACATGAACTGAAAGAAGGCTCCATTGGGAATATAGGACTAGTTTCTGGCTGAATGTTTTTGGAAGTTTTGTGGTGGCACTCAAACTTCTAGTGTCATCAAACCTGGAGAAGGATATGACTGACTTTACACTAATGTTATGTTGCTGGTGATTTAAATTAGTTCTTTTGGACCAGGAATAATACCTGGAGCTTAGATCTAATGTGAGATCCGAAATTTTTAAAGCACCTCCAAAAGCATGACAGTATTTAGATGTGTAGCTGTTCTTATCATGTATGTTTTATTTTCATGGTAGTGGAAAATGGCTGTGTATCCTACAACAGCAAAGCTGAAGGTGGATTGTAGGAAAAAGGAAATTTTAACCTTGAGGTATATCAGATTTATCCCCAGATATTCAGCATACATTGATTACAAATTTTTGCTTTTAAATTAGACTAAGACCTTTTTAAATAATTCAAAAGCCTCATCTTCTCATTGAAGAACAAATCTTATGACAAAGAATGTATCCAAGTTAAACTTTCCAGTGTGACTGTTGCTTAAGTAAAAGCCTATTCATAAATTAATGGTCTGGAAGATATTCAGTCATAGCATAGACTATATAACCTTTAGCAAATCTCTGTGCATGAGATGAAATACCATGCCAAGTCGTTATGAGGCCTGTGCTAACACTTTGTACCATTCTGACCTTAGACAATGAAGAGGCAATGAACACCCAAGTGCTGAACTGAGAGACTAGTGACAAGTAAATTGAAAGTGGTTTTGACACCCTTCACAACTGGATGAGATTATTGTGGAAATGCTAGAGATGCTATTTTAGATTTAGAATGGATTGTTTTGTATTGTAGGTCCCAAGGAAAATTATGTAAAACTAACAGTCAATCAATATGAAATAGATATATCAAATGTAGATATCAGCTAGCAAGAACGACAATGCAAAAATAAGTGTTAAAGGTTTGACATTATGCTTGAATAGCTGCCTTCAAAGATACTGAGAGTCTTACTCTTTTAGGGCCATCAAGAAATATTAGGCGTTAAAACTTAAAATATGTTAAAGCATACAGTGACTGTTCCTTGACACTAGGAATGCATTAGCAAGCCTTCGTTAACAGTGTGGTAAAAAAACAATAAAAGAATATTTAGGCACTTGAGAG
Organism: Phalacrocorax aristotelis; assembly: GCF_949628215.1. Lineage (NCBI taxonomy): Eukaryota > Metazoa > Chordata > Aves > Suliformes > Phalacrocoracidae > Phalacrocorax > Phalacrocorax aristotelis. Next base: position 191,416,646 of record NC_134276.1, read on the forward strand.
CCTGATGTAATACAAGACTAAATGTAGCTTTCCTGGTGGGATGCACTAAATGGTTTCTGTGGAAAAAGGAGCAGATATGACAATGTTTTTACTTCAGGGGAGTTTGACTTCCATCCATTTATAATGCTCTTTCTACAAACAATTATAAAGTCAGTGGAAGAAGATAAGTAAGAAAAAGTACATAATATGACAAGGAAAAAAATGACTCTGTTTTCTTTGGCCACAGGTAGCTGCTTCTGTTGCTGGGTTATGGTTTCTTAACAAGTAAGTAGTGGTGATAATTTGTTGAGAGATTGGAGTCTCCTTTATAGTGATTTTTGCTATAAATAATTAGTAAATTCTGCCAGAAGTCTATATGGATAGACACTAGCTTATATTCAATAAAATGGTTCATAGATGGATGATCTAAATACCTCATGTAGGTAGTATCTTAAGCTGGTACTTCTTTAAGTGTTAACAATCAAATGGTTTATGCCTTGTTATTGAGCACATAGCAACGCACGCAAGACATTTCCTGGGTCAGCTCACACTAGAGATACATGGGCTTGATTATCTTGAATACCCTGTGGTTCACCACTGTCTCTCAGAGGTGCCAGGTGAGCCATTTACTTTGGAACATCTCAAGCGAGCAGTTTCTGTAAGACCCCACTTGTACAATTTCCTTTGCTCACCTATGAAAATTTCCCAGAAGTTGCAGGGTCAGACAGATGAAGGTTGAAACATCCTGAGCAGCAGCATGGCTTTTCCTAGGTTAATGCTTTTCATCCCTGTTTTAGTCCTGCAGCACTAAGTCTGTATGTTTGAGTATAGAAAGCATATGGTGACCTAGGTCTGATCTGGAGGAGAAGAGATTTATGTTGACATCCCCTTACAATAGGTCACTAAAGCCTTTGATTTTTATAGTACACCTGAAGCATTTTACTTCCACTTTTTTCAACACTCAAACTATTTTTTCTGGTTAAAAGAAGTGGGTGTGTTTTCTTTGATTAGGCTAGTTTTGTCAGTGATTAGACTGGCAATAGATTTGCAAGAGACTACCAAAGCAGTACAGTTTCACAGCAGTTTGGACACAACTGTTGGAGGGGTTGCAGTTATATACCAGGGGCTTAATTTCCAACTTCGTAAAAACCCTTCATTGCACAACTGAAACTAATTTTAGGAATTACTACAAATGCTGATAAGTGTCTGAATCACCAAAGGAATTTGAGGAGCTGAATAAGCCATTTATTGCCTTGCCCCCTGAACACACAGTGAGAAACTTTGCTTCAGTGGAACATGGGTTACTTCATAATTTATGGTTCATACATACAGGAATATTTAAAAAATGACCGGAAATACATATAACAAACCATTAACGTAGTTCTAAAACAAATGAACGTTGTGATACTATTTGTTTAGTAGAGAAAATAAAGGAGAAAAACCTGCAATTTCCAGTAATGCATTTACTTTTAATTTTCACCATACAGGACAGCTTCGAAAGCAAATGCAACACAATCAGAAAACAGTACCTCTGACAAACCTCCTGTGATTGTCACTGACACTAGCATCTACTACATCATTTATATCTATGTAGGAGTGGCAGATACTCTGCTGGCCATGGGACTCATCAGAGGTTTGCCACTTGTGCATACCCTTATAACAGTGTCTAAAATTCTTCATCAAAAGATGGTGCACGCAGTTCTTCATGCACCTATGTCAACATTCAACTCTTGGAAAGCAGGTAACTGAGATGGGAACTGATTGATTCGTGTATGGGTTTCATTTCAATTAAACAGTTTTCATTCTGTTAAGGGATACTGTTGCTTTCCATTTACATTTACATTTACATTTTCAGTCAAGCTGAATGTTAGAAGTTTGCCACATAAAGTAATTTGTGAAACTTTTCATGAACCTTGACGGCACTTTAAGTGTGACATATTTCAGTTGTCAGTTCTGATTCTGAAATATCACCTTAGCTGGAGAAAATTAACTGTTAACTGTTTGAGGCAATAAAACCAGAATTACTTCTAATGAATAGACTTTGTCTAAAACTGCAGTAGAAAAGATATAGTCAGCTATGTGGTGAGTGATAAGGAGGCGGGTGTGGATGATAAATAGTGCTTTATTTCATGAGTAGCCCTACTAAAATGGCATAAAACATCAGTTAGTGTGCCTTCAAATTTGGCTCTGGAATTGACACAGAGATCATTATATATCTGGTGCAACAAGTTACATCTCCCCACTGTACATGAAATTCCTATCCCATACCCTTCTTACTGGTGCGTACTAGATTACAGGAGACACTGGTAAATGACAATACAACTTAGGGTTTCTCCTTAATTTTTCCATTATATTCTTAATTCTGTTACCTGGTGATTAATACAGTAATTCAGCTCAGAAGCTAAGAAACAGGTGTACGAACTCATACAAATGCTGATGTGCAAATTATCTGTGTACTAGCAGAGCCTGCTGCATGAGGGGAACAGACCTTATGCTTTATACCTCTGCTTCTGTCCTGTCTAATGATGTTCCTTTGTTTTTATTACATTTTCCTGATTTTTTTTTCTGAGATTCCAAGAGCTGAAACAGAAGTTGTGGAGCCAAATTTCTCCATGGGGAAAGAAGCTGTAGCTCCACTAAACTGTAATGGAATTGCTGGTACTAGAAAAAATCCTGTGCTTATCCTTAATATTTTGTATTCAGAAAGAGTTGTACTTTTTGTTAAAGTAATAAATGTGGAGCTTTTCAGGTGTTAAAATGTTTGACTATTTTTTTTCTTTTTTTTCTCAATCCATAGGTGGTATGCTTAACAGATTCTCAAAAGATACAGCGGTACTGGATGACTTGCTTCCACTTACAGTATTTGACTTCATTCAGGTTTGTAGAATAAAAATTCTAAATTTTGCTGTCTCATAGCACTGTAAAGTTTTGGTCATACATCATGCAAAAGAAATATTAATAAAAAGAAGTAACAACTGGAATTAAATCCCTCGTCCTTTTTTCAGTCTGTATATCCGTTTACATAGCTGCTTATCTTCTAAGTCATTGCTTCATCGCTTCTATTTTAAGTACTTGCCTATATGTGTACCTCCACTGTTTGTGCAAACCACTTTTAGTACTCAGGGTCAGAAACATTTTTGCCCTGCAGACCCCCACAGTACAAGTGTCCCTACCCTGCCCATATTTAACTTCAAAGTGTAAAGGGCATTCCTTAGTTTCTTTCAGTTATCTTGGCTAAGATTAATATTTTTTTCATGCTAACCTTTGATTGCATTCAGTCATTTTCATTACTTTACCTCCTTAGCCTCTTCTGTTCCCAATTTGCTAGCATCACCCTTAATTTCCTTCTTCTCTTTCATTGGCTATAGTCTCGTTTTTTCTGTTCTTTTATCTTATCTGGAAACTCTTCCGGGCCTGCCTTACTGGGGACTTTGACCCATGATGATGTGCTTTCAACTCTCAGTTGGGCAGTTCTTCTCTTTTTTTTTTCTTTTTTATTTTTTCCCCTTCACAATGTTGACTGCCTAATTTTGTCTTTTATCCTTCACCTCTTTGTGGCTTCCCATGAGTCTCTGGGATTTAGGCTGAGTCTGTCAGGCACTGGATAACTATTTTTGATGGAGGACACCTTTAGATGACTCTACTCCTTGGAGGAATTTTACATCCCTAAGAGTTGTAGAATTGCAAACTTTTTATTTTTTTGAATGGAAAGGCTTGTTTCCAGCATACCTCTTGGGAAACTCCATGCATTGCAAAATCTTGAATTTTTAATGACCTTCCAATTCATCCACACTGAAGAGAACATTGAAGAAATACAGAGATGGAGGGAATTCCAGTGCTTCTCAAGGAGGCTGCCTTTATTTGCTCTGCATCCTGCCTGTTCTGAGATTTTGTGGCTCTGTGTGGATCCCAGCACTCCCCATTACTGTTCCACCACTAATGCTGCAACACCAGCTTTTCCTCAGGTAGAGCTGGTTCCCAGAATAAAATCAAAACCTTCCCTGGCCCTCCTGTTTCTCTCTACCTTTATTTAGGAGAAATGCAGGCCTGACTTAATCAACCCAAACACTCTGCTGCACAGATTGCCTGTCTCCATCTGTGAGTTTGCTCTGCTTTGCAACCCCTACCAACATGATGGTCTGATCAAAACTGAGTCCTTTTCCTTCTATCTGTGTTAGTAATTGATAACTTTGGCTCATGACTTGAGAGAGGCCAATGCAGCTCCACATGAAGAGGTTCAAGGACATTACAGCTCTACTTCAGGTCCTGCTGACATCATGCAGATCTGCTGAATGAGTAAACAGGGACATTGAGATCTTCTCTGAATCATTAATGTCATTGATGTTATCAGGATTCACTACTGTCTTTTCTCGTGTTGCCATTTTGTTTCTGATATTTTGGATCTGTCATGGGAATGTTACTCCAAAGTTATTTTAGTTAGTCTGTCTCTACGTTTCAAATTCTCCACAAGAAACTGACTAGTTTTTAATGTTTTCAAGGATAAGGAAAATCCCTAGATTTGGCTTTTCTGTTCTGATGCCTTTCAGAGGCTAACCTATACTCTAATGTCCCATAGAGTATATGGCATAGAGTCACCTCTGTCTCCTCAGTCTCAACCGCAGAGGCTCCTGGACATGCATGATAAGTTGCCCTGTCTTTCCAGGTTCTTGTGAAGATCGTTGAACCTACCTGCTGTCTTGAATACTTTTTACCAGTCATGCCTTCACAAGATATTTCTTCTGATCCTCCACAGATTCAGACTTGTTTGGCAGCTTCAGAATTCCATAAATTCTGCCAATGAACGAAGTCAGATTCTGCTGAAAGATAGAGAGAAGTTATACACATGACTTTCTCCATCTGTGCTGATTATTGCAGAGTCACAGAATAGTTGAAGTTGGAAGGGACCTTCTCCTAGGGCCTGGGTCCTCTCCAAGCCCTTTGCTCAAAACTCGGTCAACTAGAGCAGATTGCTCAGGGCCATGATGAATTTCTTATATCTCCAAGGGTGGAGACTCCACAACTTCTCTAAGCAATCAGTTCTGTTCTTTGACCATCCCCACAATAAAATTCTTTTTCTTATGTTTAAATGGTATTTTGTGCATTTTAGCTTGTGCCCATCACCTCTTATCTTCCCACTGTGTGCCACTGAGAAGAATCTGGCTCAGGCCTATTTGCTCCACACCAAATACCTATCGGGATTTAGATAAATAAAATACAACTTGTAAATGTATACATAATTTATGAAAATTTGCATATATGCACAATTTAATAATTTATATAAATATAATAAATACTACCAGATTCTTCTACAAAGTGATAAGATCCCCCTAAGCCTTCTCTGAAGGCTAAACAATCCCAGCTCTATCAGCCTGTCCTTGTATGTGAGATGCTGCAGTCCCTTTGTCATCTTCGAGACCTTTCACTGGACTCACTGCAGTATGCCTGTATTTCACTTGTACTGGAGAGCCCACTCCAGATAGAGTCTCACTGGCGCTAAAGAGAGGGGAAGGATCACCTTTCTTGATCTCCTGACAATGCCGCCCTTTTGGCCTCCCTTGCTGTAGGGGTGTATTGCTGCCTCATGGTCCACCAGGACCCCAAGGCCTTGTCTGCAAAGCTACTTCAGCTTGTACTGGTGAGTGTGGTTATTCCTTCCCAGATGCAGACATTGATAGAGAAGTTTAGCTTCTAAATATACTGGGATGCCTAAATCCAAGTCTTGTGGGGATAGAGACTTGGTCTCGGCTAACCTTTACATTTGCATAAGTTTGTTCTTCTGGCTTCTGAGCTTTTCACAAGAATTTGATGCAAAATTTTACAGCTGGTTCTTATTCCCTCTTCTATGAGAAAGAGCTAGTAGACGAGTCTAGCTAACTGCTTGTTTAGGGACACTGCCTCCTTCTCAGTTGCAGCTCTGGATGTCATGACAGTTTTTCTAGGACTTTTATAGATATTAGATATATTGCAGACCTTCCCTTTTAGGGAGCAGGGCTTTTCATCCAGGATGAATGAGGCTTCAGGATGAAAGAGGCCAGGGTTACTCTCCAGTCAGTGGGATATCCCCAGCTGCCCATAAAAGAAGAAGTGGTATTAACCCTTACATCAACGACAAGAGATAGCAACTGTGATGTTTTCTCTGACAGCCATCTGACCTGCTTGCGTACATTTTGGATATGAATTGTAGCCAGCTAATGATGGCAGCAGCATTGCCACTAGTTTTAACATCCACCTTTTGAGTGGGACTGTATTAAACCATAGGGATGAGCATGTCACATGAAGGGTGTCCAAAAGATTATGACCCCACTGGTAGAAGACTGAGATGGACATTTATACCTATGGTCATGACTGTTTTTCCTTAAATGATGAACCCCTATTGGTAAACCAGATTGGCTGCCGAAGTCATCATCACCCTGAACCCTTGCTGAACTGCTGTCTCCACCACCAGCTGTGTTTTCCAAACTGGCGACACAGAGGAAGCACTGGAATGTGTCCCCCATCTGGCCTCTGTCCCAGGCCTGAAATCTCAGCACCTGGGGCCACTGCAGCTCAGCACTGTGGCTCTTAACCGGGCTGCATGAACCCTCTGCTGCCATTCCCCGAGCATATGCCGATGTAGCTGGCTTGTATGTTGATTTTTGCTACTGCCTTTTTATAGAAGGTGTCATCTTCTGTTTGACTTTACACTTATATTGTGTTTGGAGTTTTTGAGGTAACACAACTTTTCATATTCAACTTTTTAGTGAAATAACTGTTGGACAAGCAGAGAGAATGATATGGCGTCATGGTGGCCTTTGCAAAATTTGAGTAAAAGTTTGGAAGAGGAATTAAAATAGTCTCTGTGTGACTGTGTAATCTCAAGTAATGTGAGAGCTGTATAACTTGGCTCAATATCGATTGAACAACTAATTCAATTCTTAACAATTAGAGATACAAGAGGTACTAAATTATGCCGTTTGAAATAATGAGTAAACGCAAATCCATTCTTGCATTGCTACAGACCAGTGCTATACAGCCTGCACAAGCATAACCCATGTGTGCCACCATTCGTTTAAGAGAAAGGAGGAAAACAGTGAAAGAAATCTTTAACTGGTTCAGCTGTTACAGTAATCTTTTTTCGTAAACCTTGATGCTGGTATTGCATTGCTCAGATTTCTGATGAAAACAAAGGGTAGGAAACCTGGAACATGCTTACTGGTTTGTGAAATACCTCTGACTTGGAGTACTGTACTGGGAATTTAAATCCTTCCTTGAATTTATCTGGATGTAGTAGAAAAAGCATCAATTGCAGGTTTCTTCCTAATGTGAAATTAGTTTTGCTTTCCATCTATTTCTTTGCTGACTGGTTATTTGCAGTGATATTTCAATGCAATGTTCATCATTTTGTCCAAACTGTCCATCTGCAGTTGCTTTAGGATGATAATTTTGCAGTTTGAAGTAGTTTTTTAGCATGAAAGGTAACACCTTGATACAAAGCAAAGCTTTGCTATTCTGTGTACACTGATATACTTGACTTTCATTAGACTTAGGTATGATACAAAAGCCGTCTAAGTACTATAGGTGTTAGTAGCATAAAGACCAAGGCCTGATTTAACTGAATCTGTCTGGAGCTGCTAGGGATGAGGTCTTATGAGAAAGGTAGTAGTCTCTGGTGGGTTAAATAGATTAACTCTGGAATTATTTTGATCCTTTTGAGTCATCTGTCACCGTAAAACATCTGTTTTTCTCCTAAAACTGCTGATTTTTCATACCACAAGTCCTCTTATGACTTATTTTATGTCTTCTGATCAGGACGACTAGTAGTGTTAGCTTCTTACATGGGTTACAGTCCCTTAAGCAAGTGATGAAGTGCAACTTCCCACTTTTTCTAACCCTCAAAAAAACCTGCTTGGCCCAGAACCTGCAGCAGACTGTCACTCAGGTCCTGACAGTCTGGCACACCTAGTCCAGACAAGACAGGGACAGGACCATTAGGTCTGGGAGGTGGCTGCGGATATTGCCAGCATCATTCTTAGAATTTTAACTGGAGAGTGAGTGCCTGGCTGCCCTTGTTTTTGTGTGGCTTCCTAATTTAGAAGCCTGCAATACCAGTTGTACTACAGAAGACACTTCCTCCATCTATTAGTAAAGACGGCAGCTTATTTGAACAGGTTATGGATCCGGTCTCAGTTATTCATGATCTTTTCATGGAGGTTTGTTCTCAGCTGCAAATCCTGCTTAGGCTAGCACTTTATGTTTGTTGAAACAATACGTAGTTACCATGGGAAAGAGATTCATCACCAATCTCTAGTCTATAAAATGACAAGTTTACTATATCAATAGTATTTTTCTTTCATTCTACAGTTAATACTGATTGTGATTGGCGCTATAACAGTAGTCTCAATATTACAACCCTACATCTTCCTGGCATCAGTGCCTGTGATAGCAGCCTTTATTGTGTTAAGGGCATACTTCCTCCACACTTCTCAGCAGCTGAAACAACTGGAATCTGAAGGTAGGAGCAGCAAAATTGGTAGACTTCTAAATCCACAACAAATCAATTGAGAAGTGATTCACCCTTTCACCTCTTCTTTGCCTTTTCTCTTGCAAGATGCCATTGTCTCTGGGAGCAGAACACGTATCTCCTTAAAGCCAGTGCTGTTACTGATTCAGCCAAATCTGAGTGCTCTGCTACCAAAGAGCAATGGAGAAGATCTTTTTAAAGCTGGGCTTTATCACCACTGCAGCTGAAAACAAATAAAGTCCTGACATACAGTTTTATTGAGAGTAAATGCAACTTGAAAAATTGTGGTCAGACTTGATATGTGCCCTATGAGTTTGTTTGTTTATAAGAAAAATTTAGAATGGATGTATCTTGATTGCAAAGAATTCTTATTTCTGAATAAGTTATTTAATTAAATTTCCTCCCTCTCCCTCCATTAAGAGACTAACATGTTCCCAATAAAATGGAAAACTTCATCCTGAAGTGTGGGTTTGCAGATCAGGCACTGTGGCCTGGCTTTACAACAAACTGGCAGATCCTCAGCAAATCAGTCTTGAATCTTAAACACTGATGATCATCTTCCCTTTTACTTAAGTGTAATTCTGAAGTTTCTCAGATCTAAATCTAAATTTCTTTGATGCTCACAGGGATGCAGCATTGGCTCACCACTTTTTACGTAATGGAAGGTCTGATTAAAATTACCATGTCAGTACAGTGGAATCCAGAGCATTGAAGTACTCTGTCTGTGCTAAAAAAACTTCACTTGATGGAGTTATCAGAATGGCAGGAATTCATTTTGGCTGGGGAGGAGCTGCCTTTCTCTTGTGGCATCTTATAGCAGGCCAAGAGCTTCCCCAAGTAGTACACTAAATATGAAGAATTAATGTGATCCTTTCCTGGCAATACACTGAATGGAATTTCAACCCATTCATGCAAAGACTGTTGTTGTATATCCTGTGCTAGGATTACTTCAGTCATGTACTCCAACAACATGTGTAAATTAAACACTGACAATAGTTATACTGCTGGGAGTTAGACCATAGGGCTGTGTATTTGCATTATATCAAAAGTATTTGCTTATGAGTGTTTATGATGTTTCTGATTTAAACACTTTACAGCTCGGAGTCCAATATTCACCCACCTTATTACAAGCTTAAAAGGGCTGTGGACACTGAGAGCTTTTGGGCGGCAGCCGTATTTTGAGACCTTATTTCACAAAGCCCTGAACCTACACACGGCAAACTGGTTCCTCTACCTGTCAACGCTGCGCTGGTTCCAGATGAGGATAGAAATGATATTTGTTGTCTTCTTTATTGCTGTGGCGTTCATCTCTATCGTAACTACAGGTACAATAACTTTACTGGAGTGCTGAAATGGAAGTCTTCTGCTTCTCTTTAAGAGCTCAGCTTTAGAAATTTCTGAGGGGAATAAACCGTTGCAAAATTCCATGTACATCAGAGTCACTGATTTAACTATGTCATGACAGTAAACACAACTTAATGAAAATAGAAATTACACCATTATTATCTGCAGTCTGGTGCTGTAGGGTACTCCTTAAAGGGATTAATCTGAAAATAACATCTGAAGGGACAGAACTTTCCTTTTCTTGACTGTAATTGCTGTAGAAGTAATCTCACATGTTTTAAACCACATTAATGTAACCACGTTAGTGTACTTAAAAGCTTGGATGTTGATTATCATCTGTATAGCTCAATGTTTTTTAGTAAATAGAGGTTAACGTTCCTCTCATTTGCAAATGGCTAAGACATGCGAAGTTGTAATGATATTTTAAAGACACACCAATAGCAGAAATAGTCATCCAGTACTCTAATTCCCATCCCACTGATCCATTTTCCAATGTGAAGTTTTGCAAATTCCATTCAAAATCTCAAAAATGGCTCACCTCTCCTAGTAAACCCAGTACACGAATGAGAATCACTATGCCTTACTATCTTGTGTTTGAAATGCTGCCCGTGGCTGGCCAGGCATAGCAAATCTCCAAGCAGAGAATAGATGAATGTCCCCAAAATGTTGGAATAATTCAGTTCTGTGGAAAAAGTCAGCAGGTTTAGCTACAGATTACTTCAAATACAGTTTTTAATTCACTACGCTTTTGTTGCATATGTTTTTTGATTTTGATTCTCAGGAGTTATTCTCCCTCTCCCAAGTTTTACACTGAACTTTGTGTGCAGGATCTGGATGCAGTTTCAATACTGTGGTTACTGATGAAGAAGAATTTGCTGATTTTGTGAAGGAGGTTTTTGGTTCTAATAATATCCAAATTTCATTTGATTATACTTCAGTGTTGAAAAGGAGTTATATAAAAGTGTACATTTTATTGAATATTGTACTGTGTATGAAATGCTATCCTCTGTTTCTTGTATAAGGAACTCTCCTGATTCTTAGGAAAAAAAAAATCCGACCACACAAATACTTCTATATGAAAATACACATCTACAGTACTTTTCTTACAAAGGAGAGTTTTAATTCCCCTAAAATTCATAGGAAAACAATATCCCCTGCTGCCCTTCTCATTTTTTACTTTGTGTGCTTAGTAGTTTCGCGTTTTTTAGGGAAACTAACAGTTTCTTGTTTTATTGTCTTTCTGGATATTTTATTTGAAAAAACGGGTTAGAAACACTTTTAAAAAACGTGAAAATCTGTCCTCTTGCCACCATCGTAAACTTTACTGTTACAGGTAATAGGATCTTGGAGCAACACTAAATTCCTTTTCTTGATCTGTCAGCTTTCAGGAGGAATATGTTGCTTTTATTGTTTACTTGTATAATTACTCTGATAATTAAGTTTGTTGAATAAAGCCATAGAAGAAATGGAGAAATCGTAGAAAGGCATTTGGCTTAAATTCTCAATTCCATTTAACACATAGTGAGATTAAAAATCAACAGTGGGGTAGTTTAAACACTTATATTGTGTTGTATGAACTCATAAAGAAAAAACCCTGGAAAATCCCATTACTGTTAGAGAAGACAATTAAAGCAAAAGAATTTATATCTGCATCTTTGTGGAACAGTAAGGAGAACATGTCCTCTGTTTATCCAGGAAATGAAAATGTAAACCAGTGCAAATATTTTGAATTTTAAAGTGGTTAGCTGTGGTGTTTTAGTCAGGTAAGAGCCATTTCACAAATTCATGTGTGTTGGAAAAAGGCAATCAAAGTCAAGATTGCAGAGGCCTGATTCTGTTCATAGCTTAAGTAGAAAGACTTAATTTTTTCTTCTGCCAAACCAAGATCAGGGTTTCTAGTGAATTCAGTGCCAAAGCCAGATGTTTAACTCATGATTAAACTCTCAGTCCTTTGTGTAACCAATAAATCCATGTTTTCTCCATTACATAAAAAGAGGAAGAGAATTTACTAATTTTCTGATTTGTATTAGCTTTTTCTTTGCGTATAAATGGAATGTGTTTTTCTCTCTGCAGGTGATGGACTAGGTCATGCTGGCATTATTCTTACTTTAGCTATGAACATCATGGGAACCTTGCAGTGGGCAGTAAACTCAAGCATAGATGTGGATAGTTTGGTAAGCATAAAATGCACTGTGCTGTGCTTTCTTTTGAGAAATTGCCTTATTTTGTTGATTATGGGTGTTCAGTGAGTTATTTTCAGAGTTGGATATCAGGCAGATGTGTCAGAAAAGTTCCCCTCATACCTTTCATAGCAACCTACCAGCTTTGGCACAGCACAAACAGTTTTTCTAAGATCAAAAATTTGCCTGGACTAGAATAAGCAACAGCAAATAATTACATTTGAGGATTCAGATTGCAGATGTAGGGGATGGGAAACTTCAAAAAGGCTTGGAGTTGTTTTGTTGTGATTATATACCTTACCAAAGTCTAAAATATACCTTACTCAGTCTACTTAAGGACTTTGCACAGCAGGTCAGGATGGATGTTTTTAAGCTCTTTCTATGAAAAATCAATAGTGATTTTAAAATCTGTCCTAGACTTCCCTGGGGGTCTTCATCTGGTTTTGTGTAAAATAACCTCTGAGATAATGCCATTTACCCCTCTAATTTGCATAGTTAGTTAATTAGTTAGGATTGGCTTTAAAACAGAATATTTCACAACGTTAACTCATCATCACCCATTTGTTTAGATATGAGAAGCAGACAGGAAACTCATAAAAGAATCTGTTTATTCTTGCAGCTTTCTTCATACCTTAGCTTAAATGTATGAAAGTTTTAGATGTTATTTTTAAATGTAATAGTTACTTCTCTGTTTACACCAGACATTCCATTTCAGTGCTGGAAAACAAACAGCTTTTACAGCGGATCTGAGAGACCATTAAATCCTGATTAGCTGAAATGACCTGTCATTTTTTTAAAAAAATAATTGTGGCAGATGGTGACAGTGAAGGAATATTTGCCAGTTCAACATATTCTTTTTAAAGAAGTGATTCAACCAGCCTTATCCTGAAGGAAATCCTTAAGTGCCCCCAAACTGGGAATTAATCACAACATCTAATCTCTTGTTTACATGTGTGACTGATGATAGACCAGAAAGCTGACTGCCATTCAGGGACCCATTTTTTACCTATCCACCGATTTTTTTTATGCTGACTCTTTGCCTGTTAGAACAGCCTGTCTTGAAGGGCAGGCGCTTTGTGAAAGGGCTTGTTTTCTGTAACTGCAAGACACACCAAACAGCAGTTGTGTGACTGATAAAGAAGTAAAACGTGCTGTCAGTAAGCCACGACAGCGACAAGGACGTTCAATCAGCTCTCATTTGTAAACTCCGTCTTAGCTGTGTAAGGCACAATGTGGTCATTTTAAGTATAACATTCTGTATGAGAATCATGTGCACGTATTATATGGCTTAATACAAACTGAAGGTGTTTCACAACAGCAACTGAAAGTCTTACTGTAAGATTCAGATGGTGCTGGACACACTACTGTTTTAATGAAAAACTTGCCCTTTTTTAAAATACATTGATGTTAAAATGTCATCTGTTAGTAGCAATAAGGAAGTAATTCCCTTTTCCCTGAAAAGAAAGTCTCAGGTTGTGTTAGACATTTATGAGTACTTTTCTCTATATTAAGACAAACTACTGTACTGGAGCAATGGTTATATTATATTAATGACAGCCTTTCTAAGGTGCATCAGTTTATAGGTGGATCCTCTGGACTTCTTTTGGCAACGGAATCCCACCCCATCCCATGGATTTTTAGGTATCCCAGATATCTAATAGATATTGTTGGCAGGATGGTTTTCCTGACATTCAAAACCTGCTTATGTAGCCAAACAAATAAGAATAGCTTCATGGTTTCGAGATAATTAAACTGCTTCACTAGGTGATGCAGATGTATTATTTCCTGCTCTTTGTATTCTCTACATTTAGCGCTTCCCTCTTTAACGACTTTTATAATTATTTGGTTACAGATGTCCTGCAAAGCCTGGCATGTGTGCCTGACCTAGTACTCTATTTGGTTATACTCTATTTTTCTCTCAAGGGGTATTTTGAAGCTCCCCACAGGAGCAGATTGGCTAGTATTGACACATCTCCATGTCTCTCCAGTTACAGATATTCACGCACCGCTCTAGATGATATTGCTCTTGCCCTTCCTTGAGCAGCTGTGACATCTGTGCTTATAAGCCTCCACACAAGCATACCTGAGTGTATAGCACATTTGTAGGTGCAGCCTTTTGTTGTCAGATAAGCTGGAGTTTTCTGCAAGTGGTTGGAGCCCATGTCCGAAGCCATAGCTGCTGCAATTTGTAGATCATACTAAGCTTGTGCTGAGTTGTTTCATTAGATATGCAAGGTATGGGGCCTCAGTGAAATAAATGCAAGCAAAAGGCAGGAAGGCAGGAGAGTAGGGAAGCAGGATCACATGAAGAAGGAAAAATTGTACTGGAAGGAATACTGGCCAAAGAGATGGGTAGGTGGCAAATTTGACTTTATTCCACACAATCTCCTTCTTGATCTTTCTGTGACGCTGGCATAGATATTGAAGAAATCTGAGTTTCTAGGTTGGATTTTGTTTTTACATACATATATATTCTCTTTGAAGCAATTTCAGTTGAACTGGTTTGACTTTAAATGAAAAATCTCCATTGTCTTTTAATATCCCATAATGGTTTTGGCATTTCATTCTCTACAGCCCTGATACTTTATCTGCTGTTTTGTTGTTTTGTTTTGGGTTTGTTTTTTTTTTTTAAACATACATGGTCACTCTGACAGCTATCCATTGTTTCACTTAAAGCTACCAGTTAGACTAGATTTATCTTTTCACTTTGATCATTTCTGCCAATATCCCTTTAGCTGGTTTTCAGTCTTCTTATCTCTCCAAGCAGTCTTGTAGTATTTTTATTTTTTTCCTTCATAAAGAAATAGAAAGTAAGTTTTCCAGTAACTGCTGCTTTTGCACCATTGTCTAAGTCCAGTCCCAGTGGACTGTTTTAATACTTTATAACCTCCTCCTTCACTGATGTGTGTGCTGCAGTAGCAGTGCTATAACTAGGAAGGACAATTCCTTTTATCAGGGAAAGAGAAAATGCCATGCTTTTCCTCTTGCCAAGATTACTTATGTAAGGAGATATAAAAAGAATCCCGCAAAGAGATATTAAAACCACACTTGTTAAACCTCACAGTGCCCCACCCTGTACATCAGGGATGCTGAAGAATTAAAGTAGTACACGGTAGATAAGAGGATCAAAGAAAATATTAGGACTGTGAAAAATAATGGTGCCTTTATGGCTGGTTCTCATGCTTTTATTTTCCCAAGCTATTTCACCTGTGTAACTGGTATTTTTTTAACTAGGACATGAGCTTAATATGCTTTTTACTAATGTCAGCAGAAATCCTTAGAACACTGTTAATTCCCAAAGTTCATTTAAACTAAAATACTTGACTGTAAAATCTGCATCAGAATGACAATTCTTAAAGTGAGGTGTTGGTCATCTGGAGGGGAACAGAACCAAGAAAAATCTGTTAGAACATTTCCTTTTCTGCCTATAAAGCAGTGTGAGAAAGAGCAAAAAGATCAGTACAAGTCTGACATGAATGAAATATTTCATTTTTGCATTTTGGAAAAGGAGTACATGTCCTATAAGTGCACCCAAAATGTGACAGCAGAAGATGTGAAACCTTGGTAAACCATATGGTCTGCCTGCATTGGCCTAGTTTTTGCAGTGACTTAATGCACAAGGCTTTTTTACAACATGAGCCATTGGACCAACCTCTCATAGGATCACTCAGCTGCACGCTGCATGTTCCAGAAAGCGTGTTTTTGGGGAGGTGGTGGCTTGCAATAAGGTCATTAACTACTATGCGTGTCTGGTCCGGAGAGGGTAACTGTTCGTTTTCTAGCAGAAGAGAACATAGGGCCCAATGAAATGAATTGTATTAGATTACTTGTAAAAGAATTACTTCTTCCACTTTCTGGAAAGATACATTACATAATTCTATTATGAATTCTTCAACATCAAGAAGAGTTTAAGTGATATTAATGAGAAAGTAAATTAAAGAATTTGCAATGTTATTAAAATCTCAGTAAAATACAATTAGGCAAGGCTAAAAATAGTGTATTATGCTCTAGACATTTTTAGATGAAAGTAGTAAATATACTCCTTTATTCTAAAGCATTAGTTAGAGAATATGAATACAGCAGGCACAGTGCTGATGGGAATAATGGATAAGAAACTTACTGTCACCTACACTATACTTGTCATTATGAATGACAGAAGATTTCTACCTGTGCAAGGAAGAATGGTTATCTTTGTAAGATGTTACTGACATTTATGCTACATTCTGCCCGTATCTAAATCATAATGCAAATTACAGAACAGGAAAGCATCCTTCTGAATTGATTTAAAGTTTTAAGCTGTCTAAAATATCTGCATATGTGATGTGACTGATAAATCTGTCAGGGGAGCTGGGACAGAGATGAAATTTTCTGTTGAAAGGGAAGGCTCTTTGTCCAGCTGGCTTCATAGCAGATTTTAGCTACCACATAATGGTAGAATCTCTCAGGTGATTGTAAGGAATCCCTGCCTGTACAAAAGTTCACAGTTCTTGATGAAGCCAAGAAAGACCTTCATTTCTGAAGTGGCAATGTTTCTAAAAAGACAAGATTTCTGAAAACAAATGTACCATCAAACACTGATTAAAATAAATGCATGGTGCTCATTGTGGGGATTTACTAAAGACAGGAAGAAAATAGTCAGTCTGATCCAAGGTCTTCCCATTTGTATCACCAAAATGAGATTACATTCGTATGATGATGACCATGCCTTTCCATCTTGCAGAGAGGTTGAGATGGAAATTGTAGTTGATAAGCTTGGCTGTTAGCATGCTCTTCAAAACTTCTGTCACAGTTGTGTTTCAGGATGCTGAGATGTAAGCAAATACTCCAATATTTCCCACATGGAAAATCCACCTAACTACTTTAATCTGGATCAAACAGGAGGAAGGGATGGTAGTATATCAAGTAGAATCACTTTACAGAAAGAATTACAAAAGCAGTTTAACAAGGTCAAATATGTACAAAGGGTTTTCCATAATGCCACTAAAGAGAGATATATTACTGGGAATATGGATTAGAGAACAAATGCTAATAATAAGGCCCAGATACTCCTGGATACAGTATCTATGACTGTATCTATCTGTTTATTTATTTTGCTAAATATTTCTGACCAATAAGAATTGACACTATCTTATCATTTACTCTTGTTGTTTACAAAGGTCAAATTTTGGTAAAATGAGGAATCTGGTTAATTAGGTTAGTTGGACTAAGACACTTAGGGACCTAAATGTAGACTAAGGTCATGTCTTCTTCAAGTGAAGGACTGAAACTGCTTTCCTGCATGGCAGGAGAAAAACAGTAGGAAATTTTGGAGACTCTAGGACTACCAGGACGAACAGCATTCTCCAAAGGTATATTACAAATGACAGCCTCCACAGAATGGTTTAGCTAACCAAAACGTGCTATGCCTCAAGCTCAAGAAGCAGACAGAGAAGAGACACTTGACAAAATCAGAGTTAGACTTGAAAAAGGCCTAAATTCTGGATGAATATTTGATCTCGGTTTTCAGTAAAAGGACAGTGTTTAATCTGGGGATCTGAAAGTGAAGCAGAAGGTAGAAATGGGATTTACAATATCTGAGGTGGAAATTATATGCAAAAACCGGCCTAGCTGTAAGCACATAACTGAAGCTCCTAAGTTAGAATCCTGGTCTCCCTAAATTTCCTGTACAGTCTGTAGAGGGACACATACATCACCCATGACTTAGTCCATCTAAAAACAGAATCTTCAACTAAATGTGATTGGGTTCTGAGTTGTCCATTTCAGTTAAACATGTGAATCTGGACTGGAACAATGCCATGCCATGCATGCAGACCAGGTGGGACCAGGCATCCCGTCCTAGGGTTCAGGGAGAACTGGCTGAGAAGCTGGAGATCTGATAATGGCCACTTCAGATGAATCCACCAAGCTAGCAGTGGTGGTGGCAGGTGATAGAATAACAACTGTCACTTTTGGTTATGAAGGAGAAATAGGAAGTCATTGATGCCACCATCAGTTTGCCTGTCTGATGGCAGCAGTCTTTAGAAACTAATTTGAAGAAGTAATCGAAGATGCACTCAGGTTTGCTGACATTAGGGTTGCGTGGGACTAACCTGATAACTGTGTTCGATGATTTATTTTCCAGACAAAAGTAATGTAGTAGATCTCATTTGTCTTCAGGAAAGCACTGGCTGTGGCTCTGTTTAAGAAATTATATAAATGAAGGAGATCAGGATTATTACAAGAACTGTAAACTAGTTAATGAGTTGGACAGAAAGGAAATGGCATTAAGCTGTAAGTATTAAGCTGTAGGGAGGCTCAACAAAGATTAGATTTGTGACTGAGCTTGTTTAAATCTTTAATGCTTTCAACAAAGTAAAAAAATTGTGTTGAAGAAATCTGCCAAAGGCACAAAGCTGAAAGGCAATGTTAGCATGAAGGATGCTGGAAGCTGAAAGGTATTAGGCGACCTCAAATTGCTGATATAAAATAGATTTCAGTAGTCAAAGTGTAGGTTTGAATTTTGGGACTGCTAAGAATAACCTCTGTTGCAAGTAAGGATCTCCTCAGTTAGAAATGGCTAAGATGGAGGAAAGCTTGGCTGACCACTGCTTGATCAGAGGGTGAATATAAGATGCGATGGTGAAGAAAGAGCATATGATCCTAGGATGTGCTAATCGAGATATTCCTAATATAGACAGGAAAATATCAATTTGTACAATGTCCTTGTGAAACATCATCCAAAATGCTGTGTACATTCTGGTCAGACAGAAAAGATTAATTTGAACTGGGATGTTTGGAGAAGGAGAACATATGTCAAGAAAGAGGCTTAAACCTGGATTCTCTTTAGTCTTGGAGAACAAAGGGTGACTGGATCTAAGGTAGCCCTCCATAAATTAATGGGGAAAGCAGCTGGGAAGAAGAACTATTTAGAATTTAGTTTTAATTAATTTACAAGAACAAACTGGTCCATAAACTTAAATATACGTTTTCTGACCACCTAAGCAGTGAAATTCTAGTGAAGGAGATGAATTAACTCTTTATTAATTGACCCTTGTCCCATTTAGGAAAAAAAAAAAAGATCAAGAGCATCCCTTCTAGTCCCATGTTCCTTTGAAAATTCACCAAGAGTACTAGTAACTTCTGTCTGAAGTTCATGAACTACAGGACTTGATTATTGCACCTAATATATGTAATTACAGATATAAAATTAATTTTAATGGAAGTTCCTACTAATTTTTTTTGTAAAAACTATAGATAATCTCTCATAAATACTCAGGTGTTAATGTCTTATGATTGTTCCTCTTTACTTGATGCTACTGCTTTACATATTTCAAATTCCACACAGTCTGCTGATCTTTGGAGATCAATCATTATTCAAGGAACTTCAGTTTTTGGGTTGGGCAACCCATTACAGGAGGAAGGAGTTGAAGACTCTAAGACTGCTTTCATGATCATCCTTTGTTTTCATGAATACAGGTCATCTACAGTTTTCAAAATATATTTTTAAAGGTAGAAAGAACTATTATATCCATTAAAAAAAAAAAAACGCAAGTGGAATCACATGTTGGACCAATGTCAGTAGTACAAGAGCAATAGAATCTAGAGCTCTGTATAAGAAGTATCCCACCTTTGAAAAATATATCATGATATAACTTACACAGGAAAGAGACTCACTGTTCTGACTAGGAACTAGGAATAATTTGATTTCATTTGTTTTGATAGCTAAGTATAATTGCAGTTAGAACACTGTTTGTTTTGATTCCTAGATGCGGTCTGTCGAACGAATATTTAAATTTATTGACATGCCAACAGAAGAGACAAGAAACATTAAGCCACGGAAGAATAATCAGCTTTCAGACGCCCTTGTAATTGAAAACAGACATGTGAAGGAAAAGAAGAACTGGCCATCTGGGGGCCAAATGACTGTGAAGGACCTTACAGCCAAATACGGTGAAGGAGGAGCTGCTGTGTTAGAAAACATTTCTTTTTCAATAAGTTCAGGGCAGAGGGTGAGACACTGTTTTGTTGTGTTTTATCTGACTTCTATTAAGCTTAACTACAGAACTGTCATTATAAACCTATTCATAGACTAAAGAGTAGGTTGAGTTCAGTAAGTTTTTGTAAACTAAATTGTCACAAAGCAAAGTAATCGTCCAAAGCACCTGAGGAAAAGAAACATCTTGTGTCTCTTCTTAAAAAGAGCTCATCTGTAGGATTATTGGCTACGAACAAACAAAAAAAAAAAAGCAAGGAAAATCTGCCTCAGTTATCCTAGAAATCTTGAGGCTATGTAACACCTCAGTGAAGCACCGTGGGGGTGTTTGCTGGCCATGAGGAGCAGAATATACTGATAAAATACATATGCAGCAGTTGCCCAAGCCATATTCCTGTGCCTGAAGTCATCCACCGCCTTCTCCTGGGGAGAGGAAACTTGCTGGTGAGCGCAGGTGCTGGGGGCAGCCTGACCCAGGTGGAGCAGGGCACGAAAGAATACCGGCTGCTGTGCCAAGGGTAACGCACCGCTGCTCTGGCAGCTGGAGGGTGGAGGTGCCATCTCGCCTGTTCGGTGAGGGCTCTATGCCACCCCGAATTATTACATAACAAACCATAAACAGCTCTATTCTTTAGAAGGTTGACAAACCTCTAATTAATCTTCGTGCGTGTTTAGGGTTCCATTCAAGGAAGAGCTTTAGTTTCAGGACAGCAATTAGGCAGAGGTTTAACACTTTGCTTTAAGTTTGTGCTGAAGGACCTTCCTCAGTGGGGTGGGAAGAAAGGCTTGCACCATTTCCTGAGCTGAAGCCATATAGACGAAGAAGATATATTAACTCTCCCATTTAGATGAGAAAACAGGTTCAGTGACGACTCCCTGGCCATGCCATGAGGCAGCTCTTCGCTCCTAGTTTGGATAGCACCAGTCTCTGCCAGGTTTGGTAGATCTGTCTTGGTTTACATGAACTGAATGTTTCATCTACCAAGTTTTAAGCCAGGGATCTGACTTCCCGTAGCACCGTCCTGAAACTGCTCTGCCTTTGGAAGAGAGGCACCTGTGATTCCTGGAGCGTGGAGGTGCAGGTGCTGCTGCTGCAGTCTAATGGATTTACTTCCTGGAAAATCCCTTGAAGCAATGGAGTATGGAGAATGAAAGATACTTTTGTACTGTATAGAGAGGGGGCAGAGCAATTAAAACAAAGATCCTTTTTTCAATGGCTGTCGTTTAGGAACTCGATCCAATTTCAGTGATGAACCATGGACTCAGAGGTAGCATTTCCAGAACTGGAGCATGCTTCTTAAACTAGAGAGGATTTGTCTCTACCCTGTAGGGAAGCATGTATAAAACATGCAGGAAAGGGGAGAACTCTCCTCTCTTCAGGGGGTTGACTAGAATTGAATAGACCTATTTCAGCTGGAAGGGACCTATAATGATCATCTAGTCCAACCAAATCAGGGCTGGCAAAGTTAAAAGCATGTTATTAAGGGCATTGTCCAAATGCCTCTTAAACACTGCCAGGCTTGGGGCATCGACCACCTCTCTAGGAACCCGTTCCAGTGTTTGACCACCGTCTTGGTAAAGAAATGCTTCGTAATGTCCGTCTAAACCTCCCCTGGTGCAGCTTTGAACCATTCCCATGTGTCCTATCACTGGATCCCAGAGATAAGAGATCAGCACCTCTTTCTCCACCTCCCCTCCTCAGGAAGCTGTAGAGAGCAATGACGGTGCCCCTCAGCCTCCTTTTCTCCAAACTAGACAAGCCCAGAGTCCTCAGCCGCTCCTCACAGGATGTGCCTTCCAGCCCTTTCACCAGCTTTGTTGCCCTTCTGTGGATGCATTCAAAGACCTTCTCGCCCTTCTCTAAATTGCGGGGCCCAGAACTGCACACAGTACTCCAGGTGAGGCCACACCAGTGCTGAGTACAGCGGGATAATCGTGGCTTTTGACCAGCTGGTTATGCTGCTGTTTGCCCTCTTGGCTGCCAGGGCACACCGCTGACTCACGCTGAGCCTGTTGTTGACCGGCACCCCAGATGCCTTTCTGCAGGGCCACTCTCTAGCCGCTCTTCTCCCAGTTTATCCTTGTGCCTGGCATTACTCCATCCTAGGTGCAGAATCTGGCATTTGGACTTGTTAAATTTCATCCCATTATTCATTGCCCAATGCTCCAATCTATCTAGACCCCTCTGCAAGGCCTCTTGTCCCTCAAGAGAGTGAAGAGTACCTCCCAGTTTGGCATTATCTGCAAACTTGCTCGTGGCGCATTCAACTCCTGCATCCAGATCGTTGATGAATACACTGAACAGAACTGGCTCTAGAATTGAACCCTAAGGAGCAACCACTGGTGACCGACCACCAGCCAGATGTAGCCCCATTCACTACAACCCTTTGAGCTGTGCCCTTCAGCCAGTTCTTCGCCCAGCACGCCGTGAACCTGCTCATCCCACAGTTGGACAACTTGGCCAGAAGGGTGCTGTGAGGGACAGTATCAAAAGCCTTACTAAAATCCAGAAAAATTACATCCACCATCTTCCCTTCATCCAGGAGGAGGGTGACCTTATAATAAAAGAATATCAAATTAGTTGAACAGGACTTTCCCTTTGTGAACCTCTTCACTGTGCCTGATGATTGCACTATTCTTTAAGTGCCCTTCAGTAGTACTCAGTACAGTCTTCTCCATAATTTTTCCAGGAACTGAGGTTAGACTAACAGGTCTGTAGTTCCCTGGGTCCTCCCTCATGCCTTTTTCGTAGACTGGAATACAAATCTTCCCAATCAATAGGTTGGGTCGGTGCAACATGATGCAGGCTGCTCATCTGGTTCAGAAGCCTGAGGCGCTGTTACAGAAAAGATGCCAGATTGCAGGAAGAAACCCCTTTTTCACCTTCACATGTATATTGTCACCCTACAAAAGCAGATAATGGTCAGACAGGACATCATCAGCCTTATTAAACCCAGCTGTTGGAAAAGGCAGTATCTCAGCATTTGCTGGTTACTACAAATATTACTCGTCCCAGCAATAGGTCAGCGCAATCCCACAGGGAAACACAGTAACAAAAAACCCCTGTGTATTATGTTTCTTCCCACCTAAGAGGTAAGGAATGGCAGCACCAGCTGGGCAGGTTGAGGACTTGCATTGCTGCTTGGGGTGGGCAAAAGCATGTTATGTACTGTGACCGCTGCCTCAGGCTCAAGCTATCCCACTACAAATTCACGGTCTGATCGCAGTCAGGCCCTCTATTTTCAATTATATGGAAATGGAGTAGCTTACTAGTGTGATTCAAGTGTAATCCTTACTTGGTTTATGTCTGCTGGATGGTGTTTTGTTGACGAGGGCTTCATTGCAAAAGAAAGGGGAAAAGCACAAAAAGCTAGGCTAATCAGTACAAGATAATATAAAAGCAAATTTCTGTTCTTCAGCTAAGGGTTTTTCATAGATCTTCGTAGCTTTTTCATTTTGGTTAATTCTAGCAAAACAAAGAAGAGTCTAGCCCAGTGATTTTCTCAGCCCTTGCTGTGGGCTTTTATCATTCCCAAATGAATGACATTTACTATCCCATTGAGATCCATGTGGATTGTTCTCCACTGCTGAGATTTCTAACTGTTTCTGCGTTGGTGTGTGGTTAATCTGTGAGCAGAGTTAAGTATTTGCTTTTATGATTTGCACTGCAGGTGGGCCTTTTAGGAAGAACTGGTTCAGGAAAAAGCACTCTACTTTTTGCATTTTTAAGACTGCTGAATACAGAAGGGGATATCCAGATTGATGGAGTCTCCTGGAACACGGTCAGCGTGCAGCAGTGGAGAAAGGCATTTGGAGTGATTCCTCAGGTAATGAGATTATTGTACATTTGTGTGCCTTTATTTGAATTGGTTCTATATCTATATGTGCATAGTTACCTTCAGGCTGGAATTTAGTTGTTTTATGCTGGGAAACAAAATGCAAAGATTTGGTGAAAAGGGGTGTGGGATGGATAGATGGATGGATGGATGGATGGATGCAATGATTCACTACAAACTCTGGTTTCTGAGGGTTGGCTACTAGCCCCAGAGACTGGTAAGTATGGTTTGATCCTTGGTCACCCTGGTTGGTCCACTCATTGACACCCAAGGAGAGGGCCACCAGGGTGAGCATGGATCTCCTTTTGACTGTCAGTTGTCAAACCTTTATTGTGCAATTCCCCCATCCTATCCCCAACTAAAGGAGTTGCCAGCTGCTTTCTGTGCACATTGGTTTGTTCCCAGATAGTCTGCCGTCTTAGGAAGGTGGTTGCTTTCTTAGAAAGCTGGTGAGCTGCAGTGAACATACATGTGGTATAATGCTATTGTGCACTGTCTACTTGAGGTGCTTTAATATAGCTGGAGAGACACTGGAGCAGCCAGCTGATTTAACTGAAAAATATGCTGTCACGTTTACGTTTTCAAAACAGTCGTTTTCTTTTCCGCAATCATCATAGCAGAGCAGAGATCTGTCTTCACTTTCACCCTTTGCTGGGTATGTAGGCTAAATTCTGCTTTCTACTATACTACAAGAAACCAAACTACTTGTAGTGAAGTCACTAATATGACTGTCACTCAGTTGCTATAGTCACTCCTGATCCATTTCAGTGTCATGGAGGTGGGATTTAGCTCTGACCAAGCTGTTTCTGATGGCACCCTCTTGGCTTTGGTAGCTGTTAAAAGATGCTGGAAACACAATGGCTTTGATTTTGCAAACACAAGAGGGACTCAGAATTGAATTTTTCTACTTAATGATCAGTTTTGAGTTGTGATAGCTTCCCTTTCAAAAATGTTGTGCCGGAGTAGCCCCAGTAGCATTTATTTAAAGTAGACATGCAAAGAAGGCACAACTCTCTCCTCTCTGTGCATTTCTGCAATCGTGCTCTGAAATTTCCTCAAAAGCAGCAACTTTTTAACACCTTGACCTTCCCAGAATGGACCCTTTCTTCATTGCCAAGTTATACCCCCAATAAAACAGATCCAAGGGGGCAGTGGTGAGTTCACTGGTTGGATTTGTTTCTTGCCTGAGCTCTACCGACTGCCTGGTTGGTCACACGCTGCCTGCTGAGCTGAAGCTTGCTTGGCAAGCCGACCTTTGATAGCTGACCTGTCATCACCCTTTCTGTCTTCTCTTCAACATTTTCATGGCTATCTATTCCTGTAAACTTTTATACCTTTTTTTTATTGCTGGTTTAGTTCTGCAGCATGATTGTTGGTTGCAAGCATGAAAAAAGCCTCGCCTTCAGATTGAGGCAGCTGTGCAGCAAACTGCAAATACAGCTGCATCTATTTATTTTGGAGGACAGGTACATTATACAGCTGGCCTCCAAAGGATGTCTGAACAGGATGAAGGATGCTTTTACTAGTATAAGCTATGCCTCCTTTGGGAAATTCTTCTGCTATAGCTATACAGCCAAGTATATCTTTCTGTATTGGAAGGGGCTTCCCTGTCTCTCCCATAGTCATCCTTTTCCTCTCAGCCCTTTCTTCCTTTGGGATGTGGCTGCCCAGCAGCGTTTCTGCTTTCCTTCTCCAGCTGTCCTTGGCAATGCATGGACTGGGGAGAAAACTGGATGTTTAGTGACAAGTAGCCTCCTTGTCCCAGTGAAAAATATGATTAATAATTCTCATAGCTGAGTATTCACTATAGAGTCACTAATAGAATAGAAAACATCATTCTGCAGCCATCAGCAAAAGGCGAGAGCCATTTATTACATGAGCAGTGTAACTTGCCCTTTGCTAGTGAGGTGCATTGTTAGTTCATTGTTAAAATTATACATTTAGTTCAGTTTGGAAGTCCCTGATACATGGATCAATGCCAGAAAATCCCAGCCCTCCATTCTCTGGAGGGTCACGGGAGTTGCCAGCCTGTTTGTGTGCTTCAGCTGCAGCTCCCAAAGCCTTGCCAAAGAACTGCACATTATGCCTCAAAAGTTCCCACATTCAGAACAAAATGAAGTTTTCACCAGCACTTTCCCAGCAAGGAAGAGAAATTGCATGTACCACCCTGCCTTTCCCAGCAGAACAAAAGGAGACTTCTGTTCTTTGCCGTTCACCTATTGCTTCAGAATGGGGAAAAAAAAGAAAGTTGCCTTTCCTTTCTGGGGAGGCTGGCCTACAGCAACACATGGATATTTGCCATCTGCAGGAGAGGCTTCACTAACAAAAGGGAAATGGAGCTCTACCTGAGGCACGCCTCCTCGTGAAAACTTTCCAACGCTCTCCTTCTCTTCCTTATCCCTAAATTTCCCAATTTAGAAGAAAAGATGTGCTTTTCATCTGTGGGAGCCTCACCTCATGCACACACAGCATGCTAACGCGTTGCTGGCTGCTCCACGTGGGTGATGCTGGGGCTGCCTGCGGGGTGGTCAGGGATCAGAGTGAGCTGGAGCAAAAGCAAAAACCTATTGCTTTCAGTATCTCAGATCCATCTGTCAGCACTCTGCAGAGGTGTGAAGGGGTGAATCGTCTCTTTGAGCATCCACAAGGAAGTTCCTTCCTGCAGCTCCTCACAAGCCGGCGCTGCTGAAGCACTCAGCACAGCCTGACCACAGGGCTGCTCCTACAGGATGTTTGTCCTTCTCATGCAAAGCAATTACTCCAGCAACAACAGGCTGTTTGAAGTATAACTGAAGCCCATCAGTCCTTCCTTCTGGGCAGTCCTTTCTGATGCTTCTTCTGCAAGAGTTTCCCCACCACATTTCCAGGGTGAGGACATCCAGCTGCATCTGCTTTCAACACAAGGAAGCTCTTCTGTGTACAGGTCCTCATGCAGATTGCATCCTGAAGTATTTAGTGCAGTCAAATTGAGAAAATGCCTTCAGAAATTTGAATGGAGAGCAGGAGACCTGCAGCCAATTTTCCATTAAAATAAATGAGGACAAACCTGAGACCAATAAGTTGCTGCTATCTCAAAGGATTGGGATGACTTCTGGTGTCTCCTTGAGTGTTATTCCACCGCATCCTGGCAGATATCACACTGCTTTCTATGTGTAAATACTCCATATAGAGTAGAATCAAGCTTAGCATGGAGAACAAGATTACTACAGTTTGTGGGACTGTCAGCTGACCAAAAAAAAAATTCAAATCACTTTTGCTCCTTTATTTTACTTAAGAAGTGAAATTTCGCAACTTTTATCTTTGTCGTTCCAATTTTTTCAGTAGCTATCTCACTTTGTTCATTATATCTATCTGTCTCTGTGCCTGTCTGTCTCCAGCACCGTTTCATCATTTCTCATACACTCCAGGGCTGTTCACTTTCGGAGGTCGTAGCGGTGGCTGTTTTGCAGTGTGCCAGGGCACTCCTGTGCGGCGCAGCCTCCTGAGCAGTGCCGCTCCCCAGAGGTGGTCCTGCAGAGGGACCTGTAGGGGCTGGGTTCCTGCAGGGCATCAAGATGAGTCAGCGTCACCACACCAGGGAGCATGTGCTGCACCAGACCCATGCACAGAGCACCTGGGGATATTAGTTAACAACCCTGCATGATCATTTTGGGCAGTGTATATGTTGTTTTCTCCACCAGAAAGTGTTCAGTGTTGCCAGGAGCAGAGCACTTGTGTTTATCAGGAAGCTCTATGGGAGGCAGATGTTGTAGCATGTTCAAGGGAGAACATAACAGAACTTGTCCCAGAAAACTTGCAGAAGGTCTTCAGTGCTCCCATGATCTTGTTCTTGTCTGTAATTATTTTAATGTCAATGTAAAGGCCCTAAAGGACACTTACAAAAACAAAACCTCTAACTCTGCACCTAATACTAAAGCATTCATGTAGCAATTTGATTTTCCTTCACGTTGATATTGTTGCAATAATATATACGTAGTGGAGGAGGCTATATGGAGGTTATACTGGTATTAGTCTAACTTTTCTGTGCATGGAGCTGGTGGCTGATTCCAGCGGGTGTTCTGTTTGTTCTCCAGCCCTGGGGCGTATGGGAACGAGGGTCTGAGGGTCCGTGGGTCTCGCTGAGGACCTGCATGTGGGCTGTCTTTCATTGCAACAGCAGCTACTCACAGCCAGGATATTCACCCTCCTTAGCAGCCTCTTGTCAACTGATCCTTTACTCTTCTGTATGTCTTCACTTAGGTACTCCAGGGTCTTGGTTTCCCACATAACACTTAAATCACTTAGGAAGGTTACCGCTGCAGGTT